>NC_084668.1:5997025-6353966 GCF_028389875.1 Rhea pennata
TTATCTGGATATTTTTGTGTAGATTAGTCCCTTTCTAGGATATGAGTGTTTGTTCTAGTTTCTCAGCAAAACCATGGTTCATACACCTTGTTTAGTTATGCTCTTTCTGCTTTGTCCATAGTGCCGTAGTGAAGGATTGACATCCTATGTTAAAATCACTGGTATTTGAAATAAGTATTTGAAATCACAAGTATTTGAAATTTGAGCTGTTTAGGTTAGAGAAGTTGTTCAGATTGGGAAAAGGTTATAATACTGGCCTACATTAAATTCTCAAAAAGGCAAGACATTGAAGAAATGGCAGAGTAAAGTGGTCATTCCACGGAAGACAGAAATGAGAACGGAACCCAAAGAGAAAATTTTGTCTCTTCAGAAGTGGCCTGTCCCTCAAGAATCCAGCTCACTGAGAATTTCCTAAGCCTTGAAGAGGCCCATCTTCTTCTGGAACATAAAAAGCTAGATCTTAAAGAAGCTAATAAAACAAAATAGGTAAACCTTTGTGGCTGAATGTAAATTTTTGGTCAAGAAAATACATTTTCATTTTTCTTGTTCTCATGACATCCAGTCTACATTGACTGAAATTCTGAATGCCGGATGTATTTCCGACATGAAATGGAGCTGCAGTTAGCCTGTTAGAGGCTTTCATTCTCAGGGTGTCTCATAGTCTTTCCTTTCAAAGGTAGATTCCGTCTGTGATTCAGGAAGTCAGGATTAGAAGAAGTTTCTGTAAGAGCTCTATGAAAAGAGATGACACTACTTCAGTTTTATAGACTATATTTGGAGAAATTTTTCATTCTTTTATTTTACCAATTTTTAGTATTACAACTATAATTTAAGTAATGCATAAAAATTGGAAGATGTCTGCATCCTATTAAATAATTTTTATTTTCACTATTTTTTATCTTAGATTTTTTGAATCTTAATTATAACTCTGGCTTTATTTTAAATATATGGTTTAGTCTTTAGAAATCTCTTGACCCACCAAGACCTGATCACCATTGTATTAATTTGCTGGTTCATGTCCTGTAGGTAGGAGGAATTGCATATGACTTTGATTCAAAGCTTCTACCGTATTAGGTCTGTGTAAAGGAGGAAGAGTGTGACAGCAAGTCACTGCTATGACACTTCTTTGAGTATATTACAGAATGTTGATTTTCTTTACACTCTTTATGCAAACTAGATCTATCAGCTCAGCCTGATAAATGCTAGCAGTTCTCCTCCAGATATCTCATCTGATGATTCTCAGCTCCTTGAAGCTCTCTGAGTGTCTGTGATGCTTTGTCTTCCATTGATGGACCTGCCTTCCTTTCTTCTCAGTTTTCCAAAGAGAAAAAATGTGCAGTGTAAATAAACATGAGACCGGTATTTCTTGCACTGAAGTCAGTTAATGACCAGTGCTTTCCACTCATTGTTCCAAAGGGCGCACAAGATTGCCGTATGGTAGCTGCTTACAAAGTCAGTAGATATTTCTTCTCTACAACCTACTTGTTTAGGCTAATTTAGACAAATGTGACATAAGGCATAAGCCCACAGCAGAGTGCATCATCTGTCTGTGAAGCTTGCTACTAGCAAATCACCTGTTTCTATTAGTAAAAACAGGAGAATTCCTGAAAACTCTATCTTAATAAACAAACTCTGTCTACAATTAAAAATAGTATGTTTTCACAAAGGTCAATAAATGATGATATAACAGAGAAGAAAAGTATTCTGGAAGGGAAGATGTGGTAGAAGTGGGATTAAGGAAATAGGAATGTTAGTTCTGTCAGTTGTTGGAGTGTATTTGGTATACTCGTGTAAAAATATAAGAAGCAGGAAACCTGAGAACATAGCATTGTAATTGCTGTGTATGAAGCACTGGTGGCAACCTTATGAGTAGATCTGTCCGTATGAAAGTAGTGAGCAGCTGATTAGTAGCAGTAAAGAGACAAAGAATAGCAAATGCTGTCCATCTCAGAGCAAGGAAACCTTTATATAGAGTACTGTATTTGTAACTGTAGTAAGGTTCATCCAGATTTCCGGGAAAGCTTCCTATGCTCACCAGACATTCTGTGACTGCAGCTTGGTTACAAGGTCTGCGGCACGGTCCTTTCTCATCGATTAGTGCTTATTTTACAAGCATGAAAACAGTTAGGTGATAGGAGATACTGCAAGATCACTTTCTCCTGAAGCAATTACTCAGTATCTTTATCTTCTTCTGAGTCTTTCTGTCTGCTTTTTGTTTGTTTTGTTTTGTTTATTTGTTTTTTCCCCCTCTCCCACCACTACGTGAACCTGTTGCAGATAGGGGGAAAAGTATCACGTACTGGAAATGAACTGTAAAACCATTATTGGAAAGCTTAATAAGTGGAAGCCTTTTGGTCTGTTATGTCAAATGTGTGTAAAGAAGTAGTGGCATGATGCCAGCTATAAGTATTGTAGCACACAGCACTGCTTTTTCACATCAGGGTTTTGAAAATGGATGTGGCTTTCCATGGAGAAGCAGATTACAGGATAGGAGGAAAATACTGTTGAATTTTTAAATCTTGACCTATGAAGTGAAATACAGTATTTTTTTTGGCAAGTTACTGGATACCTAACATGAGTTCTGGGAAAAGTCTAGTAGCAAGGCAAATTATTGTGCTATATCTTGTCACTATGCCCAGCTTATTTCACAGTGGAAAATCTACTACAATTACTTGAATATTTTGGATTATAGAACTCCGAAATATTTTTTCTCCTTGTTCTTTGCTATTACTTCCTCAATAATATATGCTTTGTTTACATGGTAGGATATTCTGCAATTATTTTTATTTGTACATTTTTCTTGCTTCTAACTCTAAAGAACCTGGAACAGGTAGTCCAGAGAGGTTGTGGAGTCTCCTTCTCTGGAGATATCCAAAACCCACCTGGATGCAATCCTGTCTAACATGTACTAGGTGAGAGCAGGTGGATTGGACTAGATGATCTCCAGAGGTCCCTTCCAACCTCAGCTATTCTGTGATTCTGTGAATTGATCATGAAGTCACTTAACGATGATGTGAAATTAAAATTAATACCATAAATTTATTGAGAATTATAGTAGCTTTTTTGTATCTTTACGGGTTGTCAGCATTCTAAGCAAGGGATAGTGCACATGGGAAGAGAGCAGGTTCTTCACAGATTTTAAGCCCAAAAATCACTTTTTTTTAAAAAAATCTTCATATATCCATGAATAAAAGTGGTGGATTCTGGTGGGCATTTGCTAGTAGTTAATGACCTCTTTTAGTCCTCGGTTCATTCAAGCAGTTGCTCACTGCCAGATACACTTTCTTCAGTCAGCCACTGATTGATTTCTGTAAATAAAAGAAGTATAAAAAGACAAAAACCTTTGTAAAGTTTGCTGTTTTCCTTGTAAATAGTCAAGTTTATTTTGTTTTTTAATGGATAGGTGATAACAAATACTTCTAAAATTTTTTTGGCTTAAATAAACTTTTGTTTGCAGTGTAAAGATGCTAAATATATATTATAAATTAAAGCCACAGTTTACAGCCATATGTGTTAATTGCAGGTTTATCGATCGATTATGTGGAAAACAAACTTTACTGGATCAGTTCAGGAAATGGAACCATAAACAGATGCAATTTGGATGGTGCTAATCTTGAAATAATAGAGTCAATGAAAGAAGACTTGACAAAAGCTACAGCTTTAACCATTATGGGTAAGTCCAGTGGTAACATCTTACTTTTCAAGTGACTGGATGATGATAAATTATGCATTATCAAAAGCCTGGAAAACTTACTGTGTTAATGGAAACATGTATAGTACATTCACTAGTGGCTCATGTGTAAGCGAGTTCGTTGAACATGCAGTTTGTAAGCTGTATTACAAGTGTATATTTCTAAATAGTACAGTCGTGTCTATGTATACACAGAGTAAGGTAATAGACTGATGGCTTATATTCGGTATAGTTAGTTGTAAAGCACGTTAGAAGGTCTCCTTATTGCAGAAAATTATCCATGACTTTTTTCTTCTGCTACTTGTTTTTTCCAACATCTCGGTTCAGAATGGCCCCAGTTTGACTTTTCATGGACCTTGTGAATACTTCTTCAAGTTAAGATAGCTGATATAAGTTGATGATTTGGATTTTCAGATGTCTGTTGATCTTTCTTGTATTAGATTAGTTGAAAAATAAGTTATTTGTTACACACTGGAATTATATTTTCAGTTTATGAACGTACACTTTATAGTCATTTTTCCTTTGCACCTTAGAAATATTTAGAAACATTCAAATTGTCAAAAAAAACATCAAAAGAGAAAAGATAATGAAAATAAAGTTTTTCATAAAGCTCACGGAATCTGTAAGTTGTAGAATTGCTGAATATTATGAGAATATCACTTCAAATTAACTTCACTTTTTATATGCATCTTCAGCTGTTGACCTTTGCTTCAGCAAGGATAGGATGCTTTAAGAAGCTCTGGTGTGACCTGGAACTAGTGTGTTATGTTTTTCTAAGGATAGTTTTAAAACTTTCCAAATTGCCTCCAAATAGTTTACTCACTCCTACTCTGGTTTGGTTCAAAATGATTTGTATTTAGCTTGAATTTTTTTGTAAAAGGTGTTTTGATAACTAGATTTTTGTTTTTACAGGTAACCCATTAAATGCTACTGTTCTTTTTAAAACATTTAATTTGATTGATAAAATCTTGCTCATTTAATGCCTATGTAGTTAGTGCAGTTGTGTAAGTCATGTTAAATGAACTTCAGATTTATTTATGCAGAGTAAAATAGTCATATTTTAAAGTAGCATTCTATTGTAAGAGGTTTATTGTGTAAATATTTGGCCAGTATTGAACTCTGTATGCTGTAAAAAATCAGTTGGAGAGGAGACACTTTTGTATATGGATGTTAATAGGGATATACTGGCTTTCCTTGACTTGATTGTGGCTAGCAGTGGAGAGAACAGATGACCTTTACTTCGGGGAATGATTGGAGGTCTTTAATATAAAATATTGTTAAGAATAATTGTTCATACTGTAGCTGAGATATATCTTCTATATCAGGTCTTTAACTGAAATTCACCAAAACTGCAATAATGATGATTGATCTGGGATATTGAATTCCTTCTGACTTATTGAGTTCCAGAATTCCTAATCTTTGGGGTTTTGTTTTTGCTATGCCTTTTTGAGCTTGGTATATATGAGTTGAAGATTATATTCCATTTGGAGTATGGCACTGACTATATATAAAATTACTTTTTTTTTAAGCACTTATGCATACTGATATTTCTTTTATTATTGCCATTGTGTATTATGAAGATGTTGCTGTAAATTTTTCATTAAGTCATGTTAGCTCTTCTACTCTTCCCATCTTTTATCTAAATATACATTCATTGTGTGAAATATAAATGACTGCAAAATTACCCATTTTAGTTATTTTACTATTCAGAAAAGTGTATGAATTCTTTGTTTAGTACCTCTCACTATTTATTGTCTTTCATTTGGTCAACACTGCTTCAAAAATAACATCAGAATAGATTCCTTTAGTAACTCAAATGATGAGAGTTTAGACTTTGCTGAATTTAATTGTGAAGTGAAAGGTGCTGCTTAGATCAAGGAATTTCAAATATACACACCTTAATTTTCCAAGCCATCAGTCTTCTAATTGCCATAACACCATTCATTACATTAGCATTAATATACGAAATATATCTAGGCAATTTGCCCAGTTCTAAGTACAGTACATAGTTGTCTTCTATAAATGCTCAAACAGCCATTAATGAAAACTAATGGCCCATCAAGATTTGCATTTGGAGTAGTGCTTGAAATCTCTGAAGGATTGTCCACAATGCTAGTGTAGCAATTTTTGGCATTTGAAGTTGCTGTTTCCCAATATGTTGCCGCTCTTAATGCTAATTACCCAACAAAATGGATAAATACAACAATTTTAATGTATATTATAACCCAGTTTCAGCAACAAGATTGTAATTAGTGATTGAAAAATGTTCTTGTTAGCATAATCAAGCAAATAAATCATTTAACTTTAGTTTACTCTTTAAAGGTCTCGAATAATGTTGCTTTTTTTCTTTACTATTTTGTGAAGACAAAATTGTTTTTATGCTAGTCAAGTGGCTTTGTAAATCATGAAGTGTATTCTAAATATAAGAACAGATTAATTTAACCTAATGTTAGAAATCACAGACAAATTAACTAGTGAAGCAATATATGAATAAACCAGAAAGAATCTTTCCAAAATTCTACTTCCAATCACTGTCAAATACAATACCGTAACATATTATTTTCTATGAGATTGCTGTGGTGTATATTGCCCATATAGCTGTATCTAAACAATTAAAACCTCTTTATTCTTTAGCTCTTAGGCATAGCTGGCCAGCTACGACCAGTTCATGCTTTTTTGGCCAGTAGTCATACAAGGATTGATGCCAAGGTGCCAGGATTTCAGAATTTGGTCTTTTTATTAATATCTGAAATGTCAGGATTTGTTTGAGCTTCAGCATTCTTAGAACTTAAGTCATTCTTTCTACTTGAACTTCCCCTAATATATCCTTATCTCTTTCTAAAACTTTTAGTGCACTATGTAAAACCACGGTAAAGAAAAATAAATAAAAATTCAGTAAGAATTCTGTAAAGTTTCTGTAAAATAAAAATTCCCTAAGGGCAAGTAATAAGTTTATACTGTGCTGTATTATCTTCTGTTTCTTGCGTCTGTTGTGAAGGGAAGGATCTTTGTGATCTGAAGACGAAAGTATCAACCGTTCCTGATAGGAGTGATAGAAGTTGTGTAGATACTGTGTGTTATATATGAGCAACAGTCTCACTTAGCAAGTGAGTAAGCAAAGGAGGCTTCAGTGGCTGATGTGGAAATGGATTGGTTCTATACTAGAGAGGGAGAAAGGAAATGGTGTTTGTAACTATTTGTAATTAAACTTGATTAATGACAGCTCATGCTTTCATCTTTTGGTGAAAGATACACACTAAAGATATATGCGAGTCATCAGATTGGTTTTTTGCTATGCTGTTTTCAGAAGTATAATTTTGAATTTATAACATAAAAATGCAGAACTCTTTCTGATAAGGTGGGCTTAGATTGTCAGCTTGTCAGTTAGGTGGAATGTCAAGGAATGAGCTTGGACGGAGGTCACCTTACTGCCTTAGCCTTGTCAGGTGAGTAAGGACTCAGGAAGGGTGTTCTGGCTTTCGAAAGAAAATGAGAAACAGGCACTGTGAAATTTATTCTTAACTGGGAAACTTCAGTGACAAGCTGAGATTTTGAGGCCATCACATCATACTACTGTGTATGCTCAAGAGTCAGCGTGGACTAATGCAGTCAGGGTTTGAGATGGGAACATTGGCTATGGTGACTGACCATAGTGTCAGTGGTTGACCATTCCTTGCTGGAATTTGAATTTGATATTAAAGCTGTTTAAAAGCAGAATACGTTGGGAGGTAGAGCCTGCTTTTCTAGTATTCTATGGTTCTTAAAACAATTAGTGGTTATAAATGATTGTAATGAAAAAATATTTTAGAATTAAAAGCAATTTTATTCATTTGTACAAATTTAATTTCTTTACAGAAGTAAAATCAATAGAATTTTCACATATAACTAGGCATTTTGATTTAGGAATTTCTGTGAAAATATCCTCAAATTAATAGTTAATGCACTGATTTTCATTGTTTCCTATGTCTTAATGCTGCAATTACTTCAGCTTCTCTCTATACACTTTAGTCTGTAACACCTCACATCTTTCATCTTTAGGCCTCGCTGCTTCATTACTCGTTTCTCTCCTCTTTTTCTGTATGTGAGTTCTCTCTATTCCGGATGCTACCACAGTACTCTTGATTTCTTCTAAATTAGTTAAGTTTCTCCCCTTCTTTCTTTTTATTCCTTCATGTGTGTTTGCTACTTTGGAGCTACAGACAGAAGCTGGCCAGCAAATGTGCTGCTTGGCCATCTGCCTGACAACAAACCAGAGGGATTCAACCATTCAGTCGTTCAGCGATTTTGCAGTACACAGGGGCAGTGTCGGGCAGGATTTTGGATGCGGTGGTTTGTGAGTTCATCAAAAAATATGATGTATGCGTGTTCTTAATTTTGCTTCTGAAGGAGATCTGTGTGTTGATGAAGATTGTATTCTGTGTGTTGATTTTTCTTAAGGTTTTAAGTAGTAATCGGCAACCAGCAGACCCATTTCATGCCATTACTGTGAAAAACAGTCCATCAAGTGGGATACAGGATGCCAATGTTTCTGTTGCGCCTGATAGAAATAGCTTGCAGTGCTTTTCATTGTGTGTGTTTGTCCATTACTAAAAACACGAGGGAGTTCTTCACTGAAATAATGGTTTAATGCAGTGGCTGAAGGATGGCATTAAGAGTTAGTGTTGGTTAAGTGTTTTGTGTACGTTGATTATGTTGTGTGTTTCAGTCTCACCTAGACAAGAAGGGACTGCTCTGCTTTGCTTCCCGTGTCTAATTAAGATTGATGAATAGATAGGAACAAGCTGGCTGAAATTAATTGCAGTAAAAATGAAAAGATTATTTTATAAGGGAAAGAACTGATGGACTTTACATTAACAAGGGCTCTTCACTGTGAGAATTCAGTTGTTATAAGTTAGCTGTGTCCTCATTTTGGAAGTCAGTTTATTTTTTCTAGTATTTTGTCTGTTAAAATTACACAAGAAGCATCAATACTATCTCTATTACTGTTCTTTTCGCTGTGACAAAGTTTGCTACTTGCCCTTCAGAAATATATTGCTGCAACTTTAGTCCATTCTTTTGTCATCTTTGGGCTGAGCTGGGGCCATGTAGCTTGTGGAAGATGTTTATGTAGACTATTTTAGCATGCTCATTAAGCAGGTGGTGTCATCTTTAGTGTGTAATGCCAGTGCTCATATACCTAAAATTTATAAGCTTTTGCTTTTTCTGTTCTGGCATGTGGCAAGTCATAAAAGCATATTGTGACTGATTTCAGCACCCTCGTTCTGTAGTTGTGATAGTCTCAGATGTGATGTAGGTTTGATACAGTCCGTGGGCACTCCTAATTTATGGTGCTTGACTGTTGTCCCTGACAATATGGTCGTGAGTAGCTGTGACGTACAATGCTGTTGTCAATGGTGCTCTCTTCACAGAAACAGTGGCAGGAGGTAGGTGCTGGAAGGCAGGTCTGTGATCTTCATGCTGTACTTCAGAGTTACAGTAAAGCTAATAACTGTGCCCTTTTATGTAGACAAGGATATAAATAGTCACCAGACTAGAAGGGCATCTCTGGGAGTTCTTGTGTTTTTCTTTCCTTTGGACTCTTTCTCTTTTCCAAGCCCTAGAAATAAGGAATACAATTTTTCTATGAGACCTGCTGGAAAGACTTTCAAAAGTATGCACTTAATATCCTTTTCTTCTGTTTGTATGATTTGCTCTTGCTGTCTTTCTTGATAGATCTCCTCTGCTTTTTTTTTTTTTTTATCTTTTTGTTTTGTGGTTGTTGTAACTCGTTCCACAGTCCATTTGTACAATATCAAATGATGGCATGAAACATAAACTACTCAAAACTTGATAGGAATATGCTCAATTACAGGTTTGTTTCAATTAAAGTAGTAAAACATATTACCTTAAAGAAGTGATAAATCTTTAACACTAGGGTATCTTGTTAGCTTTTGTTAGATGAAGAAAAACTAACAAGTCCTTCAACTGAAGAGGCTCCTTCAATTCCAGCAAAGTTTCAAAGTTGTATGATAACAAATTACCCTGATAAATGTTGCTTGCATTTGTATTGCTGTTCAGAAAATTGTTGATGTTTAAATGTTGTTGATACTTAAATGATGTTAATGAGGCTTCAAAAATAACATCATCTTGAAGTGATATTCAGAAATTCAGAAGTGGAATGAAATAAGTAATATACATGTCTCATGAGTTTTCAGATTCTTAGATTCTTGAAGTTTTTTTTTTTTTTTTTTTTTTTTTTGAAGTAGCTTGTTTTCATACATTGTTATTTAATTATTATGGAGAAGAATATCTTTAAATTTACACTAATACTGACTTCTAGATCTTAATTTCCTTTCTAATGAAAATTTACATTCCACAGAAGCTGATATGGTCACAGGAAAATGATAAAAACTCTTTATTATTATACTTATTTCATGTACATTTCCTGTCAGAATTTAAGTGAAATTTTCATGACTATAGCCATCTGAAATGCATCTTGAAAAATATGTTGCATACACGCAATTGTGCATCAAATGAGAATCCTCTGTCATAATTATTTGTCAAGTCCTACATAATATGATTGATATATTTTGTATGCATGGATTTACGATGATGATTTAAAATTTTATGCTGCTATTTGGATAGCATGTCTGTGTTTTGTTCTGTTCTTTTGCTATCTCATGTAGATCATAAGGAAAAGTTTCATAATTTGGTAGTCTCAAAATTTCTTTAACACAAGTGACATGATTCTTAATTTTTTTATATACTATTTGTCATACTTATTAATTTGAACACACAAGCCAAGTACTGAAAACCTGGAACCTGAATCCCTCTCATTTGGACATACATAATGAATGGACATGGCAAAGTTTGAGAAAAAAGCATCTGATCTGTGAATAAGGTTCTGTAATTTTCAGTTATAAATTGGGTATCATTCACAGCTTTTCACTTAAAGATGCATGTAAAAACCTAGGACCTAAACCTAAAGAGAAAAAAATAAACTTATAACTCTGAAATTCCTCTTTTTAAAATAATAATTACATTCTTGGTTCCTTGAGCAGTTTTCATTATTATTGATCTGAGAATTAAGCCCTAAAGTTTGTTTTCCCCTCAGGTTTCAAGCATACATAATTTGCTAAAGTTATCCTCATAGTTCATAAAACTTCAAAATTTTACAGATAAAAAACTCTGGTGGGCAGACCAGAATTTAGCTCAGATTGGTACCTGCAACAAAAAAGATGGAAGAAACCCAGCTGTCCTGCGAAACAGAACTTCAGGTGTTGTACATATGAGAGTGTATGATAAAGCAGCACAGCAAGGTATGTTAAGTTTTAGCCATTTTCAATCAACTTTTAGATTGCATGTTATCTTTTCCAGTGTTATTTTCCTAACATACCTAGGGTTAAGTAGTACTTATTTCATTGTAATTCAGTAATAAAATACAGACAAGTACAAGAAGTGTGCTGCATTCTGCTCATTGGAGAGCTGTACATGTGCTTCATCTCTATACACACAGCTTTTTTATGAGCATATTCACCTAGCCAGAGATTCCTACAAATTTCAGTGGTCCTGAAGAATTTTGAGACAAGTGTCAGTGGTCAGGGTATATCCTGGGAGGCCAGAGGGTTCTAGTACTTGCATTGGGTAGCACTTTGCATTTGGTAGACAAATTCCAGTGATACTATTAACTGTAACAGCTATTTCTTCAAGCAAAGTTCAAATCTTACATTCAAATTCAAGTTTATTGCATGTGAGAGTAGTGATGATAGTTGATTAACTGCACTAGCAAAACATCAGCTAAAATCTACAGCATTTTGCCTGCAATAAACTTGCTATTATATTGAATTAGAAATATTTTCCTGTGTTATAGTTTATCTGTGGAACATAATGTCGTATTTCCCTCGGAAGTGATGGTTTTTGCTATTTTGGTCTGCTAACTCTCCTGAAACAAATTTGGATTGTCCAGCGCTCTGCAAGGGCTAGCAGAGATTTTACAGTTTTCTTTTGCAACTGAAATTGCACCATGTTTTCCCATTATACAGTTGCTAAGTTTTTCACTCCTAAATTTCTCCTAGTTCAGAAACCTTCTCTGTGCTTAGCAGATATAATAACTGATGTACTGAGATTACTTTATGATAAATTATTGTATGTATTGATACTACCTTGTTTTAGTAAGAATTACACTGTTCCAATTTTGTTTGCTCTTGTCTCTTCTTCCTTGTCATGTTATAGGTAGTAATTCCTGTCAATTAAACAATGGTGGATGTTCCCAACTTTGTTTGCCAACATCAGAAACCACTAGAACTTGTGTTTGTACAGTGGGCTACAACCTTCAAAAAAACCGTATGGCATGCAAAGGTATAATACTTTTCAATTTTTACTTTAGCTAACTTCAGATTTATAGGAATGCTGAAAGAAATGAATAGAGAATCTGTATTTATTCATTTTAACTTAAGTAATGTTACATACTATGCTTGATTGCAGCAGGAGCAGAGAAATGTCTGTTGTGGTTAAGATGGAATTTCAATTTAGCTTTTAATCTCTTGTAGTTCTGCATAGCTTCCACAAATTTGTAGAAAACTCTAAGGAACATTTTTCATTATTTTTTTTAATGTAGGCAAAAAAAAACCAGACTGTCTGACCCATTGAAATATACATGTATGTTTCAAGGCCACATACCTTATCCTAAATATCTGAAAGGTTGGGTATATTCTCTTATTATGCAGCCCTGAATGTACAGTAAGGTCTATTTAAGCAGAGGAAAAAAAAAAAAAAAAAAAGAAAAAGAAAAGAAAAGAAAAACCATGGCTTACATACAAAGTCTTACTTTTTCCTTTGGTAATACAGAACAATGGAAGTCAAGCATCGTCTTACTGTGCCTTATAGTTGTGTAAATTTGCTATTATTTATCCCGACATGGAACTGCTGCATCATGCAGTTCAGAGTGTTATCCTGGAAAGTTGCAAACCAGGAAAACCATGGAAATGGAAAATGGAAATGGAAATGCTGAAAAATGGAAATGGAAATGCTGGAAAACAATATCCAGTGCTTCTTAATTTTTCTGTTCATGTTAATCAGGAAATATTCCATTTTGCTCTCATTAACTGTCTGATTTTCCCTTAGGTATTGAATCATTTCTTATGTATTCTGTTCACGAAGGAATTAGAGGAATTCCTCTTGATCCAAATGATAAAATGGATTCTTTAATGCCTATATCTGGAGCTTCATTTGCTGTGGGCATAGATTTCCATGCAGGTAAATATTATGCATAGTCTACTATATATATAGTAAAATTTAATAAAAGAAATTAAACAAAAAAACAATTTTCAAAACTTCTGAGTAACTACAACTACCTATAAAGCCAGTGGAAGATGATTGTGTTTTACAGTGTTAAATTCAAGCTATTGATGAAAGATACCGTAAAATAGATACTTTGAATTTAGGCTGTTTAATTAAGAAATACAATCAACAACTGTTTCCTATTGAGGTGGGAACTTCCAAAAAATACTATAAGCTAAGTTTAAAAGATACTACCATGAATGTATTTTGCAAATTTATTTCATAAACCTGTTACAGTTCTATAAGATATACTTGTAGGGACAGAGCTTTTTCATAATCTACTTCCTTTAAAGTGTTAAGGAATAGAAACAAAATAGATTTCTTTCTGCATGGTTAGTGCTTGTAGTGCTGGTCTGGTGTAAACCAAGTCTTAAAAAATATGGAGGGGCTTTTGTGAGTATGTTTAAGGTCTGTCTCTACTGTGATTGAAATCAAATGAAATGGCATTCAAAGCAAAAATAGATTGTAACTTTATATCAGACTGAGGTAGTACAGACTTTTGAAAATGTGTAGTATTATAGATTAAATGTTAAAATTACGTTAAACAACGCAACAGTAGAACATCTTGGTTTAATGTGGAATTATATTACTTATAGTAAACAAAAACATTTATTATATATATGTAAAACAGTAACATTTATTATATCTATATAAATCATACTAGCAGCAACATCTGCTGGCTGTTTTTCAGTGGACATATCACTCGGAACATGAGTAGGAAATTGGAGCTTTCAGAGAAAATGGTCATAGATCTATAGAAAAGTAGGCTTCATTATTCCTTTTTCATTGAAAATAGATTGTTCCTTTCATGACATTTTTCCTCTGAATGTTCTTGGTTACGTAGATTGTACCTAGCAGGTGGGTTGAAGAAGTGACAGGAATAGTCTTCTTGTCTAGTAAAGCTCAGCAACTTCAATGAACCAACTGTACAATGCAGTTCTATAGCTGTATCTTCCTCTCAGAAGCATATGTTGTAATGGTCTGAAGAACATGCATTTCTATCTTAGGTACCCTACATACATTTCTAGTGCAGTGTATAAATATGAGACAATTTTTGGTTTAGATAGCCTGAAAATTTTCCTATAGAATTAAGGATTTTCTGCTTTGCATACACATGAAAGAAGCTGAAAAGAAGTCAGTATCAGGTCCTAAAAACTAGTTGAATGCATCTTCCACTGATACTGGGAGGTATCTGAATAGCTTCAAAACTATTGGGAATTTATGATTTGTTTACAGATAGTAAGAAATCTGTGGCTGAGTAGTAACCTGAAAACATCCCACAAGGGGATTTTGCCCTCTGTATTTTAGCATATTTAATGTTTGACCATTCTTTCCTTCTCAACTGATTTTACTCTGAGCTTTTGTTCCCAGTGAGTTTACAAAATAGGAGTTTAGAAATAGCATTTTAGGTGGTCTACATTATAGAAGAATAGACATTAGTCTCCTAAAATACAGATATTTTGTCACACTCCATCATTTGTCATTTTGAAATAAATTCTCGCTGGGAATTCAGCATTGAGAGATCGTGAGTTTTTTACTTAAGTATATGTTAGTATATGTCGTCATATTTAAAACAGACCTTGTTCTGCTTGTTCTGTTTGATTCTGTCATGTAAATATTGCTGAAGTTCTTTTTAAAACAGGTGAGAAATGAAACATATTACTGTGCTCTCAGTCCTGCCAGCTTTTTTCACTGATACTCGTTTACGCCTATTCTGCCTCGCAAACTTACAAGTTCACTTAACATTTCATAGTGCCTTCCTAGGTGTATATTTTGCTTTTGAGACAGAGGTAGCTAATGTTCAGAGCTTTTGTTATACAGTAATTAGGTCAGTTATGAAGTTCATTTAAAAGTTAATATGTTTATACAAATACCTAAGATGAGAAGGTCTGTGATACAGCTGATTTCACCTCTCTGTGGAAAATACAATATAATAGAGAAGTGGTAGCTCTACAAGTTCTTTACTGACAGTACCAAGATAATGTAATTGAGTTTTCTGGGGATATACCACCTTTTATTTTGGAGAGCTGTATTCAGACTTCACTAAACAATATCAGATTAATACTTTGGAATAAAAAGATACATATGCTAGTGTTTTTGGCTTTTTGGAAAAATGGGAGCTGAAGAAAAAATAAATTCAGTTACAGGGCAGAAAACGTGGATACAATTGACAGTGACAAATGTATTGCTGAACATTAACATAAATCTTCTATAGCAGTGAAATCACAAGGGGATGCTGTATCATAATAAGTTGAAGTAGAGCCTTCTGTTGCATTTCAGCTTAAAACCCAATTATCTTTCTCATTTTGGTATTTACCTTGAATTTTCTGAATTCGTTTCTAAAACCATTGTTCATAAAATGCAATTCAGAAAGCAATGAGGTGCAATCTGAAATCGTCTCCACTTTTTATATTCTTTCTTTTTTTGGTTTTTTGAGTTTTTTTTTTTTTTTTTTTTTTAGTAACTATAGTTTGCTTTTCATTCTTAAATACGAAATGTTTCCTAATTCTATTCTGCTCTCACGAAAGGTTAGGTACAGAAAGTGTCTAAAATACATTAGCATGTGTCATTTGATAGATCAGAGTTACATTAGTATTTTTTGCAGATGTGAAAGGGACTAGAACAGCAATATAAAGCCACTTTTCTTCTCCTTTGAGATACTGATATTTCTGAATTCTCATTAAAGCAATAAAAGGATAGTTTTGACTTTTGAATTTTCTTAAGAGATTGATGGGGAGCGGAGGTTGCATGTTTATTTAAGACATATGTTTATAAACCTAAGTGTGATCCTAATCTCTTTTGTTTCTATATTGCTAAAGACTTTGGAATTGATTCTGCCCCACTGCCAAAGATGGCTTCTTCATATGTTAGAGAAATGCTCATTGTGTTTTCCTTTCGACGTTGGTTCAGGAAGCTAACCGTACTTTTTTACCTTAGTACCTGGTTTGCATTTGTTGCAATAATTATTTCACATATTGGGAGAGATTCTGTGCTCACAGTTGGTCTAATTGGAGGAGAATGTGAATGATGGACAATTACTTAGAGGCTCTTTGAGATATGAAGGACAGTCTATTGAAGAAGTGAGAACAATATGGTTATTTGCAAAACCGTATTCTTCAAGTTGATGGGTAGAACTGTGTCTCCAGGAAAGCGATCATGTTGATTGGGAGAATCTGTCCCACCTCCTGCCAATTTGGAGGGTACATATTGCCTAAAGAGTAATAACATTTCTGCCTCTTTAAAGGAGTTGCCTGTACAACAAGACTCTGAAGAGTCTCCATAAAGATGCAATAACAGTGAGAGTTTTTGATAGTTTTGCCAGAATGCAATGTTATTGTTGAGCCCCTTTCACTTCTGCAATAGTTGATTTCAGAAAGGGATTAAAGGAAAAGATCTGCAAGATTTTACCTCTGATAAGAGTGGGGTCTTTCCAATCCTTCACTGAGTTTTACTGAATGTAGTGAGAGCTGGGAACCCAGAGCCGTTATCACGTATTTTTCCACACGTTTGTCACAATTTCTTGTCCCTCTTACACATGCTGTCGTTCTGCCTCCAGGCCTTTGTGTCTGCTTTGTATGTACAGGTTTTGGCAGGTGAAAGAACAATAATTTTTACTCCTTTAGTTAAAATAAGCATTGTAAACTTTTACAGACTAAGCTGGTAAGGCCTAGCAAAAGGGGAACTAGTAGACTGTATGTCAAATCTTGAGTAACAGGATTTTATTGGCAAAATACATTAACTGGAATTCATCGGTGTTTGCTGATAAGCTGCCTGAGAACTGTAGGAGTCAGTGGGAGGCCGTTGTTTTAAAGCCCAGCACTCAGCAAAATGCTTTTAGAAGCTGCATGAAGTTATTGATGTTTTCCATTTCATGGTAACTGCCATGTCCAGGTATTCTTTTCACTTCAGATGCCAGCAATCTTTAAATAGGCATTGAAGGCTTCAAATCGAGTGTGGGTCATCTTTTTGTCTGAAACGAGAGCTGACTTCAGAGACCAGATGCTGAATGGAATTTTCATTTCCATTCTGTTGATTACAAATATCTTTCAATATTTTGGAAAATAAAATAGGTTTATACCATTATTATATTAAAGTACTGCCTGACTGAGACAGCACTGACCCAGGCCTGTGCAGTGTCTTACTAGGCTTGCAGTGTTCATTTTTGCAAGTTGGACAGACTCTGTAACAAAATAAAGGCAGTTGCTTTATGCGAGTTCCCATTAGCAATGTTCTGCATAGCATACGTCTTCAGTGGTCGAATCCCACTGAGAATGTTATGTTCTATTGGGACACAGAGTATTTCGATTATTAGCAGAAAGGAGCCCATAAAAACTGCTGTCTCATAAACTAAGCAAGCAATGTCGTTTGGATCACACCATCTGTGTCCAAATGCAATCTGAAACTCGACAAATTTTGTAGTACTAGCTATATTTGAAACCCACAGGGATCTTTATTGTTTAGTAAAGTTAATTTAGTGATACAGTCACACTGTACAGCACTGTGACAGCACTGTTTACAGCACTGTCTGCTCTCTGCACTGTCTCTCACTTTTGTTTATATTAAGGACCTACAAATCAAAAAAAACCCCTCTGAAATAAATGTTTAGCAAATAGTGAATGAAAAGCTTGGCATTGCTGTAAATAAAAGCCTTTATCAGTACTTCAGAAAAAGAATCTTTGCCTTTGATCATCTTTGAACAATTATATCAAAATCTCGAATGTATGTTATCATTATGTTTAATGAAAATTTAATTCAGCAAGGCAAGTGAGACACATAGTTACACAATAAGGGCACGTTTACATGTGTTTACTTAGGTTTAATTTCAGTGTACTAGTGTACAGTGTACTAGAGATTTGACTGTGTTAGATTCAAAGTACTTGTGAATTGTATTTGTTTCTGATATTTTGTAAAATGCAAATGAATGCCTGGTACAAATGAATAGCTGGTCATTCTTCTAGAATGATAAATCCCTGACAACAAGAGAATTGTATATAAGTAATGTATGCAGTCTTGAAAAATGTTTATTTTAAAACAATTTATTCTTTATTAATTAATCAAGTGCTACTAACATTTATGTTAGTGATATATATGTAAAATACACTGTTATATATAATTCATATAAAGCTAATGAAAGTTGTATACCAATAATTTTAACAGTATCACATGTCTGAGATGGTGTGTCTATTTTGAAGAACTGTGCATTAGGAAAGTGGCGTGGAAGAAAGGACGAAAAGTACTGTCAGTTGCAAAATTGAAATATTTGAATAGAATATTTATTCTTCATGGACTACATACTCATCCTGCTCATCACTTTTAGTGATACTTTCTAGAAGCAGGTGCTTTATGAATTTCCACTTCCAATACTGATCAGACTTTTTCATCTCTTTCTAAGTATGTTATTAGAAAGAGACTTTTTGTTTGGTCTCTGAGCTTCTCAGCTGTTTTTTCTAAAGCACTAATTCCTAGACTTCTTGGAACAATGGTCAGTTTTTAATCCTGTTAATTTTTCATGGACTATTAGGCAGATTTATTACTTTTACTTGTCACTGAAAGGACTATAAAGATGGTATCAATGAAATATTGTTTAGTAGAGTTTTGAGAATACATTGCCAGATTTATTACTTGTCGTTGAAAGGACCATAAAGATGGTATCAATGAAGTATTGTTTAGTAGAGTTTTGAGAATACATTGCCAGATTGGGAATATACTTGAAATGTCTTTTATACCCATTTCTTCTGGCTTCAGTTACTTGGTTCTTCCTATTCTCTGTTGAATAAATATCTTGTCTGTTAAACTTGAAATAAGTTTGAAGGTGCAGCCAATAGCGAAGAGAAGGAACAAGCAGTCAGAGTACATTTGAAGCTAGGAGCTGGTAGATCATGAGGTGGAATTTGAAGAAATAAAATGCATCTTCATGACTGAAAAAGTCTTAAAGGAAGAAAAGGGAAACAGCACTGTGAAGGACTCGGTGTACAGCAGTTGTTTATTATCTTGAGAAACCCAAAGCTAATCAGTCACTTATCAGATAAAAGGGTTGTAGAGGGAATGTATGATGATGCTACTGCTATCAATCATAATAAACTGAGTTTGTCCAGAGAGCTAGATTTGACAAGATAATGATAGACAGTTTCTTTGAAGCTTTTGGCCCCTACAGGAAAAATGATGGAGGAATATCCCTTTATCTGTTGCTTCTCAATCTGCTGTTTCACAGTTACATTGCCCATTGTCTAATGTCCTGCTCTGCTAATCATTGTCCATTTCATGGATGAGACGGAGAGATACTGAAGCAGGTTTTCCTGTATGATTTATTGTAGCATGGAGATGCATGAACTTCTGTGTTCAGAAATGAACACAGTTCAAATACTCAAGGACAAGTATATATGATGTGAAGAATGTAGAGGCAAGAGCATGATCATCACCTGGAAGAGAGGCTGGCTGTTCGGAACAGATCACTGTTTGGGAGGATCTCAGCAGCTTTCATCTGTAAATCTGAGCATTCTGGTCATTACCTTGTTTTTCCACCCTTTGTCCTTGATTTGATTTATCTTGAGGAAGACAGTGTGAACAACGAAAGTGTAACTTCCAGAAAGATATAGCAATAACCTTGCACCAAAACAATTATCGTCAGCATTTGAGCTCACAGGTGAATTGCCTGAGACCTCCCAGGACAGTGATACATCTTAAAAAACTTCTCTCCTTCAGGTGAACTTTTTAATGATTCCTGCAATGCTTCTCCCATCTTCCACACCATGCATACTTTCCCTTTATATTTAATATTTTTGCATTTCTAAAGGCCCTACATATATGCCCCTCTGTTAAATTAACTGCTTCACTGTTTTTTGTGTTACTAACTTCTGTATTTTTCAGGAATGTATCTTCGACAGTTCATGGGATATGCCTGTATTGCACAAGTTAACATTAACTTCAGTTGCCAGTTTCCATTTTATTCATGAATTAGGGTGAAAAAAAAAAAGAGAAGATTTTTCTTAGATAAACATGCAGTTTTGGAGGGAATAGAAGTGGTCTGGTTTCAGTTTTGGATTCATATATCCCATTCCTGAATCAAATACCATGTACAGCATAAATCTGGTTTTAAAACAGGGAGGAATACCTCAACTAAATATTAATCAGCTCATCTCTATTACAGGTACAATACATTGTACGTATATTGCTCCAAGATACAAATACAACTTAAAGTAAACAACTTTTGATCCACATATATCAATATAGAAAAAGATTTCTGTACTTTGAGTGTGTAAGGAAAGGTTTTGCTCAGCCCATCTTTTCTGAGCTTTGATGCTTTCTTTGATGTTCTCAGTTTTTGAGAACCTATGGGAGTAAAATTTCTGACAATTAGAAACTTCTTTCTGAAATTAAGTCTCACGAGTTTTTATATTCTGTTCTTTTGCTCCAGTTAATGTGTCGGTATAGTTTGTGTAGCATAAGGTATTTAATTCCATTTTAAATGTGAAGATGCATTAACTATTCTTTTGACAATTTTTCTTTTTATGCTAGAGGTATTATTTCCTCTGACACAGTAAATATGACTTGAGTTTCCTTGATTAGTTCCAGTTCCAAAATGACTGGCATAATTTACTTTTCCAAAACAAGTGCTTTCTGCTTAGAAATTCTGCTCATTTTACTGGAATACTACCAACTAAATAAAAATGAACTCTTACTGATTTTGAAATCATATTCCCCCCAACTTAAAATGTCTTTAAAAGTGTTTTCTTTTACTATAGGGAACTATTTTTATAGCTTTGGTTTTGTGTCTATACATGTCTATGGTTTTCTGTCTTCAGCCTCCTTTTGGCCTGTGTGTGTAACTATTAGTTACTTTCTACCTGTTTATATTCAGGCCAGGCATATTGTGTATTAAGGAAAAATAACAGACATACATCTTGTCTTTAATAAAAGAAACTTAAGATTTCACAAAATACTGCATTTTATAGAAAGTAAATGAGTGTTTTAGAAATTCCTTCAGTGGTTGCTATGAATAATGATATATTTTAAATAGAAATACAATTTTAATGGTATTTTTAGTGAAATTATCTCTTTAGCATGTAGTTATCTGGTCACCCATCCGCGTAATTCAATTGTTTGCATTTTTGGATCACTGAAAAATATTATTTTAAAAAATAGTTATTTGGGTCTTTACTGCAAAATCAGTTGAGTTATACCCATCAACATGAAACCACAAAGATCTCTGTCTTCTCATAACTGAGTTTCTTAGCTGTACTTCTGTCAGGTGGGTTGATACTCATGTGGCTTCCTGTAAAATGGTTGTAATGTGAATACAAACTGGTTTATTTTTATAAAGGTGAATTAAACTAGAATAGTAAAGACGTAAATTTCTCTAGTAGAATATTTTGTCCAGTTGGTAAACCTAATAGAAACATGCCTTTTTATTATTAACAACATACTTTCAGTGGGGTTAGACTTCATAAAAGGCACTTCTATATAATTCTGTGTATCTTACATTCCACTGAAGAGCATTTGGTATGTGTGTACAGAATCGCACATACTAATACCTTAGTGTTGAACATATGTGCAGTTAGTATTAAGAACTGTGTAGTTTTCATACTTATTTGGAATAATTAGAAAAATACATGGCTCCAGTATGCAATTTTCTATCTATTTGTTGTGGATATGTGAAGTCAGAATTTGTCATTTGCCATACAATGGTATGTTATTTCCAAATATCATTTACCAAAAACTATTTTGAAAGAGGTGGTTTGACCAGGGTTGTTAAACATACTATACTGTTTTGGAATTGACCATTATCTGTGTTAATTTTGCTTTTTCTTTCGTTATTTCATACACAAGTTTATGAAATTAGTAGCAGATACTTACAGTATGAAAAAATAAAGAAGGAACAGATATTATCTATTTCCGTCAGCTACCATCTTTCCTGGAGAAAATAGCTCATTCTAGAGGTCTGTCCTCAGTTTCCACTTGGAAACCAGAATGTCGCTGTGGATGGCCGCGTGGCTGCGTTGTCAGAGCTCTGAGCAAACAAGGGAAATGAAGAGAATTTTGCCTTAAAAATGGCATCACCTTGTTTGACCGTTCTCTTTACCAGTGTTACTTCTCTCACACTATGGCAATAGAAGGGAATGTATGTCTGTGCTTTGGCTACTCCAAAGTCACGGTCTGGCTAATTAGTTTAAATGGCCAGTGAAGGTGGGTTTGCACTCTCATGCTACATGGTGTTCCCTCTACCCTTCCTTAAGGGATAATTGCCTGCAGCAGAGGGCAAGGAAGATGGCTGGAAATGCCTTAAAGCACCAAGCAAGACTCTTAGTGAAACCTTGTCAGAACATGTAAAAGAAAAGATGAATTGTGAAGGGTGCACATTTTTTAAGCTTGTATCATTATATCACTCTTAAATTTCACACTATTTTTTGTACTGGTTTGCTTTCTGTAGTGCCAAAATTTATAATGATTACCAAAGAAAATGATTGTATAGGTAGCTTTACACTGTACCTTGTTCAGAGCTCTAAATCTTTTTCAAATAGTGACTAATAAAAGAAACAAGTAGTCATCTGTCGCATTGGATAATGTAATGGTGATATTGTCTTATTTTAAATAGAGGTAGCAAATTCCATCTGTTGTCTATAAACCAGTCAGGAGAAAACCTAATACTCTAAATTAATTATTTTTAAACTAAAAGAGGAAAAAAATAAAGAATTGAAAATGGTACTCTTGATACTATCCTTCTGTTAGTTCTGTAGTATATTAATACAGTCTTAATCGGCAGTTTTTACAGTTGTTAATGTAGACACTTGGACCAAAGTAACTGAATCAAAAAACCCTTGCTATGTATTTCATAGGAAATGATACAATCTATTGGACAGACATGGGCTTCAACAAAATTAGCAGATCTAAACGTGACCAAACATGGAAAGAAGATATTGTTACCAATGGTTTGGGAAGAGTTGAAGGCATTGCAGTGGATTGGATAGCAGGTAGGTCATTATCTTTTTCAGGAATTACCATGTTTTGTGACAGTACAGTCTTTGATTTCCAGCCCTAGGCTAAATAGTTTTGTTTGCTTTCAGCTCTAATTTCTAATATTCCAAATGTCTAGATACTTTTCTTTAAGGATATCCACACTATTTTTTGTAAATTTACTACCAACAACAACAAAAAAATGTTTAAATGTCTTGGACACTTTCTTTCTTAGACGGATGGTTGCAACTTTGACGAACCACAAATATAGATATATACTTTAAAGCAGAAGCCAAAATAGGACTAGAAATTGCAGATACAAGATATGTATAATTTAAAATACATCGATTGCTTTCTGGTCTAACTTACACCCTTAAGATATAAACGCTTTCCAGGTAGCGTTTTCTTTTCTTTTCTTTTTTCTTTCTTTTTCCAATAACTTTGTGGTATTTTTCCTAGGTAACATATATTGGACAGACCATGGCTTCAACTTAATTGAAGTTGCCCGGCTCAACGGCTCATTCCGATATGTAATTATATCCCAGGGCTTGGACCAGCCAAGATCTATTGCAGTACACCCAGAAAAAGGGTAACATGACTGTTGCTAATTGCATTGCTTCTAAAGTCTGCATGATAGCACTGAAGCTTTTAAAGAAATTGAGGCATTCGTTTTAATAAACAAGCATTTAATAAACCCTGAAAGGATATTGGAAAGTATTTTCCTGAAACTTAACATAGTTTGAAGAAAATGTTATTCTTTTCATATGTTGAGATCCTTTCATGAGTCTGTATCTACTTGAAATGCTGTGTTCTCTTTGCACAACTGTTTTCATTTTCTGAGGCAAATTAGACATCACTTAGAAGCATGCTTCAATCTGTTGAGTACTACTTACGTGTCCACCAAAGCCAAGGTAGGCAAGCTAGCAAATGAAAACTTGAGTGTGGTGATTAAATAGTAGAACAATGTAATCCTTGATGGTCATGAATTCAAATATTGTGTAATATCCCACTACAACAACCAGAAGATTTTTAGGGTAGCTGAAACTATTTTAGATGAGGCATATAGATTAAAAAAGAAAAAAAACAGGTTGTCATCATAAAATCAGGTCTGTCTTCATCCATCTGTTTGACAAGACAAGAGCAAGGACTAGACGCAGCATAACAGGAATAGAGGATGTTCTGTCCCCTTCCAGCTACAAACTATTGTTAGCAGAAGCGTAAGTAAAACAGAAGTAGTAAATTGGGGAAGACTTCCCATCTTTTGTCACTGAGAAATATGAAACAGCCTTCCTGAGGAAAATGTGTATAAACAATATCTGGTGCGCTTAGCTGCTACACTACCATGCTAAAAGAAAGCCACATTGTGTTTACTGAAGTCTTAAAGAAATGTTTAAGTAGGCACATGCCCACAGAGCCAAAGACTCTCTGGGTTATTTTCCCCAGATTCAATCAAGTGAATATCTCAGTATCTTCAGGAAAAGGAATCCTCAGGCCTGGTAGTGAGCAATACTTCTGACTTCTCAGTAAGGCTAAATTGGTACCAGTCATGCAAAGAGTCATTTGAATTTTGCCACACTTTCTTTTATTAGACCATAAATATAGTGATCTATGTATTCTCCAGACTAGTGAATGTATTTAAGAATGAAGGTGAAAGCAGTAACTGTTTTCATTTTCTGCATAATAGCCCTTGCCACAAATCAGTACAGCTATGTTCGTATAACACAACTGGTTGCCTGGCAGTACGTGCTAATAGTTTAGGAGTGATCCTGTTCTCTGGAGTAGATAACCACTCAGGATCTGGCTAAAATATTTTTAATATTTTTGTCTTTAGTGTGTCTCTTCTGGAATAATGCTGTTTATTTTGATTTTTATTTTCTGACATTGTTTATTTAAAAAAAAAAGGACCTTGCAGTAAAGTAAATGGAAGTCTGGTGAAAATCTCAGTAGAAGGGTAGATCAAACCTTTTCAGGATAATGATTCATTTACAGTGTGGTTTTCCTCAACATGTATATAATGTTGTTGCTGTACCTTTATACGTATACACATAGTTTTCACATGTTACTTAAATCAAAAGAAAGAAAAAGCCCAAGTGAAACTTATGTGTAAGAGATGAACCTTAGATACTTTTAATGCTTAGATATTAATAAGGCTTATATAAATAGAACCCATTACTTTCAACTGAAGCTAGAAATGGGCAAAAAAGTAACCAACCATACTGCAGTATTTGGAGAGAATACCTGGACTGCAGCTGAGATCCAGCATTTGGCATTTTCTGTGGAGAAGGGTAAACTCAGAGCTCTTGAAATAGATGAAGTAGATGACATAATAGCTAACAATATTAAGATTCATTATTAGGAGGGAGGAAACAATTCCTCTGTTTACATTAATTCGTCCTTAAAGATGCCGTTGAGTTGTTGTCTGAAGTCTTAAATTCAGATAATCTAATGCCATTACCACAAAGCAGCTAATAATAAAATGTGGTTAAAATAGAGAAGAATTGATGGATAATGTAGCAATGAATTCAGTTGTAAACCATTGTAAAACATCCTTTAGGTGTAGGTTTCAGATGTGTTCAGAATGTTTAAGAGAAGTTAGGAGAATGAGAGGACCACAAGTTAGTAATTATTTCCCTGTCTAGTAGAAGGATATATCTTCTGTGAAGGTAGGGAAGATTCATCTCTGCGTTTTTTAATTTTTTTTAATACTGTACCACAAAACTATCTCTTGAGAAAACTCCAATCCACAAATTAAAATTTATACAAAAATTTAGGATATCTTTTGCTAGCAAAGTAATGGGATATCTTTCTGTGGAGAGGTATGGGTCTTCTTACCCTCTGCATTATTGTTGTATCTCTTCCCTTACCAGACAAAACTTTCAAAGATGTCCTTTCCCCCCAAACTTCCATCTTCATTGCTGTTGAAACTTGACTTGGCAGCTGTAGGAATGGAGAGGAAAATAGCAGTAATTAAATGTTCATTAATCCTGCCAGTCATACCAAGATATAAAGCAGCCAGCATTCAGATGGTTGATAACATTATTTATATTACTAAGGAAAAAGTTAAGAAAGTATAGCCCTACAAAGGAGTATCTTCTCCCTCATCACATTATAATAAGTCATATAATATACAATTGACTGTCTTTTTTCTTTCTTTCTTTCTTTTGGGGGATGGAGTGTGAAATGGTATGATAATTTTGGATTGGAATATTGTGTTTATTTCATACTGAAATATATCTTAGACTATGAAGATCTGTCTTTCAGAAATATTTCAGAGATTTCCTGTGTTTGTTTATTTTATTTTAATTTAAATCCAGAATTACTTTTTCCATAATTTGTTTTGAAAGTTAATTCTAGGACAGCATCAAATTTCCATCATTTATATCTCTGTCTGCCATGTAAATTATGTATGGAATAGTTCCTCAAAAAATTGAGTCAGTTATTCCTAGCATTGCAGTTTATGTACCAAATGGATCAGGAGCTTCCTGCTAGCTAGAAAGGTCCAAGCAAGAAGTACTTTTGACAGTTTCTGGGACTATCTTGCAAGTTTTTCAGTACCAGCTTAATAGTTTATGTAAATTCATGTATCAATAGATATATTAACTTTAGTGCTCCAAGAATGTATTAAGTAACTTCCCTTTCCTTTTTAGCAGCTGTTCAGGATTCTATTGGGAGGGTGCTACATTCATTTAACTTGCTGGTTATGATTTTTAAATGTAACTATTTTTTTTCAAACAGTGACTAAATTAAGGGAAAGAATATTGAATGTTTAATTAAAGAAAATACTTGCCTTTCTGTAGTCAAAGCTGAGTTGAGCTCCTGTGTTTGGAAGGTGCCTTTGACTACATACGCGCATGCAAGTTCAGTTATGTATCAAGATGCTGCTTCTAATCTTTTGGTTAAAATTGTATTAAAACTTAAACAGTAATTCTTAATATCAAGCTAGTTGGCATAGATTATTTCAACATTTCTAAAACTTAAATATTTTTAATTTAGTTTATGTAGCAGTTAAATTTCCTAGTGTAAGATAAGTTTCATAGTTAGTATCCATATCACTATTTGCTTTGTCAATTTGAGGACAAACTCATTTTTAATATAGGCAAAAAAGTCGTACAATTACAGAGTGAATGAAAACTAGACATTGTTCTAGGACACGTTTCTTCTTCCCTTCAGTTGCTGCTGTCCTATTTTTTTCATTTCTTTTTATTCCATAGATCCCCAGTCATCCAATCCAATATAGCTAATTTAAACAGATTTCTACATAGTACAGTTAGTAATGCACAGAAGAGTTCTGCAGTCTTTGAAAACTAATACATACATTCCACATAGTATTGGGGATTTTATTCGTATGTTTTATTCACTTTACATAAAGTAAAATATATTACATTATTAACCTGTGTTTTGGTCTGTTCTTATGAATACTTGCTCTGGAAATGCTTCTCTTCATGCAGCAACACACTGCACTTGAATTAGGTTGTCTTAGAGGGAGATTTCTTGTTCAGAATGTATATATATATATGTATATTTATATGTATGTATATATATTTGTATGTATTTTTGAATATATTTTATATATAAAATATATAATATATAAATACAGATAATTACTTTTACTTGAAGCTATACCATAGTTTCCTGTTGGTAAGGAAGCGCCCTCTGTAGATTAACAGACCTCATTTGCCACACACAAAGCAACTGATTGAGAAGTAACAGGTAGGGGACAGAAGTTTGACCTCACCCCAAATTACTGATGTTACTCTGCCTGTAATTTTGGCAATGTATTCTTGGATAATTAAGATGTGAATGTTAGAGAGAGCAGGGGAAATAATTTCTTCCCATATAAAAATTACCATTCCGCATAGTGTAGCTTCCAGCTTAATATTTAAGTTATTTCTGAATTAGACATAAGTCTGCTGTATTATCAGAACATTTGTTAGTAGATATTTGATTTATTAGTTTGTATTTAAAGGAATTTTTTCTGATTGTTTTTATTCCCATAAACACAGTCATACTCAGATCTGTTCTCTAAGAATAGAATTGCTTATTGACCAAATCGCTGTAGTTTTAAGAATGACTTGATATATATCATTCGAAAAAATTAGTCTCAACAAAATGTTCTTTCCATCAAACAAATATTGCAGTACATTTAATCGCTAAAGATAATTTTAAAAGGCATGAGCCTATTTCATGTTAATCATACATTCATTTTGTTTCCAATTGAAGTTCAGGCTTGCACATTTTCAAATCTATTTTCATGATAAATTTTAATTGGTAATTTCTGCAACATTTTAGGTATTTATTTTGGACAGAGTGGGGACAGACTCCTTGCATAGGCAAGGCACACTTAGATGGGTCTGAGAAGGTTGTGCTTGTGAGCCTGGGGATTGCGTGGCCTAATGGGATTTCCATTGACTATGAGGTTAGTTCCTCTGCCTTCCAATATATATTAAGATGAACAGTATTTGTAATGTTTCATTAAAGAATATTGGTCTTTCACTTTGGTATAATCTTAATAGCTCTTATTAAAATAATTGTTCAAGACTGATGTTTCTTTTAAAATTAATCTTTAGGAAAATAAATTATATTGGTGTGATGCTCGTACTGACAAGATAGAAAGAATTGACCTTGAGAGTGGAGGAAATCGGGAGATTGTGCTGTCAGGGAGCAATGTGGATATGTTTTCAGTTGCAGTGTTTGGAGCTTACATCTACTGGTCTGACAGGTAATTTATTTTTCCATAAGTATTTGAGTCTCAAAATGTTATTTCAGTCCCAGGTGCTTCACCTTTGTAGGATTAGCCATTCCTTAGCAAGGTCACAGAATGGATCTCAGAAAACTATGCAATTTCCAAAGAAAAGGCATTTTTGATGCTCAGAGCTAAAACATCCAAGTGTCATAGATGAGAGTAGGTTTCTTCGCCTTCTCTTAGGGGAGCTCTCCACTGCCCTTCAGTCATTTGTTTGGTTTGAATTAGTTGAGGATTGTTGATCAGACATCTTCAACTTTTTTGGCAGAGCACATGCAAATGGCTCTATTAGAAGAGGCCACAAGAATGAGGCCACGGATGCTGTGACCATGAGGACTGGCCTTGGAATAAACCTGAAGGAAGTGAAAGTCTTTAATAGAGCACGAGAGAAAGGTTAGCTGTTCTTAAGGATGCTATTAATTGTTTTAATATCACCTGATACTATCTATGTATATTAGAGTATAAAGAAAGTAATTAATCACTGCTTTGTAGCAATAGATTCTATTATAGTTCCACTTTTTACTCTTGAAGGTGGGTTTTCTTTTTTAGTTTTAACTAAATTCATGTTATTGAAGAAAATATGTAGTGCCGTTTCTTCTAAAATATTTCTTGATACTTTAAAGGAGAAAATCCAAAAGCAAATTACTTACTGTCAATTCATTTTTTTTTAATAACAAAAGAACATACAAAAAGTCTTAGAAAAGATATGGCTGTGGAACTGTACTTTAAAGAGCAGTAATCTCAGATTTCGGTTGGAAAGCAAACCAGAATTTTGTTCCGCAGCTAGGAATTCCCAATCTCTGTGTCTCAAATATTTATTTTGTAAAATTCCTTGGCTTAGGGTCCTACCTTTTTCATGTGGAAAGCGACCTTGTAGATAGTCAAACTTCATTTGTGTTAATCTATTTTGCAAAGTGCCTAAGAAATTTTAACTTGGATCCTATACTCTTCCGATGTACAATATCAGTGGTTAAATTTTATTTTCAATTATCTGACTAAGAATAATCTTGCTTTTTGTTATCTTTTCTTCCTAAAGCTATAAAGCTGCTATTGAGGAGGCCTTGAAAGGCAAAAATGATTTTGTGAGAAAAGACAGATAGAAATGTTGTCACCATTGTGGAGAATATAAGACTTCTGTTGGCTTCAGTGAGCAAAATATGCTCAATGTGTTAGAAGTCTACCAAAAATTAGGATGATTTCGTCTGAACAAACTGTTCTCATGCAATCCAGACAAGATTTAATATATATCCAAAAAGAGAAAGAAACTGCTTCTGAAATACCATATATACTTTTTAATATAGACACACCTCTGCTGTTGGTAACATTCAAAAAGTGCTTTAATCACAGCATTATATATTTGAAGATCCTCTTTTTTTTTTTAGTGAATACACATTTTCCCAAGTACCTGTATGAAATATGAAGTGTAAAATAAATCTGCATTTTGAAAGAAGACATAATTAAAAATTGATAAGAAAAACACTCTATTTCCTTTTCTTTTCTCAAGGGAATTTTAAATGTTTCTGAAAAAATGACTTGGTGAACTGTATTGATTTTAATAAGAATTTCTGCATGTAATTTCACAGTTTTATGGGCATAGTATTTTGTGGTTTAAAAAATCTTCACACAACTTTATCTTTTCTTTTGACTGGGCTAGAAATAGTTAATGTCTGCTTGCTTGGAAGGGCTTTGTGTTATAGAATTAAGAAAAAAACAGAACAATTGGATAAAAATGCTTCTTTACATGTATTGATTTTTACTGATAGCTTTAAAGACTTGAGTGCTTTAGGAATAGGAGAAATGGTTATTGGGATTAAAAATCTTTTGATGCTAGTTTGAAAAACATAACTGAATGATTTTTAATACATTTTTCAAATTTTACTAGGCTACAAATGGTTAATGTCTTTGGGAGGGGCTGTCAGTGAGCCAGGAGGACAAAAGGGAAAAAACAGGTGAAAAATATTTTTGGAATGTTTTTATATCTCTCTAGTACTTTATTTTTTAAGTTTATTGAGCTAGAAATAGTTAAAGCTGTTTAAAAAAGAAACCAATGTAATTAGCTAGCTTCCTGATCTTCTGACATTGACAAAAACTTGTGCTGATTGACAAGTGATTAATCCTTTTTTTTTCAAACACCTGTTTTACCCTTTCTGATGAGCCAGTCCTGCAGTACAATTTGCAAGCAGATTGCTATCCTTCAGTGCTATCCTACATGTTCAAGGACATGCCCTGACTAAACTGTTTTTAGAACTGGCCATTTTTAAGGATCTTTGCAGTTGTTAAGCAGTGGAAGCATTGAAAATTTCAAATAGAGATTTTAAAAGCTTGAGAATCTTATTCATTTATTTTCCTTCCTCTTCTCAAACTCTCATCCTTCCAAACAGATATTAACTTTTCTAGCCTGATAAAACTTAAAAGAACCTTTAAAACAAACCATCAGCAAAAATGTATACAGTTAACTCTCCAAAAGGTTTTATATGACTGTGAGGAGCATTATTCATATAATCTTGCCTAGGAACACAAAATTCAACTTCTCTAATTTTAAGAGCAAATTAAGCCCTGCCTCCATCGCCATTTTTTTTTTCTTAGAAGTATTTTCGTCTTGAAATGTAGCAATTAGAAAATGCAAATATTCAACAGTATTTCAGATTGCTACATGCTACCTGAAAACTTTTATGGTCTTCTACCAGACAGCAGTCTGTTTAAAATGTTTTTGTCTCCTTCACTACGGAGAAAACTTCAGAAATGGGAAAATGACTATACTGAAAGGGCTGAATTGTTATATGGAAGGTGCTGTCAGAAACCAAACTAAATTATCAAAACCGACTATACTAGTATTTCATACAGAGTCCAAAAAGACAAAGGAAAATAGCTTCTAATTTTTGACAGTTACTGTAACTTTAAATGTTGCTTGTAATAAAAGTAGTTTAAGTCATTGGCATTACTAATCTGACAATGATTCTTTAATAGTTTGCATTTGTCACAAGTTTGTAAAGTCATATTTCAAAAGATACTAGAAAAATGTTAGGAAATATCTTTACATTAAGAAGAGGGAACTGGATCAGCACAGTTTTGTACCTATTAATGTATATGTTTCTATTTTGATTTACATTTTCTAAAAACAGTGGGGTAGACTACTGTATATTGAGTGTATCAAAATTTGAGTCTTTTTGCCAGTAACAGGTGTTTTAAAAAAAATCTTTCAAACCACTTGAAACAGCTCATAACAGTCTCTGAGTTTTCATCTGATTATGGAGGAGTAACCCAAATAAAATATCATTTTATACTTATAAAATATATACTCTTGTGAATTGGAAAGGACAAGAATTATATTTGTTCACAGATTGGATTCTTTAAAATTGGCTTTAGGTTTGGGTTAAAGTAATATTCTCTTTTGGCCTTTGTTTTACTTATGAACAAAGTTGAAATAGTTTAAGTGAAAATTAATGAAATATATAAAAAATGCATAAAAATATGTCCTAATTTAAGTTAATTAAGTGTAATATTATAAAAGCTAGATTTTTTTTTTCTTACAGGTACTAATGTTTGTGCCAAGAATAATGGTGGATGTCATCAACTTTGCCTCTATCGGGGCAATGCGCAGAGAACGTGTGCTTGTGCCCATGGCTATCTTGCAGAAGATGGAGTTACTTGCCTTAGACATGAAGGTTACCTATTGTACTCGGGAAGGACAATACTAAAAAGTATACATCTTTCAGATGAAACCAATTTAAATTCACCAGTGCGACCATATGAAAATCCAGAGTACTTCAAAAATGTAATAGCTCTCGCTTTTGACTACAGTCTGAAAGGAAGAGGTACTAACCGCATATTCTTTAGTGATGCACACTTCGGAAATATACAAGTAATTAAAGACAACTGGGCAGGCAGAAAAGTGCTGATTGAAAGTAAGTAAAGAATTTATTTCCCGAAACACTTGTTTTCTTTCGATAACCCTTACTAAATGAAAAGTTGATACACTTGGCTTTATAGAGTAAAAATGACAGTAAATTTTTACCACAGTTACTGTAATAGATCTCAGCGTGATACATTTAAACATTATCTTTTAGTATTAGAGGCTTAAAACAATTTGTTTTTAACAACCGTATAACATATGAAGCATATTCATTAAAAACAAAGGCAATAATGATAGTGCTTGATTGGTATTGCTGTGATTTTTAGGAGCTGTACTACCGAAACAAGATCTCATTGTACAATGCCTAGAAATGAAAGAAGTCCCCTTATGCAGTGAACTTACTGTTTGTTTATTTTTGTAGTTGGTAGAAGTATTGTAGGATACTGCAGCTTGATGCGACCACTTCCCAGGACTGGAATACTGGTATCCTAATCAGTGTATTAACTTGACTCATCTTTCCTGTAGTTGTTTCAAGACATGTGACTCCTGCCCAGTTATCATTACTGGAGACAAACTCCAGCTTATGCTATTGATTTGCTTAAGGGGAGGCTTACTTAGTAAGCATGTTACATTACTATGCCTTCATTCATCACACTGCTAGGGAGAGATGCCTGAGACCTAAGGTTTGTCTAGCACCTGAATGCTTGCAGCCTGACACTTCTGTCAAAGGGACTGACACCAATATCATCACCAAAGTCTTTGGGACAGGATACCCAACACATTTTGCAGCTGAGGCCTTGATCCCCCAGTAAAATTTTAGGAAGGTTTTACACTGAAACCTCCATCAACAGAGAGTAAAATAACTTTAATGCAAGGTATACTTGAAAATTAGGTTTATCATGGTACGATTAGAACAGAAGGAAAGTCTGAATATGAATGATGAGAAACCAGGTCTGAATAGTAAGCATGCAAAATCTACACTCTAAATTCTATATTCAAAAGATCTATGCTGCCTTTTCCTTCTTTGCTCTAATTTAATTGTTCTAAAATATGTAATAAACCTCATTCATCTGTAGTCAGTTGTTAGGTGCACCTATTTATTATGTTTCTTCTCTTCTTCGCTATTTTAGATTTCTATCAGGTTTTTCTGGGGCTACAGTTCATTTCAGTAGCCATTCTCCATGTCTGATGTGTTTTATCTTTTTTTTTCTTTTCTTTTTTCTTTTTTCTTTTTTTTTTTTTTTTTTTGGTATTGTGGATAACTTATTTCTTATGTTGCCTGTGACATTACTAAATTTAGCTATTTGTTGGAGTTAAACAATTTAATAATTTAATAACAAGAGTGAAGAAAGCAGGGAAAAACAGAAATATTTTAATGTAGAACATATTATACTTTGTTGCTTTTATAGGATTGGAAATGTTTTTAGAAAAGACCTGAATTAAATAATTGCAAACTAAGGAGACTTTATTCTACAACTTACACTGGATACGTGCATCATTACATCCCTCTGTGCTGTGGTTACTGGAAGGTATTCCCAGTCAAGATAATTGTTCACACTAATGATTGGAAAAGTGTATTTCACATATGGTACCAGGTCTTTCTTTATTTTGAGCTTTTATGTTTGTATGTTTTTGAGAAACTGATTATACCCACATTAAGGTATAGTAAAGACTAAATAAGCAATGTTGTGAGGATATTCTCATTACTGTCAACAATGCATTAAAACCTAGGGATTCAGAGTTGACATTACCTACACAAGAGACAGAGAGCTCACAGACATGTACAGTGATTGAATACAGTCAGTATTTTAATTCTGCTATGGTAGGAAAGCATGAGAAGTGTTGCATGAAAAATCGCTGGAGATTTTAAATTTAAAATGGACAAAAAGAGAGAAATACTATTGAAGCAACAATGTAGATACAAAAGGGATGTTTAAAAGAATAGTAAAGTATTTCTCATTACTTTATGATAAGTTGTTATACAAGACCTAAAGACATTTCACAGAGCATATTTGAGAATTATTATTCGAAAAAAATGGTAGGTAGTGTTTCTACGTGTAATCTTAATATACCTGATTTCATTTTTCATTAGCAGAGTCAGCACTCTGAATAACTGAATGTCAGATGGCATTTTTTAACCTTGCAAAAAACTAACTATATATGCTTGGGATATATTTGTTAACAGTGTTGTTTGTATTGTAGGAATGCTTTGGTTTGTTGTAAATTAGAAGAGATATCACATCCCCATATATGCTTCTCTGTTGTTCTCCTTTCTGTGTTTGAAAATCTTTTTATTTTTGCTGAATCATTCACTTTAAACTGACATTTTTGTACCGTAGATCCTTCCTCTCCACAGTTTTCACACTTGATTCTTTTCTCTCAGTGTAAATTGGAAATAGTTCCGTTTAATCAGTGGAAGTATTACATGATGCTGCTTGATGTAATAACAGTGGTATCTATAAAGCAAAAAAGAATGGTGGGATTAGTTGACATCAGTGATTCCATTTACTGTAAGATATTTAAAATTCTAATATTTTCTGATTTCCATGTTGATGACATGTGATTACATAGAAATTATTAAATGGAAGCCAGCTGACAAATTTCAATAATAATATTTCATTGTAAGGTTAAAATTACATCTTTGACATATGTTATGTTTTTGCTCCAGAATTATTGGTAAGCACATATAGTAAGTTTTCTTTGTAATGGAAAGAGGTATGAAACTGCCTTAAAAATACCTAGTGTGATAATAACAAATGTACAGCCCCTTTCTACCCCATTAAGCTCATGTCTGCAATTCATGCAAGACATTACTCAGTATTTAACTCAAATAGTGAAATTAGAGTATGCGATACACTGTTTTCACAGATTTTTAGTTCACTGAATGCAGATCTTCTGCTCACAAAGAATCCATTAGGTGATGGGTTTCTACCTCACTGAAATCAGATATGCCACTCAAATCGAACACATTATTGAACTTTTCTGCCCACTGAAAACAGAGTTATGATATATAAGGAGTCCTTTATTAAACAGGTTTCCAGTTCACTGAAAACAGATTTACAACTCACAAGCAACCCATTATCTAACATGTTTTTAGCTCACTGAGAACAGATTTACTACCCAGAAACAACCCATTATCTAACATGTTTCCAGTTCACTGAAAACAGATTTACAACCCATACGCAAGCTATTATCTAACACAGTTCCAACTCACTGAATATTGATTTAGAATTCATAAACAAGCCATTATCTGACAAATTTTCACCTCACTGAACAGATTTGCAACTCATAAACAACCCATTAGCTAACACATTTTCAGCTCACGGGAAGTAGATTTACAGCAAATAAACAACTTTATCTAACTTGTTCCAGTTCACTAAAAACGGATTTAGAACTCACCAAGAACCAAGTACCTGATAGGATTCTGTCTTTGTCAGGAAGAAAGAACAATAAAAACTACACGTGTAGTGTGCACAGAGTGCCATAACTTAACACGTTTATTTTTGTGTGGCATTGCTTTTTGCAGTGTATTCTCTACTGTCTTTGACCTATGCTCATAAAATGAGCTTTATTTCCTTCGGTCAGTAAGTATGAAGAAGTTTTTATGATGGTGATGAGTAACTGGATGGAATTAATCTTTCCTCATCCACACCCGACTGCCAGATTTTAAAAACTCACCTCGTTCTTACTGTAGTGCCCTGCAAAGCACTCTTTTGGGTTGATCAATTAACAGTTCAGTATCCCTTTTGACTGTATTACTGTAGCATCATGTATGGCTTAATCCAGTCTGAAGATGTTCTTAAAAATAGCGTAACACATTTAAAATAGACATCAGTACGATGCTAAGTGACATCGCTACCTTTGTATTGTGTGTGTTGTCCTCCTAGCCTTTCGTTCCAAAGCAAGCATAAGAAGTTTTGTTGACAATTTTCCTTTAAATAGACACTTCCAGAAGCATCTGTCTATGAAAAAAATGGGTAGCTATGTTGCTAGCTAGTCCCACCACTATTCCACTTTACTTGTAAGAATTAAATGGGTACTCAGTAGAGTTTACTTTACACAGATCAGGCTGCTCCTGCTTCTAGCCTGTGACTTAAGATTGTACATTTGTATACTTTTGTGTCCTCTTGTATTGTGAAAGCTGTATATGAACTTGTTTAGAAAAAAAATGTGTATTCTTACAGTTTCAGGAACTAGACACTGTCTCAGGTGCCTTTTTTGCTCAGAAATGATGGAGAACCTTCATGGCATAGCTATTTTCCATTGTCAGTGGTGGTATAAAACGAAGCAAAACTCAATCAAAGGGATTATATTTGGAAAACGCATGCTGATACCTACTGTCCTCTAAGTTTGGGGAATCCTGCACTTTGCAGAAAGAAGTATTTTTAATTTCACATAAGCTTTCTGGAGCTTTAGGCTGTGAGGACCAATGCCTTGACAAGTCAAATCCTAACTCACAATTCTGTAGGAAATTGAAGTAAGGTATTAATGATGAAAGGAGATACAAAAGGTAACAAATTTAGGGGAAAGTGACACTGAGTTTAAATTAATACTTTGGATTGGCCATCTCAGAATACTCTCTTTATAATTTCTGTTTGACCCTACCTGAGGTAGAGCTCTGAATTGTTGCGAGTCTCTTTGGGAGAACTGATTACTGAAACTTGAATCAAAATGGAGTAACAGAACACTGTACAGAAAGAAAGTACAGAAATAGTAGCACAGAGTTACATGAAGAGGTATTTGGAAATCTCACATCTTTAAAATTATCAGCTTCATTTAGAGCAATAGGCTCTATTCTCCTTTTAAAGGGAGCCCAGGGAGAATTTTACTCATATTTTGTATATTGCTAATCACTTCTAGACAGAACAGCACTCTTATTTCAAACTTATGAACCAGTTTCTGTAATATTCAAACTTGAGGTAGTTTTACATGCAATCTGAATAGAAAAAAAGGAAAATAAAAGAAACAGTTTCAATCTTTTGTAGATCAAAATGGACCTGTCTTCACATTTCCAGGTGAAAGAAAGTAAATTTAAAGTAGATTGAAAAGACTGCAAATGAGTGTTTCAACAGAAACAAATGTATTTGATGCTAAAGAGTTTTAATATTACCTGCTTATTCCCTGAACAGATTCTCATGTCGTATCTCCCACTGGCTGTTTATTGTTTGTCAACTGATAAACGGAGTTGATACCTTTTCAGATCATCGCATTATTAGAAAGAGTATTGCTCCTACATGGTATTGGAAGTCTCAGTTTGACCCAGAGAAAGTCAGTGAAGGAACATGTACTATCCAAAGGCTAGATTCTTTGTGGTTTTGATTGAGCAAACAACTAATGGGAGCCTTAAATAAATTAAAATCATGATGTACCCTATAGTCTATCCTGGGCTAACCAAGGATGTTCATCCAAGAAAAAGTTAAAAATAATCAAACAAACAAACCCTGGCATCTAACTACTAGGGGAATCTCCTTTTTATCATAAAAGTTTAAGATGACTAAAATTTATTAACTAAAGCCTGCGTCAGTGGCTCTTTGGGAAACAGTGAAGTGTTCAAATAATAGAATCATACTAGGTTTAAGGTAGTGGCACTCATGAGTTTGAAAGGAAGAAGAGAGAAGGGGAGTGGAAAAGCAAAAGAAAGCAATTGAGGAAGAAGAGTATTAAGATGAAATACTTCCAATATGCTCAGTGTCTTTTTTTCCGATTATGTAAACAATGACTAACACGTTTTTGCCAGTGTCACATCTTTCACAGTGTATTAGGAAGTGTTACGTGCAAAAATTCTACTTCTGTTTTTAACTTTAGGTGCTAGTATTTATAGAAGGCAAAAATCTATTCACTGCTAACAAAGTGTCAGATCCTGTGATATACTGCAAGGCATTTTACAGTCTGAATCTTTTAAAGGTGTTTCAATGTGTGCTACTATTCTTTCTAACTAAATTGGTCCAATTTAACTGTCAAAAAAGTATTTATGTTCCCATTTCTCTTACAGAGCATTAAATTTAGTACACTGTATGAGGTCTCTTTAATTTTTGAGCTTTTTCTTTTACAAAAGAACTTTTTAATCTGATAAAAATAAATACTTGAAAAGATATTGTTACTCTTCATTTTAAGAAGAGCTTTCATTAAGAATATTTGCACATTTTGTGGTTTGTTTAGGTATTCCTGGTTGGAAATGCCAAAATGTATTTATGACAGGCACTCACATACAGTAATCTTTCAGTTCAGTACATGCCTACTTCTAGTACCTCTATCCTAGAATCTTTTGGTCCTACTTCGACAGGAACAAGAAATTGTATAATTCATTGTATAATTATAGGCAATTATTGTAAGCATTCCTTAGTTTTGGGATAGTTGCTGTAATGACAATAACAATTTTAGTTGATTTAAATGTAAGGCTATTTTTTTTTTTTGAGAAACTACGTATAATGCATAGATGATACTATAGACTCTTTTTAATTAGGAACAAAAAGTCTTCCAGGACAGCGGTGAAGATTTTTAAAAACTTATTTAACAACAATAATAAAACACAGTATTTAATCTCTAGCTGTTTTGGTTGTTTTGGCTTTCTATTCTAAAAGTGTTCCTGCTTTTAAAGGCTCTCTTGTACTGACATTTTAACTGTTATAAAGTTATGGGATTATAACATTTGCTAACTAGTATTGATAAATTAAACTATATTTAAAAGAGGGAGGGACAGAGATACAGTTATAAAAACACTAGTGTTTGTTTTAATTTGCTGAGTTCTATGTATTTCCTTAAGTATATCATGTATCAGCCTATCTTTGTTAGGTTATTCCCTGCTGTCCCTATGCCATTCCCCAAACCTAACCAAGAAATAAATTATGTCCAGGTTAATAGAGGACAGAGTACTGCAATTTTATGTCTCTGTTGATTTGATTTCTTTCAGTAAAACACCAAAGTCTTACTGAGTTCTGAGCTCATCTATTTGATTCAAAAGTAAGCTAAACTGTATAGCAAAATGTGGAAAAACTACCAGTGATGATAGAAAAAAGCTAAACTCAGATCAAGAAAAATCTGAAATACTGCTATTAATTGTCTATTTCTTAGCTTACTCTGTAAGTATTCACCCCTTTTTGCATAGCCCTGCCTCAGTAATAGAAAATGTTTCTAAGAGTGGCTAATTAATTTCTGTCATCCTCCATAGTGAAACTAAGCACAAACAACCAAAATATTCCATGAAACACTAACGCTGCTTGATTGATCCTTTCAGGATCAGCTTTTTCTTCTAGTATCTCCGCCCCATTTACATTATCAGTACTCAGTTGTCTGTAACCCCGTACTAGTAAGTGTGTAAGTATTCACTGTAGATGAGTGATCTGCTGCCTGTTTCTAAGGTCGCGTGTCTTGTCCACCTCCACGCTGTGATTTATCCCTGTTGTCGCACAGATTCCTTTCTACGAGCGGCGTGCCCTAGCGCAGGAGCACGGGCTGCGCGCCCGGGAATCCAGTTCAAGCCACTCGAATACCAGAAATCCAGTCATGAGTATTCCTCTAATCCCCACCTAATGCATTGCACAGAAGTACTACCCATCTGTCGTGTACTTTTTCCTTGGTTGGTTAGTTCACGGAAGTATACTTTAAGTTGTCAACCGAGGGTTAGGTTCCTGCTCTCTCATGCTAAGTTTGGGTGTTTCTGAGTCTGAGTAGTCTCCTCAAGTGTTTTGTGTAGAGCTTGCTTCATTAATTCACTGGTACAGAATAAATAACAGGATGAATTCAGGGGCAATAAACATCCTACCTGAGCCTGCCTGTCATTCCCACAGTACTTATTTCACAGGTACTACTGTAACTAGATACAGTATTTTATGTCTTCACTGATACCAGCTGAAGCAATGTTATCAATTGAAAAATATATTTACCCAGTAGTTCTTTTCTGCTGAATGCGTTAGAAGTGCTCCTTGAACAATTTCCAAGTATTTGTATATTCATTTTAATCTGTGTATGCACTGAGTTTTTAGTTATCATTAGGAAGGCACAAAGCTTTTTATAAGAGATCTTAATATTATACTTTCTACAAAAACAAAGGGGTTTTTTGATTTTACATTTATTTCTAGATCATGGTATTTCTCTGTAGATTATTCACAACAAAATGTTCATTCTTTCCTGTTGTCCTACTTCAGACTGAAGGAATGCTAGGTTACATCCAGGGAGATGCTTTTGGTGTCTTGAACTTAAATCGCTTTGCTGCTTTGAAGAACTCAGAGCCTGTGTTCGTGCCATTTTACTTCATTTAATAAGCTTTAATGTGCCATAGCAAATAGTATGGTTTTATGTTACACAGCTCTTGAAAAATGATACAGGTATTTGCTGGTTTATGCTATAATTTTAGCAAACTTTACATTTGGTAATGAAATAATATTCATAGGCTAAAGCATAATGAAATAATTGGTTATTACAGTCCAAACTGTTTATGCCATATCTGATATATTCTTTCTGACAGAAATTTTCAATATGATGACCTAGTTTTACATGTGATTGATGATGGAAGGATTTAAGAAATAAAATCTGCATCTGATTTTTGAGACAAATACACCTTATCTTGTTAGTCATTCTTTAATTATCCCTTATTATTGTCTTAGAATTTTTATATGCCAGAAATGATTTCCTACTTTATAGCTACTTGACAAAAGTAGCAAAGACTTAATTAAAGTACTGATGGTGCAGTTAGTTAAATATGTGTACTTTAAAGCTTTCAGATGTTTTATTGCTTTTGAGGCATTTTTTTCACCTCAGATCAAATAGTGACCACCTGGTATCTGTCACCATAATATTAAGCAAACAGATTGGTTGAGAATAATATCATCTCCTATGACTACTCTGGTAAAGCAGTTGGCAGGCTGTTTCCTGAAATGTAGAGTGTGAAATTGGGAGAGTGTTTTTTTGTTTGTTTTTTTTTTTTTTTTTTTGTAAAGAAAATATTCAAGCAGGTGTTTAATGTTAAGTACTCACAGTAAAGCCTTCTCCAAAGTTCTGATATAAGTGCTACTTATGCTCAACTGATGGTTTTCTGATGGTAAATAAACAAACAAAACAAAAAAAACCCCACAACTTTGTATTATGATGTTGAAAACTCTTTTTGCTTTACAATTTCTCAAAAGAAATGGAGTTGGTGAGAACATGAAATTAAAGGAAAGAGGTAATTGAACTGATGCAGTCCTTGTCAAAATTAGGAAAGTCTTGACAGTAATCTTTGTAGAGAATTTGTAGGGAATTTCAGAAGTGAGAAGTAGATCAAAATCTAGTGGACTGAGAAATAGTGTGAACATTACTAAAAGTCACTGGCTAGAACTATTAGATAATTTAAATGTTATATTCTTAACCATTTTTATTCTTTATTTGCAATAAGAAGGGAACTCTAATCTGAGATCTTCAGTTATTGATTTGTTGCTTGTGTGTTCCATGGGAAAGTCAGATGAAGATCAGCATGACAGTATTTATAGGCTGCATCTCATCTGTGGGATGCAATCCATCTTCGTTAAGTTCAGTAAAAGTGATAGATGGCATTTGGCAATGTAATGATGTGATCACTCTACCATTGCCTTAGTAAATCATAAGCTGTTGCATTCTCTTGTGTAGATATTTAATCAGTTATACACCCCATTACTGATTTAATTCAGAATGTCAGTGGCAGGTGAATAATGCGAGTATTTGTAAATTAATATCATATTGTATTAATGTTCCTTTCATTTAAGTATGCTATTCATGTGAAAATCATAAACTGTTGCTTCATGGCTAGAATAAATTTAATCTGAGCTGTAGGCATCTCATGCCGTCGGTGTTTTAATTCAATATGTCAGTGAAACAAATGTGTTTCTTTTCATTTCCAGTTTCTTTATGCTTTACTAATTCAGAATTTCCACCAAGTAGCATCAATGATCTCATATTTCACATATATTTTAAAGTAATGGAATAGCTGATTATAAATGAATTTCAACACAAAAGTATATATATGCTTTAAAATGTCTTTTTAACAGTATGAAATAAGTGTAAAATAGTTGCAATGCGAAATAGTAATGACATAACACTGGTGAGCAGTTGTTTTGGAATCTCCTCCAGTAGCCTGTCTTCGGCAGCTTGAAGTTGATAGAAGTTTCTAGTTTTAATGAGGCAACTGCACAAGAGACTAGTTCTTTCTGTAGTTGATACATGCTCTTATCTTTGCTAGCTGTTACACTGTAAAATGATTCATATGCATTATGGGGTCTTTGACTAATCTCTAAAATCCAAAGTATATTTTAACCTAAAAACAATCAAAAATACTAACAAAAATATAGTATTAGCTAGATAACTTGCATGTTGTACTAAGGTACTTCATCTGGTTCAGAGTAAATGCTAGTAAGAACAAATTTAGTTGTATTGTCCGTCTAATCTTGGGTCAGTTTATCACTTATTCTCTGGGTCCATTGTCCTTAAAACCACCTTTACTTACAGATTAATGCTTTTAAAAAATACGAAATAATTCTTTTTTGTAATGGTAGAGTTCTCAATTTCATAAGCAAACAATATGATAAAACTAGAATTTTATTGACAAATTTTAGTGCTTGGGATGACTCTGTAGGTAGACAGAGACTCTGACAAGTAATACATCAAGATGCATAAAACAAAACAAAAAAAACCCACTTGCTATATTTCAGTATGTGTTTTTAATGCTTAAAATCCAAGTTGAGTAAAACAACTAAATACTATGTTTTAGAAAAATATATTGTAACCCTTCCATCATTTTCAAAGACAAAACTCTTATCTAATGCAACATATTGCAATGATCAGAAGTACTTTTGGTAATTTTCAAGTTGTCTTCAATACCTTTGCTAGAGTTATGTTCATTTGCTTTCTTGAGTTACTTGTAAGTGAGCTGAATATATCTTTCTTCCTGAACTTCCCTCAGTAAAGTAGGAAAACACTTTTTATGTCCATTCACCTCTTGAAGGAGAATCCCTTAATTTATTCTTTCCTAATGGTGTCACTGTGACTTCTCTGCAGATACATCACGAAAATATAGTCAGAAGATCTTCAAATGCTTTGGAAGGAGAAATATTAAAAAATTTATAAATAGTAATTTGTTTCAAGGTTCTGATTTAGTGTAAGCACTTTCAGTGAGATCAGACTATTTTGGAACTTTGTTTTCTGTATATGTACATGTATATTGCAAGCTAAAAGTTACGTCTTCAGCAAGCCAAATGTAAATAATAATAATCAGCATACTGCAGTCCTTTTTATATTTCTAGATTTTGCCATCTGTAGTTCTTTAATTAGCTGTATGGACCTTCTGGTCTGAAATTGTTTGTTTCTAACAAAAAGTGAAGTAATCAACATACATTTCTGTAGTAATTCAAAAAACAATGGTAGGAAATAATTGCTTTTGTTTCTCACAGTCTGTCACTTTTATATATTGGAATCAGTAATCTACAATTTATCTTTTCTGGACATTAAAAATATGCTTTAGCTGTCCATTAATATCATTTGTTTCTAACTTACATTTTTCATGTGGCTTGAAAGAGCAAGTATTGTAGCTTACTAAATGATGTACTGCTAGTACAATCTTTAGAGTTAGGTTTTTTTCAAAAAAATTTTTTTTAAAAAAGGCCTATTCAGTAAATAATAAGAGGCCAACTTTGATCCCTAGTAATGTACTGTGTATCTGTGTTTAGAAAATATATCCAAAGATAATGTTAAATGATACAAGTAATTAGTAAAAATAAACCCAAGCCTTGGCTTACATGAAGTCTAAAATTGTGATTAAATTACTTCCTTTTTGAAGAAGAGCTTATTATTTCTAATGTGTTATCTGGGCACACTCTAGTGGAATTATTTTTTTTTAATGAGCCTAAGAGTTGACAAATACACTACAGGAATATTAATAGCGATCTTGCCCTCTGAGGTTTTTCCCTGAAAAAAAACTTGTGTGTGGAAAAAATAATTAAACTTTGGTTTTGGAAATAGCTGTATTATATGATCCTGCAAGATCAGCTTCATGAAAAAAAAATCCCTTGCAAAAAGGCATTCATTTCTCTCTCTAACGATGTTTTTCAGATGTTGGTTCTGTGGAGGGACTTGCTTATCATAGAGCTTGGGACACTCTTTATTGGACCAGCTCTACCACATCCTCCATCACGAGGCACACGGTCGACCAGCAGCGTCGAGGCGCTTTCAACAGGGAAGCAGTAATAACAATGTCAGAAGATGATCATCCACACGTGTTGGCTCTAGATGAATGCCAAAAGTATGTACTGTATGTTTGTTCTTGATTTTTTTCTAATGTCAGGGACACAGCAACAATTCTTTATTTCAGAGACAGCTAATATAATTAACTCTTTGAAAGTTAAGTAGATTTTTTAGGAAATGGAATTTAGTCTTAAGCTTTTAATTTTCAGAATTAAGATGCTTCATTTTATATGTTTATATGTTTCAGATCAAGTTTTAATTATATTTTTATGGTACATTTAAAAATTAAAGCTGTTTCCAAGGAGGAAAAATAGCTAACACAAACTATCAGCAGCAAGGATAAGTAATTGTGATCACTTTACTGATTTCCTCTGTCATACGTGTTATTTTGGTTGCTTAAGTAAAAACAAAATGAGTTTAGGACTTTAAAAAGGAGATTTTTAGTTTCTTGTCTGGCAAATTGATAGGTCTATACATTTATCACAAATAAAATCAGTATGATATAAGAACTATATAAAAGGTGTAGGTTTAAGATACTTGTGGGCAACACCCTGAAAGAAGCCTAGCCTAGTTCACCTCCTGCCACTCCAAAGAAATCTGGGTTTATTGGAAAGTGCTTCTATGCTAGTGCTAGTGCTTCTGTTTCTTCATGATCCTTTTGCTGGTCAATGCCTTACAAATTTGAGTTACTTTAATATTCTTTGTTATTTCTGGAAGAAAGGAAACCTGTTGTCTTTTTCTTTTTTTCTTTTTTTTGGGGGGGGGCGGTGGAGGGGAGCTTAATACTGTCGCCGTTTAGGGAAGGCTGGGCTACAGTTCTGACTTATGTTCTATTTTTAGTTGAAGATAGCTGAACTTTCTTTATTCCTTAGATAGTTGTGGAAGTTATTTCCATGTGTGAGTTCCTGTATGATTTATGCAAATTAGGAGCTTATGCTGCATTGTAAAATATGATTTATCTAGGTATCTTAAATAAGCAGATTTAACACTGGTGGAGGTTGTAATGAGTGAATAGTCAAAATTTTCTTTTTTATGTGCTTTTTATGTACTGGTACTTCTCAATGTATAAATCATAGCCAGAGTTTATTCCGTAAGTTTGTCCCCTATTGTTTAACACTGCAGCATTGTGCCTCCTATAAAACATATTAAAACCACTTGATTCCTCATTGTCAGTATTTTGCAAACCAGCCCTATGGTCTGTATGAGAGTTCTAATATGGGAAGAGATAAAAATGAAACTCACTGTTAGAAATTATTAATATACATGTTATCTGAATTAAATGTATATTGTTAAATAGATTATATATCTATCTGTAAACGTGTGTTAGTATAAAGACATGATGATCAGAATTAAATAGACCTGTGAAGAGAAAGAAATATATACTTGTATACAAGTTAATGAACCAGGAACCTACTGTAATTTATAGATTACTGTCTATCACATTTTCTTATTCTCTAGTGATTTTCACAATTACTTGCAGATTCCATTCATAATTATCTATGAAGGCATATATTTTTTATGATACTTATTTCATAAAGAGAATTAAACTATAAAATGTATCTTACGGTTTTTATTATTTGTTATTTTGATTTCAATACAGCTTAATGTTTTGGACTAACTGGAATGAGCAGCTCCCAAGCATCATGAGGTCTACCCTCTCAGGCAAGAATGCACAGGTTATCATTAGTACAGATATTCTCACACCAAATGGACTTACCATTGATCATAGGGCAGAGAAACTCTACTTTTCAGATGGCAGCTTGGGAAAAATTGAGAGGTGCGAATATGATGGATCACAGAGATATGTAAGTAAAGCAAAAATCAGGTGAATGTTCATTTTAAACCTGTGTGTTCAATTGTATTTGTTTGAAGGGCATATTCTGGCTTATATTTTCAATTTCAGGCTCTAAAGACAACATTTAGTGCATAAACTCTTTTTTTTATATCCATTAGTGAAAAAATAATTACATCTTACGTTGTATAAGAGCTTTGAAATATTTTTGCATCTTAAATGAAAATGACATTTTTATTTCATGTACTTTATTTGGACAGAGTTTCCTTAACTGAAGGAAGAGAGAGCCAAGCTTGTAACAGCAGGACAGAATTAAAATAAGCATGACTAGGCCTATAGTTTTATATCAGTTCCTTTCCCTTTTTGTTTTCGTTTGTATACATTAGCCTCAGCTTACTAAAGTATCAGAACAGTAGCTGCATCAAAAAATGGACAATCCGAAGCTGTGTGGATTCTAATGTACACAGCCTCCAACTGTGTTTGCTGTGAAAATGGATTAAAATGGATTAAATCTTTTTTTTTTTTTTTTTTTTTTTTGGCTTAGTGAATTTATTTTGATAGAATCTACCTGCATGTCTGAGAATAACATACAAAAGGTGGCTTGATTTGGGTGAGGAAAAGGGGTGTCATTTAGGAAATTAAAAAGGAATTACCGTTTAGGAATTAAAAAGGAATTACCTTTCCATCGTTTCTGTTATTTGTTGTTTTTTGTGCTTCAGCTGTATTCTGATTCTATGTGTTAAACTAAATATGTACTCAATTTAAATTTCGCTCATACTTTCAAAAATAATCCTTATTATTTATCTCTGGATCTCCTTCAATTACTGTTGTATGTTTTGTCAGATAATGTAACAGAACATGGTATGCCATATGTAAATGTAATATTAATCTATATTGAACCATATAATGACTAAATAGTACTTGCAGAATTATTATTTATTCTATCTTTTATATTACTAAAAATAAGTAATCAAAGGTTTTAACTGAGTTGTAGGCAATAATCTTGGAGCTCCCAATCAATTTATTAAAGGTTATAAATAGTTCAAATTATTTCTTTGCTTAACAGCTAGCATTTGTGTATATGTTTCTTTTAGGAAAAATTACTAGTTTTCCTAAAATACCTTCAGTCTTATATGTTCTTATATCAGACTAGTTTGAATAAATTATACATCTGCAGATTTTCTTGGTTTACTCTCTACCACACCAGAGTATCTTCTGGGACGTGTTGTCATCTTAAAATACAAGATTTATTCCTACACTTATGTTGTATTTTAGGTGTAAGAAATTACCTGTTTCTCTCATGTTAATCAACTTTCTTAAGTGTTTCCTTTGTAGGACTTTGATCACAGTTTGAAAATCCTGATAAATTATATCTTCCTCTTCTTTATCTTCTACTTTATTATCGTTCCTGAAGACTGACCGTACATTATAGAGTTTTTTGGAGTTATTCTATCATGAGATATATTTGTCTGCATTGTTGTAACTTTCATGTAAATGACAAACTGCCCTGTAAAGTAAAGCTCATCGACTGATTTGGAAAAAAAACAAAACAAAACAAAAATCTATTTAAAAGACATATGCATTATTTCTTTCATAGGTAGGAACTTGTGCTAATTCTATTTGGCTGTAACTTTATTACAAATACCTTCTTTAGCTCTTCCATGGTAGAAGATTTTTAAAATCATTTCTTTATTTTCTATACTTTCCTTAACTGCTTTCTTAGAAATACTTTTTTTCCAGGTTAGAGATTCGTTTGTTTTTCTTCTGCAGAGATCTTTTTAAAACTGTTTTCTTTCTTTTTTTTCTGTCACAATTAACGCTTTTTTCCTATTCACTTCACTTTGTCTGCATTTCCACTTCCTAAAGTACACCTTGGTCTGATATAGATCTGTTTCTTTTCCATTTTGCTATAGTGTTTTATTTTGCTTTCTTGATTCCATTTTAATTAAGATTTTGAATATGCTGTTAGTTAAGTTACAGCATAATAATAGGCTGTGTGGAAACACTTATATTCTTCCATGCATAAAACACACCTCATACATATCCCAGTAATGAAAGGGGAGATGATCCAACTTTGTTGCAGAAACCATTCCTAAAATCTCACCTTTTTTATCAGGTGTTTAGCTTTCAGTTTGTATTAGCAAACCAAACTAGTCATATGATTTTTCCCAACCACTGTATTTTCAAAATGTGTATCTTTGTGAGATAAAAATATCATTTCTGCTTTTAGCTCCTCTTTCCAATTTCTTACATGAAAAATACCTGAACTGCTTTTCCAGCTTTTTTAGTATATTGTCTCTTGATTTGACTTTCTATCCTTTTAAATCCCCTTCCCTATTACAGTAACAAAAAAGGTCCTGTAAGTAGTAAGCTCAATGCCGCATGTCCCCTAAAAGTTTTTTGAGGAGCTCAGGTGGGTAAGAGCTATACGAAGCTGTACTACTATTGGCTGTCCTGTGATGGTATCAGTTTTTCAGGAGGCTCAACTAACTAAGTAGACGAAAACACTGATCTGAGTTGTCACCTGGTATGAACTTTCTACTAGACAGATGTTTAGGATCTTGCAACACGTGATGAGCAGCGATTGCTCTGTGGTAGGTTTGACCAATAGCTCCAAAATTCATCCAGAGAACAGAATCCTCTGTAGCCTGTGGCATAGGGCTGTCATGAAAAGAAGTTAGAAGGAGGGCATGAATGAACAAAGTGTCATGCAGAGGATTTAGATTTTTAGGTTACCATCTTCTCGATGTGAAAAAGTTTTTTCTGAGCATGTATCTTCACAGATGCTTTTGCTTTGCATTATTCTTTTTGCCTCTTCCCACCTTAAATATCTCTGAGCATGAAAAACTGCTTTTGTAAAGTCCTTTCAACTACAGTCTAGTAGGATATCAGCCCAGAACTTTGTTAGAGCAAGGGGCTTAGATTTCAGAGAACAGTGAACTGGCTCTCAGCCTATTGCCTTTAAGGGCGATCTGCTTAAGTCAGCTCTGCAGAGTAGCAGAACAGGTAACCTGTACAGAGACATGCAACATATCAGTTGCACCGTTCTGTTTGTGAGTGAGAAAATAGGTTCCAAGTTCAAAAACCTTCTGCAGAGGAAACTTCTAGCTTTCCAGAAATACTTCTATGGACATTTTTTTCGGGATATAGCAACTTCCACACACAATTAAGAGTAGTGCTGCTATCACGCTAGGATGCATGCCATATTTTTTCTTTTGTATGTATGATGTTTTCCATGTCAGTAAATAGAGAAATCTAAAATACGGGAGATAGATAGATGCCATGAAAAAATATAGCTGTACCTTCAGAAAATGACTTTCAAAATCTCCAGGCCAAGATTCCAAGAGTAGTGCCACACTGCAAAGAAATTTCAGTCTTGATTGTGCCACATGTCCAAATACTCAAAGTCCAGATCTTCAAGAGCTATGTCAATAGCATGTTCGAATAGAAACCCATACACATGACAGGACAGTTGATCAAATTCACTATCTGTGACAGGTGTCAGATACCAGTTATATCATAAGAAACCTCAAGACAAAAGAAATTTCCTCAAAATTTTGCAGCAAAGATTTCCTTCCACTGACATTTTAATTGTTATGTCCCTGTGAAGAATAGGAGAATAATCAGGAGCATAAAATCTATAACAATGAAAACAAAAGTTTAAGCAGAAGATAATTCAAGATAGTTTGCATAAAGATGCAAAAAAGAGAATTGGGGTTGACCTGAATTCTGAAAGCACTTTTTTCACATTGTTTAGACAGGGATTGTCATTTATAGGGAAAAAAAACAAAAAACAAAAACAAACAAACAAACAAAACCAGACTTCTTCATTTAAATAAACAGATGCTCTTTATCTGTATTGACCAGCCTCAGTATTAGTGCTTCAGCAGAGTTGCTCATCACCTTGTTGATGTATTCTTATATCAAACCAGAATGCAAGCAAGAAATTGTGTTATTGATCTGGTGAAATATTTCCAGGGCAGTTGTTCTTTATTAGCATGCAGTCCAGCTTGACAAGATCTCTGGTTTCTGCAAAATTATGATAATTCAAATGATTAACCCCAAATTCCAGTGATCTGAGATTTTATAGGATGTTTCAGCAGATGCTGCAATCAACCAGTGAAGAATGGTTACAACAGATTACCTTTTTCCTCACTCTCGCTGCTTCATTGCTTTCTAGTTTCATTTAGGTTAACAAAGATGAAAGCTATGTAGTAGAATTGAAATGCTAATGTAACTTAGTGAATTTTCTTTCAGGTAGCAGCTTCTTTCTTTATTCTACTCACCATAATAATGTAATAAAAGGATCAGAAAATAATTTAGAAGCATTGAATTGTTTTTTTTTTTTTTTTTTTTTTTTTTTTTTTTTTTTTTAAAAGAATGTTAGGGTTTACTGGGTTTTGTATGCAGCTGATATTTTAATGCTAGTTTTGGTTGCAAGGGTGTTCTTTTAAGTTTGAAAGAATACATTTTGCTACTAAGAAGATATGCAGGATTTTTTCTGAGCCAGCAAGATCACTTTAGTAATTAAATATTTCTTGTTATCCTATGCAAGGTCTTTCTTTTCAAAAAATAAATGACAGTTATCTTTTTTTTTTTTTTTTTTTTTTTTTTTCCACAATCCTTTGCTCTTTTTCTCTCATTTTAGAGCCTGTAGGATTAGTTATTTGAAGTGCTAGGGAACTGACAACATTGATGCTGGTGAGTTGCTTTCCTTAAGTAGTTCTGTAAAGTAACACTAAGATTGAGTTTAATGACAGGAATTGCATAACCAATGGCAATAAAATGCTCTAATCCATGTGACCTAGGTAACTGGTTGATAGAGATCCAGCACTGTTAGTTTGGGTCTATTCACTGAAATATCTTCATGTCCAGTGTCAGTAGGCTGATAGAAATTAACTCATAAAACAGTTAAGGAAAACAAAAGAAATGACTCATAAGATTATGGAGAAAAATACTATTTATAACACCCACAAAATTACAAAAATATTGCCCTAAGTTAAACATTAGATAAGGATTGTCATTGTAACTTATGATGTAGCAAAATGGTATTGTTTAATTAATATTGATGTAGTTACAAAGAAGCTGGTTAACAGAGTCATAATTTACAGCGATAAAATAAGTTCCATTTGGATGGTACCTTGGGAAGATGTTAACCAAAAATTGCTAAAACGAACATTGTAAAATCAACATAACTGGTTAGCTTTAACTCAGGAATTTTCGAAGAAGCTGTAAGGACCCTAAAATCACTAATCTTGACTTACTGCAATATTTAAAATACTGGCAAGATTCCAGAACACTAGAAAAAGAAGCATTACACTAGTATTTTAAAAGATAGTTTAAATTATTCAGGTCACTATAAAAGCTAGGTAGCCAGTAGTACTCTGAGGCTTCAGTAATGAACATGGAAAAAGAAACTACCTCAGAATGCATTATCCTTGATACATTTATCTATAAACTGACACAGAACATATTAAATCAAAAATTAAGAATGATACAAAGGTTGATAGTGAATATGGTTTAAAAATTTTAATTGGAGCTACAGCTTTTTTTTCATAATCACAAAAAATACCATTTACACGCACTGATGTTAACAAAATTGGTGAATGGGTAATTTATCATTGAAACTGGTTTAAATGCTGAAAGTTAAAGGCGTGTTAAACTCAGGTGCTTAATACATCAGTCATCTGAGCTGCGACACTAAGTAGTAGTTGGAACAATGAAAGTTTAGCCTTGCAGTTTGCTTTTCAGTGTCATAAACATGTTCATTTCTAGAATGGGGAAATAAAACATTAATTTAATCCTTGAAAGAGAAAGTAATTTTGATTTTTTATTTTTTTTTAACATGAACGAAAAAGCAGGCACTCTCATAAGTTATGACCAGATGAACTTGTAGTGATATATATTTAGGTCATATGTTCCCTCATAGTTTCCATTTGGAAAGATGCTTAATATTATTATTTAATAACTTAAGCAATATCATGTTTTTCAGTAGGGTATAGTAGTGATTGACAAGAAAGGGGAAACTCTTTAGCTATCTTCTAGTTTCTCTTCCTTCAGGAAAATCAGCTTACATCCTTCTTTTTAGGTAATTTGTGTGTGTGATTTTTCAGCCTTTCAGCCAAGTGAAGCCTTCTCCTGCAGTTGTTTAATGATTTTATTAGGCAACTGACTTTAAGTTGATACTAGTTTTAAACGTTTTAAATACAGTTTTCTATACTATACTAGCTTTTGTCATTCTGTTATAGACCTGTAAGTAGATTTGGGTATCTCTAGAAGAGTAAAGAGCACTTAAAAACTTTTAAAAGCTTTATTGGATTGCTGTGCCCATTTATTAAGCATTTCCAAAGAGCTATATTGTAAGTCATTCATTAGAGTTAAAAATTAAAATGCTTAAAAGGAGCTAATACTATAATCTGATCCATTAACTGTAGGCATTCATTAAAAAAAACCCTCTCTTTCTATAAAACTTAAGTTTTACTATGTTAAGAGTTGTTTTGAATCTAATACCTAAAGATAATCTAATAAGGAGATTTATATAAAATGATTACAGTATTCTGTGAAGAATTCATGCCTACCTATACAAGTTACAGATATCTCAGATGTAGAACAGAACAGACATCTCAGATCTAGAACAGATACATGTTATAACAAATGTTGTTTAGAGAACTGGAAGATAAAGAAATGATCATACTTAAAATTACATTCCCAGCTATGACAGGCCCCCCCGCCTCCATCCCCTTATCTCATTAGAGGAAGCAGAGAGAAATTTTGATCTGTTATTATTTAGGGCTCAAAATACTTGCTTCAGCTGGATGCCTGTATCATTTAACATTGAAACATATAGTGTAAAATGGCTTGTTACCAGCTTTTGCTGGAGCAGGCAGCAGTGGTAGGGATGTCTTTTGTTCGGATTCCCTGAATGGTTTAAGATTTTGCATTCCACATGAAGTTGTAGAATTTTATCATTTTAGACATATGATAAAATACATCAAGACAGGGATCTCTATATGACTGCTTTTATTTTATATTTATTTATATTTCAGAAAAACTGTTCAGATTTCTAATGCAGCACGGCAATTCATTGCGTTTTTCAACTACCTATGCACATTCATTCAGTGCCACATTTCTCTCCCTTCCGTGACCTAAATCATTGTTGATAACTATGATTTTTTCCAGCTTTCTTCCTATTGCAAAATGTGCTTTTTGTTATTTTTTGTCTTTTGTAGTAAAAGCCTAAAGTACTGCAACGGTTTCTGGGAGCGAATGAATGTGGAGTTCACAAATCAAATCCCTGTTACGCTGTAGTCTGTGTTATGCTTGACTAACTTGGTAGTTGATGTTAATCCCTTCCTGTTCTTTTTTCCCAGTATTGTTTTGCACATATTAAAAAAGCTATTCCATGAACGATATTCTGTGAAATAGCGATGCTTCCTTCCTTCCTTGTGAAGTTGTGTCCTTTGTCCCTCCTCCCCCCAGCGCACCCTTGTTCCACCTTTGCGGTGCAGCCAACACTCCCTTAAGCGAACAACAGGCAGCGTGCGCTGCAGTTGGGTGGTTGCTATAAACTGCCATCACGCTTGTGGTGATAAACAACCTGTGCTTCCAGATGGGATAAGTAAAGACAGTTTTGCCTTTATTCCCCTCTGGGGGAGTGCTGAGGTCATTTGCTTCTACCTAGCCACCAGTTCAGATAAAGCATGCAGTAAGTTGATTAACTTGGAGTCTTTACCGCTCATTTGTTTTGTTTTCTAATTGACTAACAACTGCAAAGGTTATTAGAGAAGGAAATGATGGGTGAACACACAATGTGAATATGCTTCATTTCCTCAGGATATGAAGCTAAAAACTGTTGAAAAGCTCTGATATCTGCATATCTGTTGGAGGGATTTGAAATTAGTGAAGATTTGGATCCTACAAAATTGTATTCAAGTTGGAAAACTTTTGCAGCCTTGGTTTGCACAAACTCAGTACATAAGACCAGTCATAGCAAGTCAGTCTAAAGCGGGTGCCTCAGGAGGAGCGTAGGAACAAGGCAACTTTTGTCATTAACGTTGTCCTATAGCAATGACTTCCACTGAATGTTTCTGAAGTACCTTTTTTTCTTCATTTTTAATGTCTCCTGCTGTTTTTCTTTGATTAGAAGAGACAAAGAAAAGAAAAGCATTCCCAGTTCTTCTCCGTGCTGCTCATGGTTTTATAGATTCCTGCTCAGCTGTCTGTGAGCAGAGTTGAGATTTTCAGAGAACTGTCGCTTCAGTGACCTCGGTGATGTTATGCCTATGTACCTCATTTTACCTTCTTGTCCACTGAATTTCATTTACAACTCACTCTCTGATCTGTACAGTGACATACTTCTGCAGATATTTACAATTGGTCCTTATCTTCATTATTACAAATAATCCAGTTTAGACAGCAGAAATTGTCACTTCATCATCTAGTCTCTTTTCATTTATAAATGTGTTAATCGGAACTATTAATGATTTTTTCCTCCAATCAGATGTAGTGATTAGTATTTTTACCTGTGTATTTATCCAGGTGGAAATCGAACAATCTAACAATAGTGAGCAATGTGTAAATTTACAATTGGAAAATATGATTTTTTTTTTTCTACTTGAATAGTGATCACCAGTTCCCTGTTGTCTTTCCTTTCTGTATTTTGGTATGCCCTTTCCTGAAGGGCTGCAGCAGCCGTCTTATGTCTTGATACAAATCATATCAAATTACTATCAATAACTAAGAGGAATAAATTTACAAAGTATTGGTTTCCATCATTATTTTTGTTGCAGACAAGCAATCTATAAAGAAAAAATGAGCAGACCCTTTCATGCTGACTAGCTCTCCCAGGCCATCCCAGATGGGATCTGTCTCTGTCCAGTGGTAGCTGTAGATACTGCTGAGAAAATCAGCATCAGTTTGACTGAATATGAGATTTAGAAACATAGATAACAGAAAAACTTAGAATAGACCTGATGTACATCAAGTTTGGTTAACATTGAATCCTCTTAAACATGATTTGACTGACCAAAGGTCAAATGACTTTTAGAGAAGAAAAGTCTTTCATTATCAGTTAATTCTAATCATCCAAGATTGCTATGAAGATAAAGAAATTTGTCAGTCCTTTTCAGATGCCTTCTATTAACTAGAATGATGAAAGAATTGTAAGGCTGGCCTAAAGCTGGTGGAAATACAAACTCTTTTCTGGTAGATGGTAGAAATGAGACCAAGGTCCTAGCATAAAACTGTGACATAGTAGAGGAGACCTTGAAATTTTAAAATTCTACGATCATCATTGAATAGCGCTCGTGGATATTGAGTTTTGTGACCCTTTATTTAGATCTCAAATCTTTCAAAGGTGAATAAGGGTGATCAGTTCTGTAATGCATGTACATTCTTTTGTTACAGTTTAAGAAAAATGCTGATAATGTGATGATGTAACCTAGAACACTAACCAGAGTAGGGCTTTCTTTGCCATCGTTGGTGGAAAAAAAATCCATTAAACTAAGACAGTTTTCACACCATTGTGAAGGGCAAATACAGGACTGGAAAATCAGTATGGCCAGATTTGCTACTGATCTTTCAGAAAGATATGTGATTGATGGTATCAAATGGTGTAGCCAGTTCTATAAAGACATAATAGAGATTACGCTTCTTTTCTGAAATGTGTTTGGATGTGAATAGCGTATGCTTTTAAGAGCGTATTATGAAATATGTCTTACAGTGAACATGCAGAAATGCAGAAGAGTAAGAGGACTGTCATGTATTAATTTTGATTATCAGGAAGCTACTTTCCAAATGAAAGTATTATTTCCAAGTTCAGGAAGGAGTCCTAATGATCATCCCTGGCAAAATGTTTACATTTCTCTCCTTAAGAGTAGGATTTTTACATGCATAAATACATGTGGCCCAGGTCAGTATGCTGTGTTACATTGTGGAGTTACTGTAGTGTAACATGGTATTTTATAACAAAGGGACATTGCATTGTCCAAACTGTATTTTATCATAAACTTCTTTATTAAGTTAAAAGCTGCATCTTGGGTTTCAAATTTCTTTTTGCTATTAAAACATTTCTATTTTATCTTTTAATACTTTTAATTGTGAATGAAGGTTGGTTACAAAAAAAAAGTTATCTTTGTGAAGAATTCATAGGAAAAATCTTTGTATTTGCTGGTCACTTCTTACAAATAGTTGAATACATAGTTTAAAATACTAATATATGGATTTGGATTAAAATATTAATCTATGGATTAGATTGTGATATAATTATCTGATTAATATAAATAATTTTGACACTATATCTATATGAGATCTATACCTATATGCCCAGGAATGCTCATGTGTACTGGAATAGTAACCTTTCAAAATGCCTTTGGGTCTGAACTTGGCCCGCTGTAATTAGCACTCTTTCCATGCAGTTCTTGGGTGTAGTTTGGCATGGAGTCAGTTCAAGGCCATTCACAAAGGTGTCACAAAGCTGCTCTGATTTGGAGGCTCTGACCATTTAGCATAGAGGGAGGCCTAGATAGAGAGAGAAATTGAACATTGATGATTATAAAAGCAAAAAATGCTATCTCTGAGCTTTTAAAAGAAAGATACCCCTTTTCTGGTTTTATCCCAATTTACCTGTGTTAAGCAGCAGCTTTGTACATAGATGCATTTTTTCATGACAGCCTTGGTCAGAAGAGCTGTTCCCAGTTCATATGTACATCTAAATTACTAATTGTCTCAGAGAAACATGGAAGAATGCAATGCAATGAATATACAATCAAAATATTATTTATTTTCATTACCTTTCAAAAATTATAGTGCAGAAATTATGACCCTTTTCCAATAATTTCACTGTTCAGCCAAAATTTTAGACTAGAGGCCTAATTAAAAAATACATTATGTTCTTCTGATCAGGAACTATATACGTTAATTTTTAAATATATAGAAAAAATAAACATACTTTAGAAAAGCTGTAACTTAGTCTGAGATTAAATTCACTGTTTTTCTACAATTTTCACTTGTTCAGTGTCATTCAAAACTGCTATATATTGAAATGCAATTCATATTTTCTTTCTAGGTTTTAAACTCTGATATCTAACAGTAATATAATGGGTTAGATTTTTTTGTTATCATTCTGTAATCCTAAAGCACTTAACAAATGCATATTGTCTTGGGTTGAGACTTTTAATATAATAGTGGTGAACACTCCAGTTTTGAAACGTGCTTCTCGTGATGATTCATAAAGAGTTCGAAGTTTTAGATTTTTCAGCCAGGCTATGGTATTTCTTTTTCCCCATTTTGTTTGGGCTATTAAGCAGTTGATATGCTGAGGTGATATTTTTACACTCACATTTATGTAAATTGTGTTTTTTAACTTACAATATAAATGTTTAGAGCAATACATGGGCACTTGCATTTAAGTTCAGAAATTTTGAAGTGTAAATAAGTAAATTAACCTTCATAGCATTCTTTTGAATTATTTTAAGTAAGTGATGTTGTCTTTTTTTCCAGTTGCTTTAAGTACAGGAGAATAAGTGTTTTGTCTAAAACTATGAAATGAAGTGAGTCTATGTTTGCACTTCTACGATTTCTTATTCAGAAACAACACTCCTCTTCATATTTCCCTTCTGTACTTATGTATTGTAGGTAATTGTCAAATCTGGACCAGGCACCTTTCTCAGCCTGGCTGTATATGATGATTACATCTTTTGGTCAGATTGGGTGAGAAGAGCTATTCTGCGTTCCAGTAAATATACAGGAGGAGATACAAAAGTCCTTCGTTCTGATATCCCACATCAGCCAATGGGCATTATTGCAGTTGCCAATGATACTAACAGTTGTAAGTTATGAATGAAGATACACTGTTTTGCAAATTCCATTCATTTCAAGAATTTTGCTTAATTTCAACAAAGTTAAAATTTACTGTGTTTCATAACCATTCTTTTTTTATATATAGAGAGAAACTGTCAGCAAAAGATGAGGTATAGCCTCTTCCCAAGTAATTAAATATTATTGAATGACCATTTTCTGTAATGAGCATTCTGCTCATTAATGGTAGTTAAATTATTTCTTTTTGAGTATTTATAATTTTTGCATGGGGTGTGTTTTTTTTAATGACTATGATAGCAGTACCTCCATTTGTTTGTTTGTAATATACCAGCGTCTGAGGTATGTGGACATTTTTATCTGTCTTACAAAACTGAAATTAGTTGCCCATAAATCTGAGATATGGTGATCTTTGATCTCTCACAGAAATTGATCATTGAAATCTAATATAACAGAGTCCATCTTTTACTGTTAATTTTTCAGGTGAATTATCTCCTTGTGCACAAATGAACGGAGGTTGTCATGATTTATGTCTTCTGACTCCTGATGGACGAGTGAACTGTTCATGTAGAGGGGACAGAATACTGATAGATGATAACAGATGTGTGAGTAAGTAATACTGTCTGACACAATGCATTTCTATGATATGATGCTGTTGGGTATCACATCTGAAGACAGTTGGCCCTGAACTACTAGTTTGATTCCTTCCATATGCAGTAATAAGTGATGCTGATGATTCAGAACATGTCAGACTTCTCGTTTTGTGTATTGTAGGGCCTTTTGTAGATTAAAAAGTATTAATATTTATACTATTCTTAAATTGCAGTTTGGGTAGCTGTATTCTACTTCTGTTTCCAATATGTAATATTGTTTATAGTTGATAACAAATGCTTTCACTTCTTGTCCTAAGACATATAAAATATTTTCAACTTATTAGCTGCCATATTTAATCATACTGAATTAGTGTTTTAGTAATTAATTTAAGCTGGGAAAGTCCCTGGACACCATTTTTGTTGGAGAATGTTCTGTTTACAGTGTTTCAAGTTCTGTTTCTCCTATGTCTTTTTCTTCTTTCTCTGATCCAGTATGACTTAAAATATGATAAAGAAAATATGAAATAGCCATTTTTTCCCAATTCAGAAATGGCTCAGAATATATGGTAATCCATAGTAGTTTCTTTAGATCATATTGTCCCTATGCAGAATTGATGTCTATGAACACGGAATTATCTGTAATTTCGAAGGATGTGTCATGTACACACACTGTACTGATGCAGCTTTTCTAATAATTTGTAGAAAATCAGTTATTACATAGCTATCACATTACTAATGCTCTGCCTTACCTGAAGTGAATTAACTGGGAAGCTTGGGATATTTCTCCAGGGGATGAGCCACGTTAATAACATGGAACATGACTTTAAGCTTCTCCACTCAGGAAATGTAGGTGACTCGATCCAAAAAGGAAAGAAAGGTGGGGGAAAACATGCTGTTCCTTATGTCTGTGTTAATGTCGTTGCATAGCTCCTTTGTCAGAGTTCGAGGCTCCTTCCCAAGTTCTGCTGGTTTCTTAGGGGTTAGGTTTAGCTAAGTTGGTTAGAGTGTGGTGCTAATAATGCCAAGGTCGCGGGTTCGATCTCTGTATGAGGCCACTCGTTTGGGGGTTGGACTAGATGATCTCCAGAGATCCCTTCCAACCTTACCAGTTCTATGATTTATGTGTGTCAGGTGCAATCTCTCACAGTTACGTGAAGTTTTCCACTTTCACATCTGTCTATCCAAGCAATACTATTCAGCTACTTCACTTTCAGGCTATGCCCCACCTGGTTACTTCAGTCAAAGTACTTAACCTTAACAGTATCAAAGTACTTAACCTTAACAGTATACAGACGTTATAGTATTCAAGAAAAAAACATATTTAAACTGTCTATATGAATGTCCTGAAACTGAAGGTTTACTGTGAGTTTCTAGGAGCTTGGGCAGTCTACCTGCTTCGAACTATTCTGTGTTGCTCTGTTTCTCTTGAACAGCCTAATTAACAGTTTCTCTTCTATTAGTAGGGAGTCACTTTTAAAATGCTACTCTGTGTATATATGCAGAACTGTGTTGTTCTGGGATATGAAGAGATTTATCCTTTGCTGACATTTCTGTACTGTGTATTACAGCTTATTTTGGTCATACCACTGAAAGTTTTGCATGCTAGAGTGAAATTTGGTTTTGCTGGTACATCTGAGTCCATAATATTTTCGTATCAGTAAAACTCTATTGTAGACAGGAAATAATACTGTTTAAAGATCAATTGAAGACAGTGTGATCCTGATAAAAAGGAAAATCCTGTTCTTCCTCCCACCATCTTGTTTGAATCAGCAGTAGACTTGTGTAACTGAATGTCAATTTATCTCATTGACTTGAATAGAAATCAGGATTTTTTTTTTGTTTGTTTTAGACCTAGTTTTAGTTGGATCAGGGAGCTTACGTCATTCAGCCTGACACTGCAGGATCACTAGAGCCAGCTCTTTACTAGTGAGAGCACAAGACTGAGGAGGGAAAGAGTATAATTACACCTTTAAGGGAAGTCATGATTTTAAGATTTTAAGTTGACTTAAAGCAACCTTAGAAGTGCACTGTAATGCTCCTTTATATTTCAGGCTCATAGTCTTGGCAGCTCAGCTATACGCCTTTGTCAGGAGCCTATAATTAGCTTCATCACAGCTAATTACTTGGTTATTACATCTTATGTTTTTAGTCCTAAAAAGAAATTCTGCCCTGTTTGTTTTGCATCCATAATTTTGCCTCTTGTTTAATTTCCTAGAATCTTGCTATTAAATGAAACCATAATTATTCAGATAATCGGTATAAATATGTTACAGCTATCAGTTTGTCCCATACATATATATAAATTCATATGACTCTGTTCTGTGCCTTCACAAACTTCATAGTTCTCCTTCCATCTTCACCTTTGGCTCACGCATACATTTTAGTAATAATGCTTTAAAGTAATAATATAGGTTTTTACATAATGCTTTATAAAGTCATTGAAACTGCACAGAAAGACTTCAATTTGTCATTACACCTATGGAAGTATGAAGATTAAAACTCTTATCCTGTAATACATGTACAGCTTTTATTGAAGAACTGCTTTGGTTAGCTGTATAATTGAGATAGTGTATTGTACAGACGATTTTCAGTAATAAAGATTTTAATTAAAACTGTAATACTGTTGCAGAGTAGCAGATTTTTAGTTTTTGTAATAAAATCCAATGATCAGTTGAGGTTGTATGGAGAGGTAAATGATTTGCTAATGGTTCAAAGATGTTAACTAAGACTTTACTACTTTACAAAAAAATGTTTTCCTTTCTAGAAGGAAACTGTTCTGCCTCCTGCAGCTTGAATCTTAGCACCAGTAGCTGGACTTACAGAATCACCATACCTTGTCCTCTCACATTCTGGGCTTGTGGGATTTGTTTGGGACTTTGATCATTCAGGAGACCTCTTGAAACTGGAAAATTTCGTACAAGTTTCATAGCCTACCTATCTATTCTTGGGCTCCTGGGTCAGGCCCATCACTTGCACAACTAGCGTTCTCCCATCCCTTCACCCATGAGATAAAGCTTATGATAAAGCTCATGAATTGCTAGGGACATGGCATTAATTGCTTGCACCTTCTCTGAATCTATCAAGGAAGTTTTCCTTCATCACTAGACAGGCAAAAACCTGCTTTTTTTTTTTTTTTTTTTTAACTTCCTCACGGCAGGTCAGAAACCTCTTTGTTTGGTAAAGATGATAGGATCAAATTGTGTCAGGTTAAAAGTTTCTCAATGCCTAGTTAAGATATGTGCATCATAAACATTTTGATTTCCCCAAATAAGTTAGATTTGGAGAAAATATAGAGAGGGATTGAAATTCCTAAGGAGCAGTAAGAAGACAAATATTTCTCTGATCCTCATTTCACTTTCATGTAAAATGTAATAAAAGTACTGAACTGTTTGCTAGTGACTGAAAAATGTGCTGATGGCACCCCAAAGACATAAGAAGAAAAAAATAAAATAAAAAGGTGTGAGAGGTGGAATAGTAATTACTATTAATGATAGTAAGATACTACTATCATAGTAGTGGTTACGATGTAGCTACTACTACGATACTCATTGACTGTGCCAAATGAGTTGCTAAAGCTGAATCATAATTAAACCACTTATATCTGTTTTTTTTTCTGCCTAGTCAAGGCAGTGATCAACAGTGAAAGTGAAAGAGGTTAAACAGATAAATTTTATAGGTTCAATAATTTAATTTAGAACATTACGTTACATTAAAACTCTTTATTGGCATATCGTTTGTGTGTGCCATTTCATGCAAGATTTTTAAATCACAGGAAAAACAAACAGCATTTTAGCTTTAATGATGATAGGTTCAGACTCTCAAACACTGTATTGCTATTATATAACCAATGTTAAATCCTCTTCTAGACTATGATGTAAAAGGTAAATCGTTTTGTAAATCATTTTGTAGAAGATTTCCAGGAAATGGTGACAAGAATAATGGTGAAAATATGTTTATAGGAAGACAGACTTTAAACATTGGGTTTGACTATCAGAGGAAGGACAGAAACAAGAGGACACTTCATAATTTAGCTGAAAAACAGAAATTTCTTTTTCTTCGTAACACAGTTGAAGGAGATGCTCAATAAATTGATAGCAATTGCAAACTAGTAAGGACTTGCCCAGAGAGGTTGTGGAGTTTCCTTCTCTGGAGATATTCAAGCCACCTGGATGCAACCCTGTCTAAAGTACTCTAGGTGACCCTGCTTGAGCAGGGAGGTTGGACTAGATGATCTCCAGAGGTTCCTTCCAACCATACCCATTCTGTGATTCTGTGACTTACCTGTCCTTTCAAAGTGCAATTAGCCTATTGCATTTTTGCCAATCAAGATTTTTGAGACAAAGATTCAGTAAAACTGAGTGAGGGACTGGGTGATTAAATGGATAATAAGACTACACAGACTACGTGTTTCTGATCAAATAAGCAGTTTTGAAAGGCATTAAGATGCCCTTTTTTGGAAGTTTGGGTTCTGCAGAAGTTTGTAGTTAGGCTTTAATTGAGCATAGATCATACTGTAAATTGATTTTGATCTTTTTTTGCCAGCTTTCTCTGAAGATTACTGTCTACTGAACTAAAAATCTAATCAAGAATGACTTTTCCTAAGACCCTACTCACGATGCTTAAAAATGAAATCAGGAAAAAGAGGAAAAAAAACAAATTCTGGGATAATGATTAGTATGATTTATGGTTAATGGACTCTGTATTGTCTTTAGGATCAGCTCTTATCTTACCCAGAATCCATATTTTCAGAACTTTTGTGTTTTTCTTCATATTGAATCTAGTTTAAAAATGGTTTAAAACTCTATTTGCTTAAATTCTGCGTATTGTGGACATCTATTCTTCCTGAATTCATGCTGCAGTAATGATAATGGAAATGAAAAGACAAATATAATTACCGGGTTTCATTTCCCCATTCTTCCTCTTGAGATGTGCTATATATTTCTCCTTTCTTTTAAGTTTGTTATGACATTTAGAACTATACATATAAAGCAATATGCTATAATAAAGCTCACACGAAATCATTCTGTGTAAATACTGTGATACCTTCTTAATTGCGAACTAAACTAATAAAAATCAATATGCAAAAGAAAGCAGAAGTAAATAGATTAAGTACATCTTTTTCTCATAAATAGGTAGACCACTTGATAAAGAGGGAACACACCAAATTCCAATTAGTTAATTGTCAATTAATTTCTGAGAATAAAAATAAAGTACAAACAACAGGTTTCTTCGTTGAGTGTTAGATCATAGCTTCAGCACTGAATGTAGTACATTGATCACAGTGAAAATTCTTGTGTACACACTGGGCAGATGCAGAGTACCACAAAACAAAGTTTGAATTAACTGCTGGGTAATGATAAAGAGTTTGCTTCTTTTTCTTGGATGTGCTATATTGAAGAGAACAATTATTAGAACATCTATTAAGAATTGATTACATACAACCTGGGGCTTATGTAGAAGCATGTGGGTGGGGAACAATTAAGTGAAAATAACTAGTTACAGAATGATTAAAAATCTCATCAGAATCACTGCCTTTAACTTGCTTTTCTAAACGTTCACACACATTCATTGATATTTGGGTACGTACATATTTTTTTATAGAATCCATCTTATCTTGGTTTGGAATTCATCCTAACATGGCAATTTTTTTCTCATTTTCTCTGAGTGTAAAAACTATTAAAAATTATGTGTTAATATGTTTTATTTTTAGCTAAAAATTCTACTTGCAATATTTTTTCTGAGTTTGAATGTGGAAATGGTGAATGCATTGATTATCAGCTGACTTGTGATGGCATTGCTCATTGTAAGGACAAGTCTGATGAGAAACTTTTCTACTGTGGTAAGTAGTTCCAATAATTCATCTTCATGTTCTATATTTGTTTATATGATTTGGTGCTTATATTCATTTCTCTGTGACTACTTAGGCATATCAACTGCTCACCAGATGCACAACAGAAAGAAATGCACACTCGCACATTAAAAATTCTGACGTTATATGGCTAGAATTGTTTACACTGAAGGCACTTCCTTGCAAATCTCATAAATATTAACTGGGTTATATTTAATTACAGGCATCCCAAATGCCTGTAATATGTAACATGCCTTTCTCTAAAACATAAATAAGCTAGTTGTTTATTAAAAGATGAGAAATTGGCTATTTTCAGCTTTAACATAGGAATATAGATTTATTCTTTCCATATTTAGTAAGATTTTCTCTAATTGTGGATAGAAAGCACCAAAAAAGAAGTATTATAAAACACAAGAATAACTGTGTTACTGAAATCTTTCCACACAATTTTCTGTTGAAGTTTAGAATATTATTCTTTCCGTCAGTCTATATCTTGCAAAATGTTAGACCTTGGACTGTCTACATTTTACTTTCATATTTATCTCAAGTGTTTTTATCCTGCCCTTACTTTTTGCTCTAAAAAACAACTAATGAATGGCTATCACTTCCATTTTTTTCTTTTTGTGTTCATCTGAAGTCTAAGTTCGCCTGTTTCAGTGTCCAAAGCATGGTTGATCAACTACTTTTCCTAAATCACTGAGTCATTTTACTGAATCTTTGTATCCTGCATGTTAAGTGAAATCTCCTTGATGCCTAGGTACTTGTAACTCCTATCTATGTCTTTACTTTGTTCAGCATATCACATCCTTGATATCACTTCTGGTTCCTCTGTAAGCAATTCCACGTGTTTTCAAAATTGCCCATTATGTTTATACCTGCCTTCTCTGTAGTTTTATGAAAATATCTGCTGTAACTCCCAGAGTTCACTGTTCACCTCCAGCATTTCACTAACCAAGATTGACATTGGATATGGATATGGAATAGTTTAAAATAAACAAAAAAAAACCCTCCCCAATAACAACAACGAAAAAAAAACCTGAACATATGCACACACAAAACCCTGCAGCCATCCAAGTATATTTTGCAATTGATACTACTGTCATTTTTCTTCTTCTTCAATTAGTGTCCCATTAGCTTTCAACTTCTGGGTTCTAATTGCCTTGATGGGCTCATATAAAAGTAGTAACATTCTAGCAGATCACTGTCATTCAGATAACAAAGGAAGTTGTTTTCTTTGAATATGAAGAGAAAAAAAAAGGCCAAACAAAGGAACAAGAATCTGGAATACACAGATTTCCCCTGGTTACACTGCTGGTAACCAGGGGAAAAACCCACCTTGAATTACAAGTGACAGCTTCAGATTACCGAGCAGTCAATGACTTATATCCATGAATTCTTTCTGAGTTTTCCTTTCTAAGTGTGTTGTTGCTATGTTTTATTTATTTATATTTATTTATTTATATTGCTAAATCATGCAGGGAAATGATTTTTTTTAAAAAAAAAGAAAGGCTAAAACAGGCAGATTCCTAGAGAGAGAAAATCAAACTGGACAAAATACTAAGGAGAACAAAGTGGGAACAATAGAGAATAGAAATAAGTTTGTTTTTTTTCTTTTCTTCTTTTTTTTTTCTTTTTTTTACTAAATATCTTTGGCTCTACTATTAATTCTACTCGCTGATTTAGTTGGCAATTTATAGGCGGAAGATTAAAATTTTTATATAGTTTCTTGTATTTTGTTAGGAAAGGAGAGTAGGTTGAAGGAATACAGAGAAAATCATCTGGGAACAAATTAGAAGGAAAGTTGTAGCTTGGGAGTGATCTCAAAATACTGTTGCTTGTAATTCCAGAGAAGTTATCTATGAGTCTGAGGTTTACTGAGCTATTAAAACTATTTTATGCTTTCTTCTACAGTAGTGAAAAAACACAAATGAAAGATCTAGGGATTTGTGTTTGGATGGATTTGCCATCTAATTTTATTGAGGGTATTATATTAATTTCCAGTATGACTGTGTACATTTTGCCTGATTTAAATCAACCATACTGAACACTCAGCTACACAATGGAAAAAATAGCAGGAAGAGGTGTGATTCTGTCATACACTAGGTCACAGACAATTTGCTGCTGTCTGAATCTAGTAAAATACTATCTTCTGCAGGATGCTGGACATTGCCAAGACCTTCTCCTTACTACTAATCCAACAACTATTACTTCTGTATTTATTTATTGTTGTGGCATGACTTGTACAATGTACAAGTACTTTAGTAAATACTTTATGAATATTCAAACATATGCAAAATTAATACATTCTTCAATAGTGTATATTCTACCTACTTTAGCAGAATACTTGTAATGCTCATATTCAGAAATTGAGGCATATGTATCCTATAGACAGATGTCTTCTAGATCTGGCAGATCTGCTGCAAATAATTTTTATTATTTTACTTTCATGTAATTGATGAAGTATATGTATCTGAATTTGGGGGGCAAATTTGATTATTTTCCAATTCTATGTGATGAGAACTGTTTATGCTGTATACAAACATTAAGACATACATGACAAAAATGCTCCAAAACAAATGCATTTAAAAATCTATTTTTCAACATCCCAAAATAGTAATAAATGGGAAATTAGGCTTTTTCATTTTTTCTCCATCATTCTTTTGTTCTTTCTCATCATGCTTTATTTTATGATTTTTTATCAACTTGTCAGTCCATGTTCTTTTGCTGGGCAATATCAATTGATCAATTGATCATTATCAATTTCATAACTTTTTCTGTGATTTAAAATGCATTTTCATTTAAAAGATTTTCCTGGAGTGTTTATTTTTGAATGCAAGGCTGTTTTTATTATATATCAAATGTCCAAATGCAATTATGTACTTATACTTAATTTTCCAGAAAATAGAGGCTGTCGGAAGGGTTTCAAACCGTGTTTTAATCGCCGTTGTGTTTCAAGTAGCAAAGTATGTGATGGTGCAAATGACTGTGGCGACAACTCTGATGAATTTAACTGTAAAGGTAAATGACAGTTGCTTCCAAGGTGGTTTTAGAGTATTACTCTACAAGTACTTAGTATATACATTTATATAGACATAGCTAGAACATGCATGTAATTTTATCAGAGTTATCAGAGTTGAGATTTTCTTGGTTGTGGTTCAGAAACGAGCGTAAGTGTACGCTGGTATAGTTAAGAGATCGTATATTGGGATTGATATTAAGCTGGATTTTGATTTACAGCTATAGTCCTCTAGAAGGAAGGGCTTCTTGGCAGCATCTTTGCCATAAAAAGGATGACAGTTGTAAGATTTCTTCTCTGCATGTGCTGCACTGTTCCTTTTCTGAAGTAGCCTGTGTTCTGTTTCTTTGCTTCTCAGATGCGCTGCAATGTCTGTGTGCTTTGCAAAACTTACCAAATTGTCTTTTTATATCTTAAAACATGAATATTTGCATCTTTCCTTTAGATGATGAATAAGAAACAGCTAGCAGACAATAAAAATTCTTAATTGCAATTAAGAAAGTTTAGAGAAGAAATAATACCACAATATATAGCCAAAACCTGTGAAGCTATAATAACTGGCATCTGTTTCTTCTGGCAAAAATACATGATTTTTAATCATATGCCAGAATTTGAGTAGAGAAAAAGCATACAAGGAAGAACCCCAGCAAGCTTTTACATGAAAGCGAGCTGAGACATTCACAGATGGTGCTTCTGTCCTCCTCACATGGCGATTATTTCATATAGAGTTGAATTAACAAGAAAGAGACTTTCAGACTCAAGATTCATTTGAAATAAGAAATTTTAAAATCAGAACCTTATGCTTTCAAGTTTATTAGGCCTCATATTCCTACTGAAGTTCTAGCTATGAAATAGACTATGCATTCTGAATCTTAAAAAGTAGAATCTTTAAACATAATACATATAATATGTATCTGAGCCCTCCATTTAGTATATAAATTTTTATCTTCTATAACCATGTATTACAGATTCAACATGTACTTCAACAGAATTCCATTGCGCAGATGGGATTTGCATTGGAAAATCAGCGCAGTGCAACCAGGTCATTGATTGTGCAGATGCTTCAGATGAAAAGAACTGTGGTAAGTTCTCGTTTGTCTGTGTTTCATGTTAACATCTGTTCTTTGATTACTCTATGTTATATATCTGTTAATTTGTAGTCATTACTTGTTGGGTACCAACAGCTGCATGGTCTGTGCAAGCTAAAGCTAAATCTGAAAACGAAACTCAGTCTTTCAATGGGTATTAGATGTGATGCAGTAATTTACTCTCTCTTTCCAGATAACACAAATTGTGCTTATTTCTATAAACTTGGAATAAAATCTACAGGATTTATTAGCTGTAATTCGACTTCGCTTTGTATACTGCCGGAATGGATATGTGATGGATCTAATGACTGTGGAGATTACACAGATGAACTAAAATGCCCAGGTAACCATGAAAAATAAAAAAATATATATTAATTTCTGTTTCTGGAAAAAACATATTTTTGGTTTTTATAATTATGCTGCAAAGTATTTGTTCATTCAATACTTTTTACTTAATATAGAGATACAAATAATGTGGAACACCAGCTTTTTCAGCAATCATATTTTGTTTTTTATCAAATTATGCAAGGTATTACAAATTAATGATGCATTTATCTGAAGAAAACTGTAATGACTAGCTTTCTGTTTCCTCCAGGTTAGGTCTATCATTAATCATTTTTATTATTTAAGTTAAACTTTAGTCATCAAAATGTCAAGTTCATCAAGCTTCAGCATATTCACTCAGTAACTTTTATTAGCTAGTGTTTTAGTGGATGGTATTTCTTCTCTTCTTTGCTTTTTTTACTTTTCCTTTTTATTTTGTTGAGGTACTTGGTGTGGGCTGCCAGGATAGATTTCAGGATTACTGCTTTTGTGATTCTTTTCTGCTCTTGTGCCAGTGTTAAGAGATCATTGTTCACTTAAGTTCCAGTCTGGAGTCGAGCTTGTAGGCTTCCATAAAAAGAAGAGCTATTTTCTGCTGGAGATTGCGCTACTTTTCACATAAGCCTACAAGTCAGTTTTCCCTGTCTCTCTCTGCTTGTCTATGCAAAATAAAGTTCACTCCTTGCAACATCTAGGGAAAAAAATCATAATTCTAATGTCTTGACAAAGCAACCCTCATTAAAATAGGGATGAACAAACAACTACTAAGAAAAAGTAGAAGTTAATTTAATATCTTATACAAAACAAACAAGAAGCGAACTTACCTGACATTTTTGAAGTCTTATTTTTGTTTGTATCTCTCACCTTTTTTGTGAAAAGCACAGTACTAACATGTTATTAGAAAAATACATTTTCAACATACATAGATATCATAGCAGAAAGGAAAGCCACTACATTCATGAGATGTAATTACATAACTTTTATCAGAATCGCCAGAGTAAGCGTGAATGAACTTCAGAAGATAGCAGAAGGTTTTTAATGTTTAAATAGTTTTCTATTTGAATAGAAAATCTGTTTAATATCAGTGTGGAGAAAAATCTCACTTGCAGAAGTGTGGTACGTTTGTGCAAGTTTCTTCTGCAGTCTTGAGAGATTCTTGTAATTTCATAATCATGATTTTAGCATCTACTTTTTAACACTTTATAGGTTCTTTTGGTTACCCTGACTTCTGAAGTGTTGTACAAAATGTGATTCTCAGTCATGGATAAATATTTAGATATATTATGCATAAATCTTTATTTTATAATCTGTTTTGATTTATAGGAAGTTTTAGGGGTTATACAAGCCTTAACTCCCATCCTTTGGACACTTAGTGCCATATTTAATGTTAACTATGAATACTAATAATAATATTAATAACTAATAACAATATTAGATCCGTACCCAAAGAAAGACGGCACTTAGGTTTTGCTGCTTATTCTTACTCAGTATTTCTCCTTTAAGAACATTAAGTATAACTTATAAACATAAAAGATAAAGAAACAAAAACCTGTATTTAGAATGCAAAAATGATCACAGGTTTGTTGAGACATATTTGTAGGATTAGGGCCATCCTATAACATTCTAGTTAAGCTGAAGACTGCACTGTCAAAAGAAGCCCTAGGGACAACAAGCCTATAGCTCCTCTCCTATGCCTTGAGCTCTCATCATTAAAAAATTTATAGAGTTAAAAAATAGTACTATTTTTGGCCCATTTTATTTGTCTTCCAGAACTTCACTCATTCTTTTAATTTCTAGCCTACCTCTGTTCTGGTTTATACTCATTCGTCCTTCCGCTGAGAAGGACTTTGTAGTCTTTCAGTAATTGTATCCTTAATCATCTTTATTCACAATGGCAAATAAGCCAAGGCAGTTTAGCATTTTTCTGTCAAGATGGGACACTTTTCTGTGTCATTGTAATCATCTCAGTCTGCATCTCTTGAACACACTAGACCAGTATGCGGTATACTATATGAAGTCTTCTTTCTTGTGTCACTGAAAAAGATTTTCTCAATAAATTTTAAATTTTCTTTGTTTATTTTCATAGTCTTCCTGTGACCAATATCTCTTTCTTCTCCTTAGGAATAATTGTTGTTAATCATTAAGAACAAAATCATGAGTCTTGGACTGTTAAATACCATCTAATTTTTGCTAGCCTAGTAATCAACATCATCTGATTATTCCTATTGAGTATTTTTCTGTGTGAAAATCCCAATTTTGTGTCATCAAATTTATATTCAATTTATATTATATTCAATTTATATTAGAATTCTTTTATATTTTTGCTGGCATCGTAGATGAAAGTATTACCAAGATCCAGAATGAACCTGGAAGAACTTAAGTACTACTGTCATTCAACCTGACATTAAGAACTTTCATTCTCTCTATAAACCAGATGCCTATTAATTTTCAGTTTTCGTAATAATTTCCTTATTCTCTGGATTATCTCATCATTCTTCATAATTTGCTGCATATAACACAACTCAAAATACCTTAGATTTACTGCATTTTCCTTGTCTATACGTTTTTTCCCCTCCAAAGAAGATTCTGAGGGCAGTTTGATATAACTTCAGTAAACTAGTGTTGCATGTTATTCCATTGTCCATTTCTTTGTATTACTCTATTCTGTCTTTCAAATGTGTGCCAAGAATTTCTATCATTTTATTGTGTGCCTAAGTGCCTGGATCATACGTCTCTCTATTCAAAAGCAGGATTGTTTCAATTCAGCATAGTTTTGATTTCCTTTGCAATGTCGTTCAAAACTGACTGACTTTGGCACATTAAGTTTCTGAGTGTTTTCTGTATTACAAATATAATACAAATATTCCCTTTAACTATCTTGTATTTGTTCAGTGCCATTGTTCTTACAGAAAACGAAGGCAAAATATTTATTTAGGGATGGCTATAGTTAGTCTTTAATTCTACCCAGTCTTCACAGTACCTCCCACTACTTTCCTTATTCTTTTTTTGTATTCATACAGCTGTAGAAGCCATAAACAGCAAAATTTTATCTTTTTCTGAGAGAGCAAGAGAGACCAAGGGGAAGAAAAGAAAAACAGTGCAGATAACCCTTATATATTATATTAACCCTTATATATAACAGAAAACTTGACAAAGAGCTCCAGTGATTTCCAGTATTTGGAATTAATGCACATTGCCTATGTTTTTATAGACAATGTGCTTGCTTGAGATATTGAAAATAATGTATGCCACTCATTTGCTAATATATATGTGTTATGAAACTAAATATATGGTATGTTTTCTTTTCTTGCATTTGTTTTCCAAGCATTTATTAAAATAAAATGGCTCTTAGCCTCTACAAAGAAAAAGGCAAGCAACAACAATATTTTCATTTGTGACAAAGTCTAAATCTCTGGCTCCAGCATCAGTAACATTCCAGGTAGTCAGTACATGCATCAGTTGTAGCTTAACCCAGAAAAATGTGACAGAAATACTGCAGCAGTTAGGTTATCTTGTTGATGCTGGCAGATGAATCAGAAAGAAGAGCCATATCTTCAGCTGGTATAAATCAGCAAGCAGTGTTGATTTGACTGAGCTCAAAATCTGTGAACTGAACTACTTTCCTATTTAGGTTCAAGCTGTTTTCTGTTTCCTCTCTAAATAAATTACTTCAGCTTCCTAAAGTACTTAGCTATCACTATTCACTAATATGTATGGACACAGTTCAATAATAAAAATAACATTTGTAAACATAATCATCTTGCTATCCATTAGTTTTTAGAAATTTAGCAGAATTGTATTAGGCTCCTAATCATACTAGCAGACACCATTTTACATTACATTCTTTATTTTATCACAGTTCAAAACAAACCCACATGTGAAGAAAATTATTTTGGTTGTCCTAGTGGAAGATGTATTCTGAACACCTGGCTTTGTGATGGGCAGAAAGACTGTGAGGATGGAGTAGATGAATTGCACTGTGGTGAGCATTTTGTCTTATTTGTGCTTCTGTAATCATTGATGCACTTCGAAAACACAAAGTGTGTATTTATACATCAGTGTTTGAGTGTAGAGCAGTGTAAAAAAAGTGCTTAATACTACATTTTTATTTTCATTTTCAGAGTAAAATTTCTATTATTTTGAGTTTTCCAGTGTTTTAAACCCTATCTACTATCAGAATGAAAGCCCTATGAACATTTTTTTTCTCCAAAAGATTTGTTTCTATACAGACTTTCCTATTGCTATAATGTATATTGATTACACTAAGTCTTTATAAACATTCATTAGGACACTTCATGAACATAATGAGTTCATATTGATATAGTGTAGTTCCAGGAGGAATTAAGTCAAATAGATCTTTATGAGCTTTCTTTGCATCAGAGGCTATAGAGGTATAATTATTTAAAGTAACAACAAAGTTCATATATGTGAGTAAAATATAGCATACGTTATAAAGCAGGTCTAAGACTGTTCTATCTTAGATCTCTTAAGATTCTTAAACACTGCCTAATAAAAGAGGAAGGCAGTGAGAGCTGATCTTTCACTTCAAATTCCTGTGGGTTAACTGAACAGAAGTTATACTCTACTCTCTTAATGACCCTGTTTCCATTAACATGCACCCTTGTTTGGGTGCAATTTACTTTTCTGGTCTTAAAAATTAGGTACTGCTGTAACCCAAGAAATGTAGAGGTTTAGTCCTGACCACATTCATCAGGCATAGTTAGTTTGATGTTGACATTTTCATTTTTTTGTAAATTTACATACCTACATACAGCATTGTAAAATCTATTAGGCTGTGTTCGTGGGTGAGCGGGAAAACGTTTTGCCCTATTAAACAAAAACAATTTAAAACAAAATAAATGTTGAAGAAAGCTAGGGAAAGTGGGCTTTTAAAGTTACAGAAAAGATCTTAATAGTGACATTTACTTAGAATGGTTCCGCAGAGTGATCTTTGAAAATGCAAAAGCACATTATTTCTTTGAATATTTACAAAAGCGTAAATGGGACAATAGAATGCAAATAGACAGCAACTTTTTGTGAGAAAAAGAACAGGGAATGTTTTAAAGATATAATTAAGTACTGCAATACCAAGATGAGGGAAATGTTTGAAAATTCAGACTGTGCAGTCTCTGCTCTACTACCAAAATAAAGCAGTTCACTATACTTAAAACATCCATGTGAATGAAATACATAAACTGTTCTTATGCTTTTAAAGTATTTGCCCTCATGCTACTAGCAAAATGTTTAAAAATACTACAGTATAAGCCTTCTGAGTGTCACTTTTTATAAATGTATTGATGAATTCAAAGTGTTAAGCAACTGTTTACATCCTGAATACAGCTGTAGGATTATACCGTATTTAAGTATATCAATACACTAAATTAGGAGGAGAAAAACAAGTGGTTAGGAGATCCTAAACTACACTAAGAGTGCAGTGCTGTTGTGAACCTAACAAATGAAGTCACCAGTGTCATTCCTAGATTCATCCTGTTCATGGAATCAATTTGCCTGCTCTGCACACAAGTGCATTTCTAAGCAATGGACTTGTGATGGTGAGGATGACTGTGGAGATGGCTTAGATGAGAGTGATGCTGTTTGTGGTAAGTAGAATAATCTTAGTTCTGTATCATTTCCACCCATGAAGGTGGTGGAAAGGGAACAAGCATAACATCTCAGAAGGCCATATCTTTTAAGGTTAAGCTGTTAGAGGGTATCTGCCCCTTCCCACACCAACTTGGTAGAAACTTTTTATTAGTAGTGTATGGTTTGAATATAGTCCATCAGTGAAGAAATGAATGGTGTACTGGCATGGGCAAAATGAGAACCAAACTTTTCTGTTCCCCTTTTCTAAGGTAAAACCTATGTATCTCAATTTGAGCTTTGCATTTTGATGATAAGTGCCTGAAGATTCTAAGCAGTCTTTTTCTAGCTCTTTCTTCTATTCCCTTTAAATTTTTCTAGATACAATCATAGGCATGACAGGATAATATTCCTGTCAAAATCCAAAGCTCTTAATTGCATAGGAAATTGAAATTTTTCCTTTTATTTTGAGGCTCAGTTGAGTGGAGATGCCATAGTGAATTCTTTCAGAAAATCACATCAAGTCAAGTGATACTGTCATAGTTTCATGATAATTTATATATTGGATGCCCCCTTATCTATGTTGTATTTTACAGTTTTCTTAAAAAAAAATCCAACTTTTAATTCTTAAATACATGTTCATTTAAAAAAATTATTGAAGTCCACTCAACAACAAAAAATAGTTTACACTTAACGTCTGATACCACAATAATAATTCTATGTTAATTATGATAATTTTAATAAAATTAAGTATTCCATTAAGTAAACTGAAAAGAAAACTCCTCGATTTGTTTTCAGAGCTGTGGTTTGTTAAATTAGTATCCTCATCAAACACAGATGTAGAAATGCTAAAAAAATGAAGAGGATGAAAGTGGAAAATACAATTCTAATGTGGGCAAATATGAATGAGTTGTTACTTTAACTTCAATTTGGCATCCATCTTGCATCACATTTTTCATGGTGTTTGGATCAGACTGAAGACTGGGGAGTTAGAGGCAATGTCTGTTTGACAAGCAAGGTGATGTCTGTCTCTCACCTCTAGGAACAGGATCAGGGGAGAAGGTATGAAATGAGAAGGCAACCACCTCAACTAGGACTGCTATAGAACAATGTAAAATCCTAATAAACATCAAAACCTGAAGCTTAATGGGAAGTTTAGAAAAGAAAATAGGAAAAGTTGAACAGAAAAGGCCAAATATCAGCAAATTACTAAGTGACATTACTACTTTCTTTTCTTTTAAGGCTGCTCAGGAGTAATTCCTTTGATCTGATGACTTACAGTAGGTTGTAGATTTCTTCTCAGAAGAAAGCCCCTCCTATAAGATTGTAGGGCATCACTTGAAGAGGGAAAAATCCACACCAGTTATGAAGTGGAAGCTGAGGCTGCATTTCTTCTTAGAAACAGGAGACAAATCTGAATTGCAAGAAAAAAGAGAGATCAAGATAACTTTGGGGTTTTCAGTCTTGAGAAACATACAAAATCAAAGAAAATGTCGAATGAGTAAAAGTAAAGAGAAGTTGGCTTTCATCTTGAATAAGTAATAAAATCAAATATAATCAAATACAGTCTGTGAAGATTTTTTTTCATGAATTTCTAATCAAAATGCATGGAAAATACAGCATCTCCTTTTTACTGAAGTAACTTTGACTTACCCAGGAGAAGACATTAACTGATGGATTGTGTAAAAGTTTATCTTAAAACAGGATGAAATAAACTATGATATAATAACCTCATCTGGAGGAAAGCCTATTTTAAAATGGCGGGGGGAGCATTTACTCAAATAAACAATGTGGTGAGTTACTTGGAACTGTTAGAGATTTTCTTACTCCCATTACTAGCATACTTGATACATGTTGTTCTCTATTGAATATTTGCGAGTGATCCATCAAAGTTTAGAATACCTTAAGTATCCTGGCATAGGGTACAGCAATCTGAGGATTATACCTTTTACAAGAATAATCCATTTTCAGTCAGTCAAGCTAAACATACAGTGTTTGCTCTAAACTGATTTGTAAAGTTGCTCTGTTGGATAGTTTTCGTGAAATAGAATAAATCAACATTCCTTGCAGAAAGTGCTTTTAAGAGCCTGGGTGAAAGTTAGAAAGTTTTGTCAAAATTTTATTGCAAAATACAGTCTTGGCCTGTATGTTTAACACACTGTGCAGAACAAAATCTTCTTTCAGCATTGTTTTAAAGTAAAAACCCCATACCCAGTCATTACCCATTAGCTTAAAAAAAAAAAAAAAAAAAATCAGTGAGACCGTGGTCAAGACTGACCAGTAGTATTTTTTCAGGTTCGGTAACCTGTGCAGCAGATGCATTCAGTTGCTTAGGTTCCCATGCCTGCGTTCCTCAACACTGGCTTTGCGATGGTGAAAGAGACTGTCCTAATGGAAGTGATGAACTCTCTACAGCAGGCTGTGGTATGTTGCTGTATTAAAAATGTCTGGTGTTTCCTTTGTCAGTGCTTTTGCCTTTATTATACCAAATTCTGTTTGTGTTGTTATGTACAGTATTATGCCCTTATGCTGTCAAGATTATTATTAAAGATTGACACATACAAATGCATACCTGCTCAGATCCTTCAGTGTTTCAGTCTTTGGTTTTTGTTAATACATGCTGAGGTATACCAGCTGAAGATCAGTGTGTGTGTCACTTCATATACATTATATACCAGGTTTACTAATGAAAATTAGCATGGTGTTATTGACTGTGCAGTTTTCTTCCTCTTCTGGAAGAAAAAAATGATGCTGCATGTCAGAGAGACTGTACATCAAAAAAGCACAGACAGTTCAGTCTCCAGTTTAGTCTAGCTAATTGTTCAGCTCTTGGTATTTTTGCACTATAAACTGTTGCTTGCAGCCTTCTGAGATGCATTCCTATTAAAGGTGTCAGGAGTTCAATAATAAAGAAGTTTGGAGATATCATTATGGGTTTTGTTTTACCAATGTATGTAAAAATGGTATAGGTTAAAAATATTGAAATAACTATCTCTCACCGTTAAATGTATATTCTATCATTTATGACTTCTAGTCTGAGCTATATATTAAATATGGAAGAATTTACAGGGCTGTTGTTCAGGAGCAGTGTAACATAGGAAGAACATCTGTATTTTCAAACATTTTGTTCCTCAGAGCCAGAGCATGAACTTCTGATTTTTTTTTTTTTTTTTTGGCTCAGGTGTCTTCAGATTTTAGCCACCTTTATCTCTTTAGTGATGAGTAGCTTTTTCTACTGTCTAACTGTATGACACTCTATATATGACTCAGAAGTTATGGTTGTTTACATTGAATCCATTCAGACTAACTATTTACTTCTCTATTCATTTTTCTATTAAAAAATAGCTATATGTCTTACTGCTCTCAGTTTTATTTATTTTTATGTGCTTTATTTTCCTTAGCTCCTAATAACACTTGTGACGAGAATGCTTTCATGTGCCATAATAAAGTCTGCATTCCCAAACAGTTTGTATGTGACCATGATGATGACTGTGGAGATGGATCAGATGAATCACTGGAATGTGGCAAGTATAACCAAAGTATTGTAAACAGAAAAATTTCAGACTGTTACCTGCTGTTAACTGGCTTTCTGTAAGATCTATAAATTTAAGTCACTATTGAATAAGAAAACTGTTCCCTTTCTAAAATTGTTTAAGCGTTGGCTTTCAGTGTGTGCAATAATGAATGCAACTTAGTATGAACTTGGACCTGGAACTGCAATGATAAATCATTTGCCTTAGTTTTGACTTATGGTTGCTTACAAACTATGTTTAATAGAATTAAAAAGTATAGTCTGTGACCTCTTGTTCTCTATTTATCTATATTTTATATCTATTTTATATCTATTTTTATATGTCTATTTTTGTCTTTGTCTCCGTATGCATTTTTTTTCTCTCAAGGAATGATACATCTGTCATTATTATCACTGCTGTTAAATGGTATCAACAGAAGCCATATGCAGATGTTTAATTTTCACTGTTCTTTTGAATTCAGGAATGAATATGACTGTGTGGGTAGAGCCTATCTGAGTAGTACTCAGAAACATTCATTTGTGTAAATAATATTTATGGAAAATAGAATTTAGAAATTCTGTCCAAAAAAATACAGATGCACAAATTATTATTTCTCTCTTTGTGCAATTGAAATCTATATCATTTATATACTCTGCAAAATGTACTTGGAGAACCACAGCAGAAGATAGCTAGATATATAGTTTAGCCATTTCTAATGTACAAACCACTTGAAAGGTGTAAATGAATAAATGATGTAAGTAGGCATTCAAAGATTAAAAGAAAAAAATATATGTGATATTTACAATTAGTTAATTTTTTCATGTAAGGTTTAAATTTACCATACAATTAAACATTGAAGAGAAAGAGTATGATAATATAGTAAATAAACACCCTCTTTTTAGTCATATAAAGAATAGATTTCATGAACAGCACTGAAACTGTACATGACACGGAGAAGTTCTGCTCCCATGGCAGATTGCCCCTTCTCCTTCATGCTCGTCAGGAGTAGGCTGGTACTTTAGAGGCAGCAGCCGTTCCTGCGTACATCTACATTATATAGGTCAGATGAGGAATGCACTTCTAAAACGAATCTCTAAGTTGTCGGCACTTACTGTTTTTTGGCTCGTATGGAGCAGAGATAAAGCAAATGAACTGATGGGGAGAAGAAAGACTTTGAATGAAGCTGAACCAGATTATGTGCTCTGGCCAGCTTGGCCGTGAAGTCTTCAAGAACAGATTAGGGCTGGTGGAAATTTAAATTCTGAATTGCATGTGGAGTGCGTATTGGGTCGTCGTTAGCAGCTGTTCCATTCTACATTCACCGCACAGCTTGCCAGTGTGAACTTAGGCATCCTAGAAGAGAGAAGAGAACATGCTCTTCTCCTGGCTGACTCTTGTTTCCTTTTCACTTACATAAGCTATATGGCTTTTTGAGCTTATAACAGTAAGTTGTTCTAGGGAAAAACTGCTTTGTTCATGTAGTTTAAAGCAAATCATGATCAAAGCAGGTAATTGAGCTATTAATGACATAACTGGGGATCAGTTGCTTAGAATCAATAGCAGCAATGCCACAGACAAACCACCTTAGCAGACGCTTACAGAATGTGAATATACACCCACAAATTTCTAAACCCCCTCCTATAATGAAATCTCCCAAAGTTCTGAATACCCTGCACACAGAGTTACGTGTACCTTCCCCCCACCGCGGGACTGGGCCCCTTCGTCTGGGCCTGCGTGTGATGCTGTTGTCCGTCCCGCCTGCTGGAAACGTGGATGCTTTAGCTTCATGTGTGCCGGTGCTGCTTTGATCAAATTTTACTTAAAAGAGGCTTTGATTTCTAAAAAATTATTTAGACCTAAACAGTTACTCACAAAGTTCAGGAATACATGCATTTTCTTCTAGATGCTTATAATTTCGTGCTGGTATTCTTGCTGGTACATTTCATTTGTTTTCTATAGCATCACACAGATGCATGGGCCCTAAAAATACTCACATATAAATAGTGCTGGTTCACTAGACTTTCAGAAGGAGGAATTAGCAACAGAAGAGGGTGTACAAACTCCTGATCTAATTGTAGTGTGGACTTGCCTACCAGCACTGACTCTGTTTAACTTCTACCAAGTATACTGAAATCTGCAACAACATAATTGTTTTGAGCTGCTCCAATTCAATTTTCCATTAGCTGGTAATCAGATAGGTACTGTTGTGTGTGATTAAGCTAAAACAATGTGGTAAACCTGTTGTTATAGCGTAATTTTAGGAAAGAGATACATTATTTTACAAGAAAGGGAACAACTCATATAGAAGAGGAAGGCATGACAAAACAGACTTTTCAAAGTCTTTAGGTGCTAACAGGAATTAAAGATAAACCATCTAATTCACTAAGATTTTAAACCCTTAATTTCTGTTTTCTGTTTTGGGCTGAAACTAGGTAGACTGGCCATAGCCTGCTAGACCTTTGCTTCTTGATGTCCAAAATAATAGTAATAATAAATATTCCTGAGCAGTCTGTCTACTGAGTGGGATAAAATTTGATTTGAAATTCATTCATAAAAGGTAAGTTAGGGTATTCCTTTTAAAAGTATAGAAAACTCAAAATTCTTCTACTCCTTGAAATTTACTTTGATATAAGTTTTGACTCCATTTTACAATCTTGTCTTATGAAATCTTAAAAATTAATTAATTGTTTTTTAAAAAAAGAATAGAAGCTGGGGAGACTGAACAAATATATTCTCCCTAGGTAGCATCCCCTGTTGGTTCTAGGGAGACAGACTACTGGTCTAGATGAACTGTCGGTGTGATGCTCTAGCGTATTTCTTATGTTCTTAAGAATCAAAAAGTTTTTGTGGGAAGCCCTGTTGAAGGATATTCTAGATTAAAGATTTCAACTGTATTTATATGGCTAACTAAAAAGGTAATACAGAAATAGGAAGAAGTTTTTGATTTCAGTTTCTGATTTCTTTAAATTATACTCATCTGGAGTGAAGCAATATTAGTGTAAAAGAAGGAGCAAATGCCCCTTTTCTGTAGAGATAGTGACCCTTTCCATGACAACATCCTTGTGAAACACTACAGAGTTGAGGTAAAGCTATTGGCCTATAAACACTTCCAACCAAAGGAACCTCAGACAACCAAAAAGCCTTCACCTTTTTTCAGTATCAAGCCAGCCTACTTTCTTCCAAGTATGATCTATGTAAAGAGAGAGAAAAAAAATTAGTAAATCCTTCAAAAGACCACTGAACTATTTTGAATTCAAATCGATGATTATAATTGATGCAATAGCATACTGTGCTTTGAAAGTAGTACATTAACATATTTCTAAATGACAACTAAAACTACAAGTGGATTAAAGATCTTGATGTAGAGGGAGAGCTCATCCCAGACAGTAAAATTTCATGTCTCCATCTGCTAGCAGAAAAAAACTATACCACATGGCTGGGGATATAGTAATTTGAAGAAAGAACAAATATTAACTTTCTGCTTCTCACGTTTAACTCTTGTCAGTGCTTATTTCTGATGTTTACAGATTAATCAGTTTCAGTAGTTACTACCACTTTGGATTTGTTTCTTAGAAGAATCAAGTCAAGTTTTTAGAGCTTAAAATCTGCCTTTTTTTTTTTTTTTTTTTTTTAAGAGGAAAGAGTATTAGACCTAACTGAAATTAATTAAAGAAAAAAATTGCAAAATCATTCTTTGTAAGAGTCTTACTGTGTAATTCTTGTTTTATAGTCATGTTTACCTTGTATTTTTGTAAGCCTTCATTCTTTGCTTAAGTTTATTTGTGGGATTTTCTTCAATGAACCAAAATCACGGTAACTCCATGTATATAACTTTTGATTTATGTCTCTAAAAATACAAATTAAATCAAGTAAAAGATTTCCTTGATAACTTAGCAGCAGTGTGCATATTTAATACACAAAAATTTACCCTTAAGCATTTTCTCCTGACTACTCCATACTCTCCTTTGCCACATGCTTTCTGTTTTTCTTGGTCATTTTTACCTTCTGTCTCTGATCCCTTCTTCATAATTTCCCAACATCTGCCTTCAATTTTGTACAGATTATCTGAATTTTAAGTTAAATTTAGTCTTGCTTTGAGAGGTCTTTTAAAAGGGTACAGATATTTGAGGTAGAATTTATACAAATAATATATAGGAAAAATTACAGTTTTCTTTCCCAAATAGGAAGGTAAGTTTTCAGTAGCTGGTTTGGTATAAGAAAATCTTAAAAGTAAATATCTTAAAAATGAAAGATGATTAGCCATCTGGGAATTTTCCAACTTTTATTTTTCAAGATTGTATAGGAAAGGCTAAACTTGTTCTGACTTTTCTAAGTTTTTATACTGGTTGTTTCTAAAAAGTCAGATTCTAAGAAGCAAATGTTTGTCTCTAGTTTCTTTGCTATTTTATATGTTGATATTTTCTGTTAGAAACCTGTTTCAATTTTGAAAATGTTGTAAAAGTTGATATATATTTATTAACTTTGAAGAGGGTTAAGAAAATGTATGCTTAATAGGGTTAGTGTTCTGCATGTATTTAAGGGAAAGAAGTGGTAAGTGTGGTGTAAAAGTATTTGTTGAGTATAGCAACTTCTAGAAAGTCTATTAGCTGTCTCCTAAAATAGGAAAAAGTTAAACTACATCTAAAGAAAAATCTGTTTATGATGAGAGTTTCAGATATGTATTTTACATATGTTGCAATTGTTTTGTGACTATTTTGTACTATGTAAGACACATTTGATTTCTCTGTTGGCAGTCATATGTGTAAGCATATAGAGCTTTACACAACAAGATCCATTTTTACTTGTTTTGCTTTCTATGTGCAAAATTTAACGTCCAAAGTGTGAAACAAAATATGAAGTCATTGATTACTGTATTTCTAGGGTATCGTCACTGTCGTCCTGGAGAGTTCACTTGTGCTGATGGAAGGTGTCTGTTAAATTCTCAGTGGCAGTGTGACGGGGACTTTGACTGCCCAGACCATTCTGATGAAGCACCTATAAACATAAAATGCAAAAGCTCAGGTTTGTATTTCATTTTCTGAGTAATGTATGTTACCCTTCTTTCTGAAAACAATGATTTAGAATTGTAGACAGACAAATGTAAAACCGAGTAGCTTAAAGATACAGTTCTCTGTCTGATGTTCCTTATTTCATAGAAGGAGAATGTGATCATACTTTGTCAACGCTGGGCAATCAAAACCTCAGCTAACAGCTCAATAGTTCATTAATGCATAAATTCTATTAGTACTAAACCAAGATGGTATTATCTTAATTATTGTCAACACATGTACTAGCTGATCTGTTGTCCTAAACATATTCAGTGTACCTAATGTTTATATGCAGAACTGGATCATAAATCAGGGAGGTTAAGCTGTTCCCTTTACAGTAAACACAAATATAGCTTTATTAGAAAATTGCTAAATGGATGTGGTTGTTTTTATTTATTTATTTATGGGCACAAATAGTGTTGTTGAGGTCTGACTGTTGAATAGTAAATGAATCCTGGTCTGCCTATGGTATCCTATTCTGTGACTTCTTGAAAGTCCACTTCTTTTGTCTAGATTTTAATCACTTCATTACACAGTAACATAGTTTGTTATGCGGGTTTTGTTGAAATCATTCATTTACTTTGAGGTAAGGGATCATATGTATGATGCCTCTGTGTTAAATTTATTTAAGTTTTTTTATTCTGGTTTGAAAAATGTGAATGTAGATGAAAGGATCTGTCGCATAGGTGAGCACATGTACAGCCTCATATCCTGTTTTAAATTAGGAAGATATGGTGTAGCAGTTTCTATTGAAGTAAGCCATAAAATTCCCCATAGTTAATAAAACTAGCATTGAATTTGAAATGTGAGTCATGTAGAATATGAGTAATTGGAACAACCATATAAAATGGAAATGTCCAAAACTATAGTAATTGGTTGAAAATTCTATATTGTTGCTGAAATTTCAGTTCACAAGGAGTACTTCAATTTGGTATTGCTAGTCTATTCACAATAGTACAAAAGTTCTTAGTATCATAAACATACATAAGAATTTTCAGATAATCTCAAAAACTGAAATGAATTTTACAATATTTCACATCATGGGATTTGTATGGAATATATAGTAATACAGCTAGGTGTAGCTATGTGTATCAACTATCCGTTCTGGTTCTGATCTAAGTCATTCATTACAAAAGGAAAATTCCCTGAAGTTATCTTGTGTTTCAGCCTCTAGTTCTCACATTACTCTTCCCAAATTTAACTTCTAAGTCCAATTACAGAAGTCCTCTTAAAGATTAGAGTATTTTAATTATGTATAGTTCTACTTGATGTGTCTTCAGTGTTGTCAGCGTACTATTTTGGACTTTGATTTGTATTACATCAAATATGTGATGCTATAGATATTTACTAGGCTTCTAATTTGAAATATTTCATTTCAACTCTAAGGAAATGAGTTGTGTGTAATCTTGAAAGTGGTCATGCATTAAGTCTTACTTTAAACACATTGACGAGTTTCAACAAAATCTGTGAGGGGTGGGGATGTCAAAGACAGGAGTTGCCTTAACATTTTGTCAACAGGGAAAAAAGACTGTTACCAGTGTACTCAGAAAAGGAAACACATTTTGGAGTTAGGTCACACATGTTACTAAACACTGCAACATCTACCAGGGAGGAAAACCGTGTTTTCTAAGTTTTGTAAACTGTAGAACTGCTACTATATTTTGTTCAGAGATAATATTGAGGATTCTCAATTAAATGAAACAAATGCATAGGAAGAAACAGTAAGTTGGAGACTAGAATTTGAACCGTTGCAACTGATTCAAATACCAGTAAACTACACAAAGAAAAAGTCCTATGTGCTCTTCTTTTCTTTTCCAGAGCAGTCATGTAACAGCTCTTTCTTTATGTGCAAAAATGGGAAGTGTATTCCTCAACATGATGTTTGTGATAACAAAGAAGATTGTAATGATGGCTCTGATGAGAAAGGCTGCCACATTAATGAATGCCTCAGTAAGAAAGTTAGTGGCTGTTCTCAAGATTGTCAGGATCTTCCTGTTGGATACAAGGTGAATAATTACAGACTGTGATACAATATAATGCAAATTCCTAATTCTTAACTGTTTCTTAACTATTGCTTAATCATAATAAAAATCCCAGTGTATTGCACTTGATTGTAAAGAAGTACATTCTAATTCTTATTTCCAGTAGGTAAACGACTGCCAATTCTGTGCAAACTAGTATAATACATTAGTTTAAATCTATGGGAAAAGAACATACAATACCTCAATATAATAAATCATACTCAGGTACACAGAGGACCAAAAAACAATCTGCTTTTCAGTTGTCAGAAAGAAAAACACTTAAGAGTGAGTCCCAGGAATAGTAGTTTTCTCCAATTTTTTTTCCTAAGTCAAAGACACCAACATAAATAATAAAACATAAAATAAATATTAATTGCCTTAGTTCCAGAATAAACTCTGTAGTTGCTGGCATGTGATTTTTTTTTTTTCCTGAATCATCTGCATCCATTCTTTGAGTCTGAGATGTTGGGAAAGGATCATTCTAGAATTTTGGTGAATGGTTAAAAACCCTAAATATTGTTCTAACTTAAAAATTGTAACTAAGGACAGAAGAAAGAGTTTTCACGATTTTAACTTTGAAGTATCTCTAACCTCATCTACAAACTTCTCATCTTTTTAATAGAATATTCTCCATGGAGAGCTTAGCAGAATCTGGCTTAGCTCTGAAGGTTTTCAAGCCCTCACCTCTAAAACACTCTCCTAGACTAGAGAGCTGGCAACCACGTTGAGTACGACAAAAATCTTATTGAAGTAGCATCACTGTGGAGACAGCAAGTTCTTGGTCTCTGCGGGAAATATATGACAAATACTTGTGTGGTGGTGAAAGTATACACCTGTTTCAAAAACTCATCATTACATAATTATGCCATTTTTTTAATATATTACCCAACAACTGTAACTCTTTAAAAAGTTTCCACAGGATTAATTCCTTTCAGTCCCAAGGAATTTTCACTTACTGAAAACTACAATAATTTAAAAATTGCAGAGAGCTTCTTTCAGTTAGTTATTTCCTTTAAAATCCCTTCTGTTTAACTTCTCTCTTAAACATATTTCATCACCATAGTGTGAAATGACATCATTTGTTGCTTTGTGAAATACGAAAGAGAACTTTTATTTAAACTGTTTTCAATTTCTGCAGTTTTACAGGCATTTTGCATGTTTTAATGTAATAATGGACTAATAGTATTGTAATAATTGTTTTCCCCCTATTCTATTTGAAAAAGCCGTCTTATTTTCCCTAATTCAGTTTGTTGTCAGTTTCTTCTTATACTACTTTACTGTTTTTAGAACTTAAAGAAAAATCATCTGATATTAACTTTCTCGTCCATTTTCACTTCTTTCCATCTAGCTGTATTTTTATATCACTCTCACATTTGATGTAATCAGTTTACCACAGTTATCATCAGACCCCAATAAAAGTCAGCTTCAGAGTTCTCATTCACGTTATTCTATCTGTTACACAGAATGCTGGATGTCATCAATGCCTGAAGAAAAATTATTAAAAACTCTATATCTACCTTCCTAAGAAACATATGTACACCTTAAAATAAGGAACACCAAAGGTGTTCATCATTATTCATCATTATTTTGGTAGAAAAATCCTTTCCATATTTTTGAAAACATATGTTTCACTTTTTCTCCAGTTAAAGAAGACAGAATAATTGCTTATTCTACAGGAGAAAGTAATTTGGGGGGAGAGAATAAGGTGGGAATGCTACTTACAACCAGACTAGCTATAGTTATAAAAGAAATGTAGGTATGCCTTCCACTAAATAGAATAAATAGCAATTTAATTAGTTGTTATCTGAAAAACTGAAGTTAGATGAGAAAGTTTATGGTGCTAAAATACTCAGAAGAGGATAAATGAACTAAAATATCAAACAGAATTAAGCAGTAATACAAAATGAATGTATATGTCTTTCCCAGTGCAAATGCTGGCCTGGATTCTGGCTGAAGGATGATGGCAAAACCTGTGTAGATATTGATGAATGTTCATCTGGGTTTCCCTGTAGCCAGCAGTGCATCAATACATACGGAACCTACAAATGCTTGTGTGCAGATGGGTATGAAATACAACCTGATAACCTAAATGGCTGTAAATCTCTTTCAGGTATCACTTTTTTTTTTAATCCACAGCTGTATCCAAAATAGTTTGCACAATGCCCTACTTCTGATGTCTGTGTTGTTCCCTCTTAATGCAAGATAAGTAAAGTTGCTTGGAAGCGTATTACTTTTCAACAAACACTAGGAATGTGATTCAATGTCTGAATGCGATATAAATTCTATTTTTAATGTGTGTTGTGCTCAGATATTTCTGGTAAATAGTTGCAGTGTGTTATGGCAGTTTAAATTATTAACTTTATTAGAGAAGATACTGGAAAGGTTGAAAAAAATCACTTCAAATTTCTACTTTTGAGTCACATGGTAATATTAATGTGTTTATGGTAAGTATTTAGAAGACTGCTGCTGTTTATTTTATCAACTTCAGAGTATCACATCATCTGTCAAACCTCCCAGTATGTTAGTACATATGTATATCTAGAGTGCACAGGAAAAGGCCAGACAGGAAAATATAATAGAAATTACCAATTCCTTTGGTCCCAGAGCAGTTAGCCAGCTTAAATATAAAATCAGCCGCTGCTTATATGTAATGCATAGTAAAATTCAAGATACATAACACTGTTTAATTCCTTACCCCCTCTCTATTCCACTCTTGTTGTTTTTATGTATTTCAGTCAGTAGGATTCATTTGATCAGTGAAAGGAGATCAGCAGAAAACAATCAAAAATCCCATTATTTGCCTTCTGTTGAGTTTTCTTCGTAATGTAGGCACTTCTCTTACAATTTGAGCAGACTTCTTATTCCAGCCTTGCGCAAACTTTTTATATATATATGTATGTATGTATGTATATATGTATAAAAAAACTAGTTCTATTTCCTGTCTAAATGACAAGAAGACTGGAACCTCTGTCTGCCTCAGATTCCTGTCTCAGGTGCTTCAGTGACCATTTGGAAGAAGCACAGGAGAGCTATAGGAACTGATTTAGCTTTCCACCTACTCATACCTTGCAAATCATCAGATGTTTAAAAGCCATAGATCACTCAAATGATAGGAGGAGCTGGAACATGTGATAGGACAGTTACATGTTGGAGGAGTAGTATATAAAGTTTGAAAAGTGATGCTGACAAAGGTACAGCCGTGCCGTAGCAAGGATAGCTGTGGTGAAAGGAGTTCGCAACATGCGGTAGCTGGCTTAATGCTGAGTTCTTGTATAAATTGCTCTGAACTCTTCACAGCATCAAAGCAGTTTTTCTCTACAGCCCATTAGCTTAGTCTGACCTGAGAATGATGCCTCAGATCATGTAAGAACTGGAGAATGTCTGAAGAGTTAAGCATGAAATGAATGGAAGGTGATGCAAAGTGTTCACTAAAAGAGTAGAGTAAGTACAGGATGGAGTTCTTGAGTATCTGGAGGAATATTTTCAAATAAACCAGAAAACCAAGGTGAAAAAAGCCCCATCTCACTGAAGTTTAGTGTTAGAGAATTTAGGTTTATCCAGATTGCTTTGTTTCTTTATTTCCAGAATGTTTTGACTATTGAAATTTCAAAAAGCAATGGTCAAAATGTGTTTGGCTTGCAACAATAACAAATAATAGTCTCCTTAATAATAATTTGAAAGTGAATGTTGAATATTAAAGTATGTGAATGTACAGTTTGCATTTATAGCTAAGGACCAGTTTATGCTTTTAGAAACTGTTGAAAATAGTTGAAGAAATTAGAAAATCACCTTGTTCATTATTTATCTAATGATGTTTTAAAACTAGAACAAGTGGTGTGAAATATATTTCAGATTTAATCTCTGACATTATATTAGCCTAAAATTCAGTATGGTTTCCATATTACAAAGGCAAAAATTTAAATTACACTGAAAGATATACTAATTAATTGCTTTGTTCATTTTTATACTGCGTCATTGATCTATCTTGGAACATTTAAATGTTTTAAATTTTTCTTTCATCCATAACATCAATCAGAGCATGTAACATTTATTTTTCAAGCCATCCGTATTTCAGCATTGTATTCCTGATTTTCCATAAATTAACGTAAAAGCTAGTCTAATATATTCTTTCTTCTGGGGTTTAGATGAGGAACCTTTCATAATTCTGGCTGATCATCATGAAATAAGAAAAATTAGCACTGATGGATCCAACTACACTTTGTTGAAACAGGTATAATCATAGTAACGTACTCTAAGTTTAACTCAGTACCTTTATTTTTATTGAAAGTATGCAACTAAGATAATTGGCATTGTATGCATCAGAGAACAACTGCAGTACCTTCACAGTTTTTATGATATTTTAAATTGATTGTTGTATCAGATTTTGATGTGATTAAAGCTCAGGCAGTTGTTTCTTCAGTCACTCAGAAGTCCAAAAAATATCTGTGTTCTGTGTGATCCTCTTCCATTGCAATGTGATTTGCACAATTTGTATAGTTTTAGTTTTCCAAACCCAAACTATCTTGCCATGTATTATTTGGACTAACTACTACTATCAGAATCCAAATTCTGTTTTTTTTTTTTAATTTAAACACACAATTCCAAGTTTTACTATGTACATGATCATATATCTTTTGCTAAACTTGAATTTTTTCATAATTTTTTGAAATTATTATAAATATACCAGGAAAAAAACTTTGAAAATAGCTACAAAACATAGAAAGTCACTGAGTAAGTACAGAGCTATTGTTTTAACAGTTTCTGCTCTGCCTCTATGCTTCACCTAAGTGTAGTTACTTACCATAGATTAGATTTCAAGAATATGTTTTAGTAAAAATATCTATTTCTTTGAATACTAAGTAAACAATTATAGAAAGACTAGAAAATCAGTTATGCCAGTCAATAGCACTGGGCTTTTTCTTGCTTCTGTATCAATAAGCTATACATCTTAATGTTTTAAGAGATGTGTTCAGGTCTTCATGATAGCAGTTAAAAAAATTAACCATCTTACATTGAACATTTGACTTTCTTTAAGCATAGCAAACATTATGTTAAAGTCTGTCTGTTCTTCTGAAGTCCTCTCAATTACCTCTCATTTACATCTCACTGCCTTTCTCCTCTTTTGCTGGTGTATCTACTACTAGAAGGCTGTGAAAAGAGAGGTGCCATAGTCACTTTTCTTTATGGTTGATGCTGACATATCTGCTCAGAGCTTCATCAGTCTTGAATTTAATGGGCCCCTTTTCACTGCACTAGAGACCATGTAGCTCCAGCAATTAAAGGGAACCTGTGGTTTCCATATCACAATTCCCTAGTCTAAGACATACCTCTGCTGTTGAAGCTACTGGTCTTTGATCTTACAAATGTAGCATCTTTGAAAGCATGCAGATTTGAAAGTGAGAAGCGGAGCTACACCAGCAGAACAGGTGGGCTGTTTTTCTCATGAGGACATCTTTTTGTCCTTGTAGTGTTAGGCTGGATGGGGTCTAACCCTTTCTTAGTCATCTGCTACATGAAGGCAAGTGCCAGAACAGCTCTAGCAAAGGGGCAAAAGCACCCTTCTCTATGTATTTGATCTGTGTTTTGTCTTTCTAACAACTATTCAGTATAAACTCAAAATAGGGGAACTGAAAGTAGGAGTTCACTCACTCCCCTCTGAATTGTTACGTGCCAGCTTTTTCCTCTCTTTTTTTTAAATGTATCTAAACATTGCCACTGTTTGAATTACATATTTCATGTATGTTCCTTTGCCATTTCCTTCTTTCGTAGTCATCAGACTCCCAGGATTTCTTGAGAGAGAGCAGATACAGTCTCTACCTCCTCATTATTAGTGATTTTAGCTGGCTGTGTTTTGTTTTGTTTTGTTTCTCGTGTTTTTTTTTTTTTTTTTTTTTTTTTTTTTTTTTTTTTTTTTTTAAATCAGGATGCCAGGGAACACATCTCATGACTAAGGATAGTGTGCCACATGTAATAAAAAGAAATACACACACAGCTTTGAGATGAGAGACATAACACAGCTGATGACATCTAAAAGTTTCAGTATTCCTTATAAAATCAGATTACATACAAAAAGATAAAGAATTATGCTAGGAGGACTTAAAAGTGACATATAGAGCAGGAACAAGAGGTGTTGTCTGTCCAGACAAATTTATTGCAGTTGTACTGAACCAATTTTACTTGCAGTTGATGTTCTGATAAGTATTGGAACTAAAATCACCCAAAATAAAGAATACTTAAAATAATTAAATACTTAAACCCAAATATTAGCAGGCAGTCCGTTTTCTTTATCATTCTGAATATTTAAGAAATGTTTAGTGTTTAAAATGTGTAGGCCTGTCTTTCACTAACTTTTTCACTTTGCTTTCTAAAATGTTAGAAAACCTAGATAGTCTTTTGTATTCATCTATGTGCTATCTCCTTTATTAAGAATTTGGGGTAGGGCCTTATCTGTAGATGCATGTATACTAACAGTAGGAAAAAATCAATTTAAAAGAAAAAATTGTTTAGTAGCATAGTTATTGTGAGTGACAGAACTCAGTTTGTTGTACAAAATGCTGTGTACATGGATGTATGATTTTTGAAAATGGGAGTGGTCTTCCAGCAGTGTATTGTTTCAGGCATTCCTTAATGATGGTCTATGCAAACTAATCATGCTTTTGGATCTACATCTCACTTTCAACACATTTAAATGTTACTCTTCGTGGTTTATTTTAGAGTTGGCTAGTTTGGTATTTCCCTGTACAGATACGACCTTCAATAATGAGGGAGATTTCTATGATCAGCCCAATAACCTATTCTCAGGAAGATTAGCAGTAATTGAATTGATATTGTAGTTTTAAAAAGATTCCAAACAGTATCTGTTCTTTTTAGCAGTGCTGTCTAATCTTTGATTGATAACATCTTTGTATAATTTTAAAAATAGCTGAGATTTAACTACATGTCAGAATGTTAAGCAGATTACGAGGCACAGTTTTCCTCATCTCAGAGAAGGAGCAAGGGGTCCTCCTTTGAACACAGTCAAATTCAATATCTGGCTTAAGGCATGACTATAGCAGATTTGCATGTGCCTGCCCAGTCTCTGGTCTTCACATTTTACATATATTCTGCCTGTAGCACAGCATCTGAAAATCAAACCCCTCCTTATTCAGGAATTAAAATTCATGCTTTTTTCAGGTTTACACTTTTGAATTCCTGAATAATATGTAGTAATAGAAAAACAAAATAATCTCTAAAGATAATAAATTTTGTGCTGGTTTTTTTGAGTTTATTTGTTTAAATGAATGTTTTCACATTTTCCAAAGAGCTACCATTCCTATATAGGACGGCATTTTACTTCCGTTCCTAAATAAGATGGTGTTCTAATGTTTACATTTGGTGGAAATTGTCACAGAATTTTTTCCTTTTCTCTAGTTTGCCAAAGTAATGCCACAAGTGGTAATTAATTAAGAAATTGAGTAAAAGTGGAAATATTTACTCTTAAAGTAAATTTTAATATTTGGAATGAAAATGCAGGAGTTTCATTTAGTTTCATACGTCATCTGCATTTTGAAGTAAGTTCTTCGTAGTCATATATTACTGTTACAATTTTTTTTCTTATTCTGATTGTTTACAAGTATTAAGTGGAAACATAAAATGTAGGCACTTCAAAAATATATACACAATAGAATAAAACATTTTGAATGCTATGTGCAGTATATTTTGCATTTTGCATGCTATCAGATAGTTTGTATTCAGTCAAGCGTATTTCAATAAGTAGACTTATTTTTTTCCAATTTAGGGGTTGAACAATGTGATTGCAATAGACTTTGACTATAGAGAAGAGTTCATCTATTGGATTGATTCCAGCAGACCAAATGGCAGTCGTATAAACAGAATGAGCTTGAATGGAAGTGAAGTCAAGGTAATTGGGGATTAATAATGTCACTACTAGAGTTAAATTTTACTGAGTATTTTGGGAAATTCTTCTTCAGGATTGCAACCTAAATTATAATTTTTTGATATATGCATACATATACACAAAATGAACTAGCAAGTCCTTGTAAAATATAATTGCCTTTTTAGCTTTGTATTTTATTTGAAATAAAGATAAGGAAGAAGAGGACTGTATTTATGAGCTAAATTCTGTATGACTTAACTGGCAGTTGACTGACCTGGCAGTTCAGTATGGTTTACAACAAGCCAAACAGAAAAGACAGGTATAAGTATGTAAGCTGTGTAAACAAACTGATATATTACTTTGTATGGTCTTCAATTTATGTTTGTCTCACCTGCACTGCACTGATAGTGAAAAATAGTCAGTGTCTTTGCTATGAATAATCCAGGGTAAAACAGTATTGTCATTTCTACACAGCCTGTCTGTTCTACCTGTATAGTGGAATAAGTTCACAAGTCCACTATGGTGCATATTTGTTGACTTACATGAACATTTTTGGATTTATGGTAAACAGTAAGAAATTATTCTTTGCTTACTCTCTTATATCTGACCTTCCTCATAGACAAGGAACAAATGAGCAGTAACACAGCCTGTAAATTTTGTTTCCTCATTGTACACCAGTGTAGGATACAGAGAGGAGATATGTGTTTTTCATTTGTGGCTTAGTAGATTGACTGACCCAAATATTCAGAGCATGCATAGCCTTAGCTTTTCTAAGGGTTGAGGTTGCAAAATGCTTGGCACCAGTTGGCCTTGTTTCTGTCCTTCACACAGTAATAACAAGTCTCAGAACTAAAGAGAATGTGGATGAGCATAAGTTATTTAACTCTGATTCCACTGGAAATGAAACTAAAATACAGTATAAACTCTAAAGCTCTAGTGAATCCCTATGATAGTTTTTCCTCCAAAAAACAGGATACAGGAAAATGTGTGATTCTGTCAAAATCCCTTAAATCCTTAGATCATATGTATTTTCTTTGGACACTGCACAAAGTATCCTACTTGACTTCTTGTCCACTGTGGCTGAGTCCATATTTTGGTTTTAGAAACATTGATAGTGGTGAGGGGAAGCTGGGGTTGTCCACAGACTTTTTATTTCTAATCTTGCTATCTCAAGAAGAATCAGTCTGTCAGCAAATTGTAATTGCCAGATAGGAGAGTACCGAAAAACAAACAAACAAACAACAAAAAAACCTACCACCCTGGTGAATAATATTTACATTTTTTAAGAAAAGGCTTCAGGAATTCAAACAAACATGAGAAGAAAATCAGGCTGAGGACGTGAGAAGCATTACTTTTTTCCTTCAGTAATCATTTGAAATTTGGAGGAAAAAGTGTCATCCTGATGGACTTTTTTTTTTCCTTAAATAAGATGTCAAGAAATGCAAAGCAAAATTTGTGAAAATAAGTACATATATATGACCATTTATGTGAATATTTCAGTTCATTTCACTAAAAACCTTGGTCCAGATTTAGCCTCTGAAAGCTAAAAATTGTGTGTAATATTTATCAACAATTACATACTGTAGCTGTTTGTTACTCTGTCAGTAATTTTATGAAGTGCAAAATGGTAATTTGCTATCCCTTAGGTATACATTTTAATATGTTACTGTAGCACATTTAACAATTGATGTTATAAAGTAATTGATCTCCTGGTAAATCCTTTTATTTATATTTATTTTTTTATTTATTTATGAGAATTTCTTATGATTGGCCACATTTTCCCATGAAGTATGAATTTCTTATTTTATTCCCTTCATACTTGGTTTGCTATTTACTATTTGGTGTAAATATTACTGTTCAGAAGAAGTATATAGTACCTAGGACTTTCCTTTTAGGAGCCAGCATCTTTTCAGCATACCTGCTTCAGCTTCCTTTGTCTAAGAGAACTGATGGTTACCTCATTTTTCTTCTGTATCTGATCATGGAGGCGATATTTATACAGTTGAAGTGACAATTTTTTTTAAAAAATGAAGTCAAACATTAACACAATGTTGTATGCATAGTGCTGTAATTTGAAATGAAAATATACTGAGCAGGTGAAGAATGCTGGATTACATACATTAAATGTCACTCTGATAATTTCAGGAAGGAAAATTAAAAAGTTGAAGTTGAAAAATAAAAGATATAAAATTATTAAAATTTAGTTTGTCATCCAGGGAAGTTGGTAATTTGACTTTACTACAGCATACTTCATTCTGCATGTCACTATATCCAGCCTCTCAATATTCTGAAATATATAGCTCTGGAATTGCTGTTGTTTTTCCCAATATTTAAATGACTAATTTATGTAATTTTTGCTTTTCTAGGTAGTACACAATACAGCTGTTCCTAATGCTCTGGCCGTTGATTGGATTGGGAAGAATCTCTATTGGTCTGATACTGAAAAGAGAGTTATTGAGGTGTCTAAACTCAATGGCTTATACCCTACTGTTCTCGTGAGCAAAAGAGTGAAGTTTCCTAGAGATCTGTCATTAGATCCTCAAGCTGGGTATGAAGCTACCGTTTTGCAGTAATGCATTATTTAATCCTAATTTTACATTAAAACTATTTTTTGGAAAATCAGGAAATAGGAATTAATTAGTTATTTATTATCTGACTTTTAGCTACACTGAATATCAGTAATCTAAAATGCATAAATAGTGTTTTTTACTTGTGGATAAGAAAAAGAAAACTACCTTGAAGATCAAAGTATTGTGGAATAATTACTGACTTATCCTTGAAACTAACTAAATAAACGAATTATCTATTACTATTTTTACATCTGTGAACAATGTAACTATTGATTTTGTTTTGTAGATATTTGTACTGGATTGATTGCTGTGAGTACCCTCACATTGGCCGTGTCGGTATGGATGGCACCAGTCAAGCAGTTGTTGTAGAAACACAGATATCTAGACCTATGGCTCTTACAATAGATTATGTCAACCGTAGACTGTATTGGGCTGATGAAAATCACATTGAGTTTTCTGACATGGATGGATCTCACAGACATAAAGGTTGGTCAAACAGCAGTTTCCTTATTCATCTTTTCTTTGTAGATTTTAATTCACGTTGCTTAATGTGCTGTTTATAATTATATAAAAACTACTTTTAAAATGAAACATTTTTGAGAATAATGTACAACTGCAAGCTTATTAAATATACTTTTTCCTTTTTATCAATATTTTTAAGGTCATTTTTCATATTCCTTCTCTAGTGTACGCACATAATGTGCTGTTCTTGACCAAAGTCGGTGAAACTCAGCTATTAAAAGTAGAAGATGGATGTTCTGTGTGCCATGTATCAAAAAGTAACTAAAAGAAATCTTTTCTCTAGCCAGGGAAAGCCTAGAAATGCCCATTTGTCTGCTTATCATGCGTCAGTCAATGTAGTAGAATTACAAACCTAATTTTGGTCTTTCCTGGTAGATGAATAAACAACTTTGAAAATTCTAATGTAATGAACTAGACTTTATCACTCTGTGCTGCTTCTCAGCAACAGAGGTAATTAAAAAGTTAGTATCCTTTACCTATGAAGTGTTAAAAAGATGATGATTACTTCATGTATTCCAGATGATCTTTAATTAAGGTATTTGACATAATCAATATTGGAGTTTTTTGTTCACGTGAAAGTGAACTCCCTTTCCGTAACTTAGCCTGGTTTATCCAAACCTCAAAACTGCTGTTATCCTGGTAGAGACTTCATAAATTTTGGCCTTTTTAGGCTTTTATCTCATACTGGGTGCTTCCAGGATTTCTCTGAACCAGAGTTCATGAAATGACTTCTTTATTTCCAGATTGGAACTTTCCTTTTAAATAAATTCATAAAAATGTTTTCTAGTGGTTGAGATCATGAAGAATAAATTACAAATAGATATGAACAGTTATTTGAGATGGCACATTGGAGAGACTACAGCAATAGCTGAGAGTTGCAGACATTCTCACTAATCTCAGCGTTATCTTTCAAGCTTTTTGTAACAAGCACAAGATAATCTGATGGTCTTAACTTGCTCGCCTAAGCAGTACTTGCGCAGACAAACCTCTGAGTGCTGGCTGAATTGCTCGTGACAGTTTGTTTTTCTGACAGAGGAAACAAAGCCCCTTATTCTTCTGGATGTTATTTCTTATGTTGCTGTCCTGCTATTTTCTCCTCATACAATTATTCTCCTTTTCTCTGTTTTCTTATTCAACCTGAATGTTTCAGGATTCTTCTTTCTCAGAAAATGCCCTTATATGGGCAGATTTCAGAAGATAACCTGCAAAATTCAGTTCATTCAGTTAACATTCAGTTCTTTAGTTTCCATTGGCTCTCTCTCCAGCCTATGGATTTGTATTTAGTCTAATCTTGCCCAAGTGGGTGAAATCAGCTTCAGCTGCTTTTAGGTTCACACAGTTAATGTCTTTCCTAGAAGATGAAGTGAACCTAGGGAACAGGGAAGCTTGTCAGAGGCCACAGTTGGTACCACTGAAGAGCTGTGTTTCATATAACAAATACTGTCTCGCTCAACAGAACAAAAACCCTCCTACCTTCAGACAGCTACTTGTGTTCAGGACTGCTTACAGAGCATGTCTGATTCTCTAGATATTACAGTGAAAATATTAGAAATCATGTGTTACTACACATGCTGTAGGCTTTTATTTCTGATAGTTTTACTGCATCCCCTAGTGAATGGAAATAGATAGAAGTTGGTACCTGTTAAATATTTGAGGCAAGTTCCATAAGCGACAGTGACTTTGTGTACAGCTGGTGTCATGATGCTTTTAAGAACTTGGCTTTTTAAAGTGGATTCAAGCAATAAGAAACTTTTTTCTCATGGAGGAAGATCCTGAGGTATTTAAATGATGTAGGAAGAAGGTTTTCTTCTTAAATGATACTGTTTGTTGTTTTTGTTATCAGATGCTTCTCTCAAAATACAATTATCAAGCCACAGCAAGGTGTCACAATCTGTAGAACAGTTTCTGTGGATTTAGAGAAGTGAGAGAATTCTTGGTGTCTGAAATGGATCTAAAAGCAAAAGCTACTAAGTGATAGTCAATCTGTCTTTAATCAAAATCTTTCCCCCGCTATACTGGAACAAACTAACAAATAAATTCTGTATTTCTTGATGTTTTCAGCACAAGACTGGAAACATTTCTGAAAAATAAAATTTAATCGTTACAATTTAATTTTCTTAATAAGGGAAACCAGGGAAATTTAATGGCTAGGATTTAGAAGAAGTGAAACTTTATGATGTCTGCTAGCTTTACAATATGAGAAACTGTGAATCTGTGTGGAGAAGCGCTCAAATAAGAAAGCTCAATTTCATGCCTTCTGGATAACTATGTTTCTTGAAGACATACTGCCCACATGGATTGCATGGTCCATCTTCCCTCTGTTGTTCTGAGACATTTTGCATTGTCAGGGTTAACTAATGGATGGTGATCTTATTCTGTAGTTTCTGTTTTCAAATGGAAAAGGAGAAAAAGGATAGAGCCACAGATATGACCATAAAGTACATACTGATCGAGCAAAGAAAAAAACTCTAAATAGGAATCATGTGAGCAGTGAGATCTGAAGGAGTAGTTCTAGAAAACTAAGAATATTTTAATCTTTTTCTGTGGCCTTTGAGGGTATGGCTAGCTTGCTGTGAGTTTCTTTTCTGAGAACGTGTGTGTTGGGTCTCAAACTATCTGTTGTGAAAGTGTATCAGAAAATTCCACAGAGACTTCCTAAGATCCAGTGAAAGAGTTTCTTCTCAGAATGAGTGGCTGTAATGTAGAGCATAAAACAATATTGTCATATCAGATAGACCCTGAAGTGTTAGTGCTTTGCACAAAATACTGCTTAAAGACAAACAGAACAATTTTAGGTTAATTATTTACATGGTGCATGTTAAATCCATGAGTGTTTTTTCCATGCAACTGCAATTTATTTGTATTTTGGTAATTTAGACTTCAGTAGAATGAATTTTTGCAAAAATTCAATCTTTCATTCTTAGAGATTGTAAAAAAAAAATTCTGAAAAAATAGAATACTACTTTTATTCTCTTGTGAAATTCCTCAATTTTTCCATAGAGAAGTAGGCTTTTATAATTGTCAAGACAGTCCAGTAAGAACCTTGCAAATATGCTAACTAGGCCAAAAATCTTGCAGCACTTGGGAGCTCTTCTTGGCACTAGGGGCAGCAATGACCTTGCTTAACTACTTGAAGTTTAACGCTTGATTATGTAAACTGTCGTTAGAGTTTAGCCAATTTAACACTGCAGCATTCACAAATGCTATGCGTAGTAAATGATTAAGCAACCACTGAAACACTAATCTGGCTAAGCACTAAGCTGGCTTACGTCTGTGAGCTTTAAAAACATTTAAGAATTTGTCAGACTTAACAGCTGCTTTTGGTTCCTATTGCCCAGAGGAGATGCAAGCTTCACAGTTCCCCAGCTACCTGATTGCCTCATACAGGTTTTCGTATGCTTCAGAGCTCTTAAAACCCAGAGGTGCCTACCATTTTCCCATTTCACTCTTTGAAGATAGTATTTCACTGTAATGAAGCTATAAAAGTTGAATCAGATAGCCCAGTTTAGGAAGTACGGAAACTCCTCTGAGCTGAGATTAGTCCTTAACTGTGCTGAGTTCTTTGATGTTTTATACTGTAACAACAAAAGTTTAGCACTTCACTGCTTCATCATATATGGGCATGAAAATTAAGAAATGAAGAAGTTTTGAAGCTTTAAATGAATTGAGTATGTGTAAATGACTCCTTTAGTGGAAATATAGTTATCAGAGAGAAACTTTTTAATATAATATCTTAATTAAAAATTTCCTTTTCTTTGGAATTGGCTTGTGCCTGAGTGCTAACAAACTTCAAAATTGGTGTACATATATGCCACTTGAAAGAATTAAGTTGAAGGTTCTTTGACTTGATGATGATAACTTTTTTTTTTTTCATTTAGCTTCTGCAATTTCAAATATTACAACTTGTAAGAACTTTGTCAGTACAGAAAGAACATACCTGTCCAATTCTGAGCGCCTGAGTTTTATAACCATGTAAATACAGTTATTTATGGAATTAACCTAATGTAAAAGTAATGTAACAAATTGCAGAAACATAATTCCTTACAATTTTAAGTTGCAGTATTCACAGCTGAAAGAATCTGAAAAGAGGGTTTCTAATGGCAGAGGAGAAATATACAATAGTTCTAATACTGAAACAATTTTTCTCCCAATCTGCAGTCTCTTCTCCTTGGAAAGTGGGACAGGTCTTTCTCTAAATTAAAGGCAACATTGAGAATGTTCAGCTGGCCTGAACAGGATTAGGGGAGGCAAGCACCATAGAAAATGTAACCTTGGTGGATATGATCAAGTCCGTATGTTTTTGTAGCATTTTTTGGTTAGAAGGTGTCATCGAGTTCCTTTTTAAGGGCACTTTTCCTTGGCGCACAGATTCTACCAGCTGACAGTGAGACTTTTTTTTGCTTATTGCTAGTTAATAGAATATTTTCTTCTGCTTTTGGAAATACTGTACCTTGCCTTAAGAATAGACTGGAGAGAACCATTCACTGAAAATGATACCTAATTTTTTTTTAATTATTTTTTATTTGCATAATTCCGGTTAAATTCTTTAGTATTTACTGGAGATACATAAAATGAGAGTATTGTTTATGTCTCAGTGAGGGCAGAGTGGGACCGGGCTTTACTTCTATACACTCCTGCAAACATTATTTTGTAGCTACAAAATCTCAAATAACATTTTTTTCAGCCCTGAAATCAAACCTTGAAAATTATGCTACATTTTTTATACTTTAGAATGAATATCAGAAGTACACAGTATTGCTAGCAAATATAAGGAAAATATAATTCATATAAGGTAAAAGTAGACATTTTTATCACATGTATGATATGTGAATTTGTATTCTTGAATGACAGCTGCTGCAAAGTGTTGGACAGATACCTACATTTTAAATCTTTGCATACTTCTCACCTGTCTACATAACCATGTTACAGAATTGTGGGACTCTTCTAAGTTTTTTTTTTTTTTTAATTACTTTATTTCCTTTTATTATGTTATCTCTGGTCATTGTTATTTTCCTAGCACTTCAATTCTGTGTATTGTGAGCCTCCCCTTCTTTTCCACCTACCTATACTTTCTTCTTCCTATTTTCTGCAGCCTTCTGACAGCAGACCTGTACTTGTCTTTCCTTTTTGGCTTCTTTTTCTTAACAGAATTACCATCCTTTTTTTTTTTTTTTTTTTTTTTTTTTTTTTTTTTTTTTTTTTTTTTGTCTGTTTGGCCAAACACTGTTTGGGATCAGTATTCTTCCCATATCATGAGAGAATTCATTATTTGTGTGTAATATCAAATCTGGGTGGAAAAATAGAGCTGGTAATAGAAGGCCTGTTAGAGGAGGCGACTGCATGTTGCAGCTCACCCACTTGTGGTAGCAGTAGAGACTGTGGTAGAAAACGGTATCACAAAACAGAGTTCACGTGCAGTTTTTCCTCAGAAATGACTTAGAAAGGTCATTTTGGATTCCGTCTTTGTTATCTCCAAATGAAGTCAGATAAAATGTTTTACTTCACAAATAAGAAGAGCAAGGTACTGAAAATCAAAATGTGTTGTCAATTTGAAATCACCGGATTCTATTGCTGGAGCAGATTAAAGCAATTTTCCTGGTATATGATGCATAGAATGTATGGTAGTATTATATGAAAAGTGACGTATATCATTTGATCTCTACTGTATCAAAAGTTGCAAGAAACTTGAGTCATGGAAATAACTAATTAGGACTCAGTGGAAGCAGTCAATTGGGCAGCACTGTTCAGGCATGTATTTATGCAAAGGGCTAAGGGTGCGTTTCCCCTCTTCCCTCGCACCTTAGCAGCTTTCCAGTGTGCAGGTCCATGACGGTGCAGCCTGAGACCTGTGACAGTTGAGCAGTTACTGCTTTTCTGATTGAACTGTACTTCAGTGAATATTTCTTCACTTGAGAGTAAATAAAAGTAACGTGCATGGGCAACGGGGGGTTTATTTAAGGATTTGATATTCCAGTGATGGGGCAAAAAAACACACATAGTAAACACTGCTCTAATGAAGTGTTCTTGCGGACTATCAGAGCTGTGTCCAGTAGATCTGTAGATGTTGTATTTTGTTTGTTAATCAATAGCTTAATTTTGCTGGATGCTTTGAGATATACATAAGGCTGGGGCGTACTTCAACCCAATTTTAGAAGCTTTCATAGAGACCATAGTGTGATATAGTTACGAGAAACCTTAAAAGAGAAAAAAAAATCTATTGAATGCATAGGTAATTCCAGAATAAATTCATACCAAGCAGTTCTAATGGATGTGTGTTAAAATGTCTAACTATTTAGTGATTCAAACTATAATGTGTGCCGTGAGGTCCGTTAGCATTGCAGCAAGCAGCTAATGTTTGTCACTTCTAAAGAAGTAGATGAATAATGCAGATTGGTTTTCTTGAAGTTGAAGGAGAGAAGTCTGAGAGAAGAAAGTGGATCTTTCCTCTACTAAATATATTTATGATCAATAGCTGTTAGTACCTGCAATCTTGGAAAGCTTGAAACGGTGATGTTGTCAAAAAGAAAGAATAAGGGGAGGAGAGACTGTTTTACTGTTGCATCAAAAAATAAGGTGCAAAATTACATTATGATTTTGTGTTGTTTTTTTTTTTATTCACATTCCATGTGAACTTTAGATTTTATAACCTATTACATGACAACAGTTTTGATGTTCTATTCTTTACAATATACTAAAAGTTAATGGAAAGATGCAAAGTACAATTCAGCTACTGTGGACTCAGTAAACCTCAACCAGTATAGTAAATCAGAATTAGCTGCCATTAAATGTCTATAACTTTCCTCATTCTTTACTGATGTACCAACTAGAAGAAAAAAGTACATTAATTTTTATGATCATCTTAGAATAAATTTTCTTACAAAAATATTTGAATCTATTGATATTGTATATATTTTATATATTTTTTACTTTATATATACTTTTATTTTTTGTACTGTTTTATTTAATATATAGTCTATTCACTGGTTCTTTGATGGATTTTTTTAATAATTTTATCTAAGTTTCATAGTTGGAGTATTTATAGGTTTTACAGCTCTAAACCATATAAAATCCAGAAAGAATCTTGATCAGGTTTGTGTTGAACTCTGTTTAATGACAAGTTGATTTTACTGCAGAAACCTATTAATATTATAAAGTTAATCCAAAGCCAAAAAATTTCAGAAGAAATGAGTGATTCATAGTACCATTTCCTCGTACTTTGGATCAGTGTTGGCTAGAGCCTCATCCTGTGGCAGCAGTCCGGGCAGCATGCCATAGCACCTTCCACGTTCGTATGGTTTGATGTGCATACGCTGGGCCAACTGATTTCCTGCTGGCGTGCGTGGTATGTTGTGTTGCTGTCTTGCCTCTTGAATTCCAGACAAAGATACTTCAGTTTTGGTTACATAACAACCACTAAAGTCCTCTTTCCTAAGGGTTGTGTGAGGGGAGGTGGGCCAAAGGGACAGGAAGGATGCTGTATTTAAGAACCTGCTTTGGAGAAGACCTGCTGCCCTTCCACTGTCACCTAACAGGGAACATGTTCATCTCCTGAAACACCTTGTCTCATGAAGAAATTGGGTTACTTGTGGAGGGAGATGCCACAAAGCTATCCAGTAAGATACTTGGCAGGAATTTTGTTGAGGACTAAGTGCATTATGTCCGGACAGACTGGACCCGTCCTTCTCTGGTCAGCCTGTAATATAGTCCTGGTTTAGATAGTGTTTCCCTGCTTATGGCTGTGGAGTAGTAAGTAGAATTTGTTCTCTGAAACTCATTAGTGAGGAAGATTTTAGAGGATAATCTCCACTTAAAAGTACATTTTATACACAGTTTGTTCCTCTCATTTTCTCACCAAGGTAGTCACAGTCAGAACAGGGAAAAAATGCCATACATGCTAACAGCATAAACAGCTGTAGTTGAGCTCAGGAGTGGAATTATCAATAATGGAAAAGTCTATCTGCAGCATTTCAGGTTCAGAGTTATTTCATAGTTCTTTCATTGTACTGTAGGAAGTAACTTGTTTCTACACTAAGCAGCTTCCTCTCCTTCACAGTGAAGACTCCAAGGGAAAACTCACATGTTGAAAAGGTCCGATAGGAATGAGGACTCATTTAGCAACATTGATGAAAAGAAGATGCTTTCTTCTAATGAAGGTTCAGTTTCTTGCTCTACGTGTCAAATATCTGTTTGAACAGAACCACTCTCAAGAAACTTCGTTTGACTTCACTGTTCATTGGATGCATCCAATTCTAGTCTCATGATAAATTATTCTGGAGAATGAAGCGCTTTATTTATCTAGAGGTCAGAAATAGACAGTGGCAGAACAGACTACAAGCCTACTCTGAGAGCATTTAAATCATTGACAGTTTCTATTTTTAACCAGTATGCTTTGACAATAAAAAGTCGAATTTTTAGAAGGAGATTCAATTGTCCATGTACTCTGTCTACCTCTTTTAAAGAACATAAAAAAGAGAGTATAGCATTTATTATATTGTGGTTTTGTTTTATAGACATCGGAAGATTTCAGCTTCTAAAGCTGCCCCTTACAGAATTGCTTTAAAAAAAGTCAGAGAAAAGTATATTTGAATCACTCAATTATATTCTGAAATACCTGGTCCTGATTTTACTGTTTATCATTTTATCCCACTTATTTAACTCAGCTTACCTATTAATAAGGTGTGATAAGAGAATTGAGACAGTATATGGTATTTTACTGAATCTTTTAATTCATGGATATAAAATTTCAACTGCATTCTGATGGTATGCATAATCCATTAAAGCTATGATAAGTTGTATACTTCGATTTCTGAATAGATTTTATGTCACTGTGGTGACCCACAGATTTAAATAGAAAGTAAAACAAGCATTTACTCATATATCTATACTGAGGATTTGCTGACTACTTATAATTATTGGAGTGCCAAAAAAGGATGACTGCTAGAGATGTTCTTCATTGATGGGGGATGGGGAAGACCAAATGAAAATAATTGTCCCCAATAAATCTTCTTCATGTGCATTAAAGCTTTTACATGCCTATTTATTCAGATTTGAATCTCAGCTGTGATCAGAATAAGAGAATACAAAGAAAAAAGAACATTTATTTTATTTACAAGTACTAGTACAAGATATCTTTGACATCTTAAACTGATGCCAAAAGGAGCAGCAAGAGTCATAATTTATATGAATAGATATCTTTTCAGAACTCAAACAAAAGAAAAATAGATTTAAGCCTAGCTTCGGGGTTGCACTCAGAGTAACAGTTTGTGTTTCTGCTGTTTATTCCATCTTCTTCTGTCAGTCTGGTGTGTATTTCTAGCTAGAAAGTGTCCTTTGAGATTAGTGGGAATTTTATTGTTTTCCATATGTTCCTAAAATTCATGGTGGTCTTTTAAATTTTGTACTGTGGCTCAATCACATGACTCAGAGGCTCCAAGAATAGTTACAGTTTACCTAGAATAAAAAGTCCCGTTTAATGTGCCTAAGTTTCTGTATATGAAGATGGCAGTATGGGTGTTAGTGATTCAAACAAAAAGATGTTTCTCTTGCACAGTATTCATGCACGCAGATAAGGATGAGCTCAGAGTTCATTCAGAATTATAATTTCCTTTTCTTTCCAATTGACAAGTATATTTAAGGGGTAGGCTTCCCTATTTAATTACTGTAATCTGGCAGTAAGCACAGGATAGAAAATTAATATTCTCAATTAATAATGTTAAACCATTTAACAGATCATTCACTTCTTTCTAATTAAAATTAGAGATATATGCCTTTTCCTGAACAATACAAAGTTGCTCAAACTGCTCAAGGATGTATGCAAAACTCAAGGAATCCCTCAAAACATTCAAGGATAATCACCAGTGTTCTGCAGAAAACAGAAAACTGGTAATGATGGGCATTTGTCTCCTTAGTCTCAGCTGTGAGTAGATGCAGGATTACCTGTTCATTGCACTGTTTTCAGTACTAGAGATTCCTGTACACACCACACTCATCTAAATTGAAGTTATATACCATTTTCTAGTCTATAGCTTATTTTATCTTGTGGTGAGAGAATGTCAGCCAGAAGGGGAAAGAATATAATGGACTTAGCGTACTTGTAGTTTCTGTATTCTTAATTTCCTGTACTTGAGTTGTTACTATGGCAAAATTGAAAATAATGGTAATTCAAGTATTCTTTCCCTGAAGAAAGAGGAGCGAGATAGCAATAACCAGCATGGGGAGTGATTCGCTTCTAGTTTATAAAGATCCCCTTTTTACAATGTGATTCTTCAAATAATGGAAATTGCAAGAGCTTTTCTTGAGGTGTGCTATGTTAGGTAGGGAACCAGGCCAAAGTGGCCCATGTAATAGGTGCCAAAAATTCAGACTTCTACATGTACTTGCACTTCAGCTAATTTCTCAGAAATGATCTGAACCTCTTCAAAAGAGCATATGATGGCTAGGGAATATGTAAGCATATAAGAAGGCAAAATAATTTCAGGTCTAAGAAGCAAGGGTGTAGAGTTTCCCTTGACTAGGAGGCAAGGTACCCTGCGTGGAATTCAGTGCAGGCAATAGTATTGTGTACAAAGGGAACTTGCTATAAGTTGACGTCCTTACACTCGGTATCAGTCATCACTTGAACTATGAAACATTTGAACAGATAACTTAGAGATTTGCCAACGCAATTTAAGTCCCATCCAGGTAGAAAGATGAATCTCTTTTAGTCAAAGAAATAAGAGTGAAGATGTCGGGTGTATACAGGTTAAAAATGATAGACTTAGCTTCTCTGGTTTGCCTTCTCAGCTCTATCAGTAATTAGGCTGGTTCAGTGACAAAAGAGGTTATGATGTACAAATTGACCAATACAGTAGGATTTTGTCCTGTGACATTTATGGTTACAGTTGTGTGCATAAAAAAAAACAGTAGAATTAATTTTATGTTTACCAAGAGCTAATAGCCAAATGTTAAAGAGTATACAGGCATATGAGGAATATTCCAAAGCTTTTTCCCCCTTTTGTCCTTTATTTGCTTTTCTTTTTAACAATGCTGATGTGACATTTTGTAATATTAAAACAATAGGGTAGTATCATTAGTTTTGTGTAATTTTTCTTGATTGTATGGTTGCTTATACTAGGAATACACAATAAACCCTCTGACTGTTGTGTTTATTTTAATATAAAACTACTTTTTTCAGTTATATTTTGTCAATTTAGTTTGCCAAAATGAAGTGCTAACAATTGGCGTAAACGAAGTTGAATATAGGACATCTGAAGGTGTATACATTGCATTTTGGATGTGTTCTAGTAACTTCTGAAACCCAAAGACACCAAATGAATACTGGCCTTCCATAAAGACTAAATTAAGTTATATATATTTTTACATACTTGTTTAAAATTTAGCACATCATTTTTTAGAATCTGGAGGTGATCTTTGTTAACTGAAATTCTTTTCACTTCCATAACACTGGTCAGATCAACTAATGCTCAGCAAGCAGAGCTCATGTACCCAATCCATCTTTATCGTAACTGGTAATAAAGAACCCGCTAGGCTTGACACATTGTCATGACAATTATTCTCAAGGCATTATATAGTAGTTGTATCTGTCAACCCATGCAGTATGGAATATTTTAACTGGCAGTCTTCCAAGAGTGAACATTAATCTTTGCATCTCTTCTTACAGTCCCTAATCAAGACATTCCAGGGGTGATTGCACTAACACTGTTTGAAGACTACATCTACTGGACAGATGGGAAAACCAAGTCGCTCAGCCGTGCCCACAAAACCTCTGGATCAGACAGACTCTCACTGATTAACTCATGGCATACCATAACAGACATCCAGGTGTATCATTCCTACAGGCAACCTGATGGTAATTATTCTGTCTGTGCTTTCACACATGGCTGTATTTCACTTAGCAGCCAGTTTCTGACTTAGTGGAAGATTGCTTGTTGTGTCTAGTGGTATATTTTTATTTCTGTTTTGTTTAAAATTTTGGAGTTTTTAGATTGGCAAATCTAAACATAAACCTGTGATTGAAGTTGTAATTATGTCTGATGTTAAATAAATGTAATGCATCTTGTTCAGTGACGAGATACGTATTTGGACTCTTAAAAATTAACCCAAAGACCCTCTGGATACTGACCAGAAGTAGGGAATTCTTAAGTTACAATATGGTACAAGTTACCAGTTATCAAGATAGAAACAATGTATTGCAATAATATTTAATGTTATTGTTGCTGGAGTAGAAGAGTGTTAATATTACGAAGAATACTGTTACTTAAATACTTAAATATTTAAGTACCATACTGTAATTTAACAATTCTGTGCTTGGACAGAGTAAATGCTTTTTTTCTTTTTCCTTTCATTCTTTCAGTGTTTGAATCTACATCCAGGGTAAAAATTAATTTTTGCATACAAAAAAGATGAATAATTTAAAGGCAAAGATTGCTTCTTAAGGGGTTTCGGTTTGAGACGTTTCAGTGTAAAAATTATTTGTGTAATATATTCTTCCTCTATAATATAAACAGATACAGTAAAGTATCGTGAAATAATAGATTTTGATTACTAGAAGCTGTCATAATAGGAAAAAGTTGCTTTTTTTTTCCCTAAAATCAGTGATTAGCTGACAATTCTGATATTCTTTTTCTATTCTCTCCACAGTGTCTAAACATCTGTGTGCACTGAACAACGGTGGCTGCAGTCATTTATGCCTTCTAGGCCCTGAGAAGGTGCATACTTGTGCCTGTCCCACTAATTTTTACCTTGCTGCAGATAACAAGACCTGCCTATCAAACTGCACTGCCAGTCAGGTAAGTGAGGGAGGACTAGTTGTGTAACACTGTGCTTTCACCTGCTTTTAAATAATGAATTTTAGTGCTCATGAAATGTGGAAGCTTCAGTCAAATGAGCTGAAGACTGGGTAACCCTTGGGAGCATCTGAGGTTTCAAATGTTTCATCTTGAAGAAAGTTAATTGAAAGTAGACTTGCAAAATGCCTTTTTTCAAGAGAATGCAGAATTTATTCCCAAATATGGATGTTTATGTCAGTTGTAAGAACAAATAAAGCTACTACACTCATAAAAATTACCTTGAAAATACATTCATATAAAATATGAGACGTAAGAATATAAAGCATAGTGTATAAAATGGTTTTTGGATTTTTTGCACGATCAAACTATACATAAACGCAGGAAAAGGGACTCAGTCCATTTACTAGATAGGGTTGATAGGATTGCGTAACAGTATACAGTAGCTGAAAGGGGAATGGTAAAAGGTGCGATTATTTAACAATTAGGTCAATTAAAATATTGAATTCTTAATTTGAAATGGCTTCCCCATTACTTGAAATTAGCATTTGCTGTTTTTCATGAAGATATAAGGTAGATTAACTAGAACATAGAGATTTCTTTCTTATTAGAGAACGACTTTGATAAAAGTTTTTGGACCATTGTACTCAGACAATTAGCTTAAGATGATTGTAATAGTACATTTGGCTTTTATAATCTGTAGTTTTTCTAGTTGTCCAGCTTCACCAAATGTATACTAATGACTCCTTTTGACATCCTACATCATGATGTATTTTTTCTGTATTTGTTAGGGAAAGAGTTTTGCTGTTCATTTCAAAGAAACAGCAGTCATCTTAAGTTATCTTTGATGTTTTAAAATGATACATAATTTCATACAATTAATATTGTTATTTCAGAAACCTTCCCACTGTCATCTTCTGTTCCCCTTGAGGTAGTGTTTTATGTTGTTTTAATTTCTTCATCACATCTTTTCTGTTGAGATTCACTGCTTATTACTTCCCATTAAGTGATGAACAAGTGCTTGTTATGGAATACAGTAAAATTCAGTAGTTGTGCTCATGTGAGTGGAACTACAAATCAGTGTAGTAACATCATGGAAACTACAATGAGTTGTATTAGCTGAAGCCTCATTGCAATACGTCTCCAAAAAAAAGAATGATGTTTTAAAAAACAAGTCTTGTAAAATCCACTACCAGTGATGATTGATAGAACAATGACTTAATCATTAATTATACTATTCATATGAAAATATATATATATATATCAAAGCTTTCCTTCCCTCTTCCTTTCCTTTCACAGTTCCGCTGCAAAACTGACAAATGTATTCCATTTTGGTGGAAATGTGACACTGTTGATGACTGTGGAGATGGCTCTGACGAGCCTGAGGAATGCCGTAAGTGTGTTTTGAATTTGGAACCTAGCTTTCTCATTTCATATCTAATATAATACTTTACACATATTAGGAAGGGGTTTTTTTGAAAGCGTTTGTTTGCAGCCGTGTTTGTTTTCACTTGGGTCTCTGTCAGATTTACCAAGGGTACGCTCCGTTGTCTATCAGTCCATAGAAGATTTTCATTAACTTACCACTGTGTGCTAAGGGTCTCTTAAGATCTTTGGAAAATCACAAGAATATGTTTTCATGCTTTAAACCTTTACTTGCTCCCATCTAAGTTTTAGCCTAAGATTTTTATCTTAAAGTTTTATTTTGAGGCTGCCTATTTTTGTATACAAATAAGACAAAATATGCCAAATGTATTTGGTTTATTTTTATACATAATAGAACTGTGGTATTCTAATCATATTTACTTATATTTTATTGCATTACACAAGCTCAGGTACACGTTATTTAGTGCAATTTCCTGAATAATAATAACATTCTCCATGTGATTCCTACTAAGATTCTGTGTAATTTACACAATCAAAAATTTGTTCAAGCATATTATTTTATATAAATACTAAGTTTTATAGTTTTATAAATATTATCAAAGGCAAGTTTTGAGAGTTAAACCTCACCATTCCAATATAAACAGTTTTATGCAATGAACAGTTTCCATGCATCCTGTGCAACTCTGACAGAGTCTCCTCAGCATGGTGCAGCCTTCTATAGTTCATATCATAGGTTACTGTATTATTATCCCATTGAGCTTTAGACAACTTGAAATCAATTATGATGACATTTGCAGCATCCCAAAGGATGACTACAGTGATGACAGCTGACTGAAAGTTTACTTATGTGTTAATAAAATACTCTCCTAGTGTACTAGGATCCTACACAGTCATCACTTTGATGCTGCTATTTCTCAGTCCGAGTTGCTAACTGTTCCAACATTATTATATAATCTACATAAATCAAAAGACTATTGCAGTATTCTCCCCTCAAGCTTATACACACAAAAGTCCCTGTAATTCTACTGTGTATTCTACAAGTTGTCTAGTTAAGTAGCAATTTATTTCAAATTTGTGTATCGAAGTCATCCATATTTTTACAATTTTACAATTATTTTTCCACTGCAGAGGCCTTTGAAACTAGTCTTCACATACATAATCATTGTACATAAGAGTACATCTTAAGCTACAATGCGTTTATATAGAATATTACTCTAAAAGTATGCAATTGCTTGTTCAGTCAAATGTCAGTGACTGTAAGAATGAACAGTGGTAAACCTTTCATGGGAAATATATTTAAAATGGAATAGCGGGTTTCTTAAATATTGATTTGAACTGAAGAATTTATATCTTTAATAGCAATTCGCTGTTGTGTCCATAGTATGCATCAACCTGTAGAGGACTGTACTCTATATCATTTGTAAAATAGAGGAGATATGCAAATTTGGAATCTCAGAGCTTGAATTTAATTTTGTTGTAATACATTTGCATTTTAGTAATTATTATCTGCTCAGGTTGACATCATATAGTCAAATGCAATAACTTAAGAAGTCCTTTAATTAGTCCACAGAGGAGGAACAACGCTCTTGCCATTTTACCATTCATCTGAGAGTATTGATAGAACTTTTCTTTCTTTCATCAGCGGAATTCAGATGTCAACCAGGACGTTTTCAGTGTGGAACTGGACTTTGTGCTCTTCCAGCCTTTATATGTGATGGAGAAAATGATTGTGGGGACAATTCTGATGAACTCAACTGTGGTAGGTGACTATATTTAGTAGAGACTTGAAACATGCTAAACTGATTTTTAAATGTTTAAATTCTGGCAAGAAACTCATTGATACTTTTATTCTTTTAACTTAAGACACACACGTGTGTCTGTCAGGTCAGTTCAAGTGCACTAAGAATCAGAAGTGTATTCCACTAAATCTGAGATGCAATGGACAGGATGACTGTGGTGATGAAGAAGATGAAAGAGACTGTCGTAAGTTATGTTTAGAGAATTTTGCTCTGAAAGTTGTAACTAGTTTTAAACAAGAAGCTGTACTTAGCTATGTAAAAGAATTTGAGGGACATGCAAAACAGTTAATTTACTGAATTGCTTGATATACAATACTACACACGCAATATAAATTAAAATGTATTTTATTAATTTCATTTTTTAAAGGAAGAAGAATAAATTAGTTTCAAGCATTTAATTGGGTTTCTGACTTAGGCTAAAATTTCTATTTTACTCTAACCACCTCATAAATGACTCTCATCTTAAGCTTGCTTTGTGAAACACATTTCAGTGGAAAAAGATGTTTTCTTCTACTTCTTGTGCTGGAAAGGATGTAACTCCTGCATAACTCCTTCTGCGTCCCTTTTTTTTGATGGTGGTCCTCCACCTTACCTTTGGAGACTTCTCCATTAATTTGCCTACATAACATGATTTTTGTTTACTCACCTTTTCATACATCTTGACTTTTGTAAGTTCATTTTCAGTCCATATTTGTTACAAATGAACAGGAGGAAGTATTTTAAGATTTAGAATAGGAAGGTCTTGAATAGCTTGTTTCTTTTAGCATTCTGTAATTAAAATGACTGTGGGATCTTCAGATGTGACTCTGTTCTTCACTTGGTTATTTTTTTTGGATCTACTGCTCATCCAAGGTGCTTATCCCTATTTTCTGAATTAGCTCTCCTAAGGTCTGCATATGCTGCATTTCTGCAAAATCATGGCCATCTCCAAGGGAAGGGTTGCTAAGGATAGAAAGGCTTTGTTAATTGTCCTGTTTGATGGCCATCTTTCAAACAGCTCAGCAGAGCTGTAGCCTGTGACAGACAGTATTATCTGTTTGTTTTCATGTTGTGTTTCTTTAGAAATGGATTAAATGGGGCCAGATAAACACCTAGAGAAGATGGGAGAGATTGTTCTTTTCCTTATGAAGAACTGTACATCCTTACTATATGGAAGATTCCAAAACCATGAAGTGTAACTGACAGAAATATAACATAGCCACAGCCGCAGAATCTGGAGCACAGCAGTGCTCAGGAGCTGTGCTGAGGGAGGGTGGATAGGGTCAGGATCAGTGGTTATGGAGTTGAATACTTCTAGGATTCAGAGAAACAGTACAGTTTGCTCCAGCGTAAATGAAGTCTCTGAATTGTCTGAAATTTAGTCATTAGCCTACCTGCACAGTGATGGGGTGAGAGTTACACACACTCTTTTTTATTTCTGTTCTGTCTTGCCTAGACATTATGAGCTTCTCTCTTAATGGAAGTTAGGTGTGCTGGTTTATATTCTGATCAAATCTAGTGTATGGCTTCTAAAAATTCTTAAGTTTCCTTTGGGGAGTTCACTAGAAGGGGAAGGTTTAGGTAAGTCTGCCTCAAAGTTTGGATTGACTTGGGTTCTTGTGACAAGACGAGCAGTAGGTAATGTTACCAGTCTCTTTGTGGTATCACCAGGCTAGGATTCACGAAACACGGTTCTACCATTGTTTGGTGTTACATTTTATGTCACCTTGGAGTCGCATTGCCATTTTGTACTTTAGGCTCTTTGTATATAAAATGGAGGCAATTATATTGGTCATCTTTGTAAAGCATTTTGAAATCTTCTGAAAGGTGTTCTAGCTGAGTCAGTATTGTTTTTAAAAGTATAGTTAGCAACAGAGCAGAGTCTAAATGTGCATTCATTCCAGCGTTACGTTTATATATGAAAACCTGACACTGAAGCAAATAATACAACTGCTAATGAATCTGAAATTTCTTATTCTTGAAAAATCAAAGAAATAAATAAGAATATTCATTTCAAAGAGCAAATGGCTTTTCAACACAGATAGGAAACTTCTTTAAAAATCCTATGGAGTTCAGCGGGTAAAATCTATTGCAAGTGGTTAAACCAGGATAACATTCATATGGGGAGACGTTATCAGAAAATAGGTCATATTTAATGTTTTTGTCCTATGTTTAGTTCCCTTTAGAACAATTAGGAGGTTCTTATACCTTATCTCTAAGAAGCTTGTAACCATCTCAGTGCGAATAACTGGCTCACAGTACAGCACAGATGTGTCCTTTTATTCATCTTACATCTATGCACCAAGTTATAAGAGTTTAAGAAATGTAAGATCTGGCCTATATGCTGGTTAGGAAGTCAGTATAGAATCACAAGTTCCACTATACGTTAGAAATCACATTCTATTTTAATAGCTTGACAACAGAATTTTCTTTTAGGGCTTGACCTTTACCTTTCCGCTTAGCTTTGGAACTTAGTACAGTAGGAAAGAAAAGACGAAAAAGAGTAACTTTTCCTGATAAATGCTTAGGGGAGGTATCCCTGCTGAAAGACCCTTGATTCTTTCAACATCCTGGCTGAGAGGAAGGATAGCAGTTGACCTCTCTACTTGGAAATGAGAGGGAATTAATAGTGCACTGCGGATCTTTCTTGTTGTGAAATAGCTATCCAAAAATTAAAGGAGCTTGAAGGAATAGAATGAAAATTAGCTGCAAGTTTGTATCTTTATCTTACTGTCGGATTCAGCCTAATGTTTGTTCTGTTAGACAGAAAGAGAGAAACGATTTTCAAACTTTTCTCCTCATTTGCCCATTACCTATTAAACAGAGACCACAGAATGTAAACAAAACTGGACATAATTTTGATTACTTTCACTAATCAAAATGATTCTGAGTTGAAAGCCTTCAAGCTAACTTTCAGAATTAATAGCTGTTGTTTTTAGAAAGTTAGAGGGGAAAAAATCTAAATGCCTTAAAACATTAATACAAATTGTATTGTATTGTATTAATGTTAAGTCTATTTGTTTGTTGTGAAGAGAATATTGCAACAGACACTAGTTTTTAAATTTGGACTATACTATTATATAAAACAATATGTAAATAAAGGCAAAATTATAAACAAAATAAATCTGAATATATTCTTACATGTATTACTTAAATGATGTTAGAAGTCAGAGATACCCTGTTTCTGAATTTTGAATCCTTAAAAATTTATTCTTTTACTTTAAAACAAATATTTGAATTATTAGCAGAAATTTCTATTTTTAAATTGGAATCTTTTTCTTTAAAGCGGAAAACAGTTGTTCTCCAGACCATTTCCAGTGTAAAACTACAAAACACTGCATTTCTAAATTGTGGGTATGTGATGAAGACCCAGATTGTGCTGATGGATCAGATGAAGCTAACTGTGGTGAGTATGACAGCAGTCATAAAATGAGAGAACAATGCAGTTGAGGTTGAAAGGTTAACTGCAAAAATAGATTAAAATCTAGTATTTTCTACACTAGCATCTTTCAAGATGTTTTGTTTGAGCTCAGTTTTTATTTTGATTTAGTTTTGAATCTCCTACTGTAGCTTGACATTATTTTCTTTTACTATTCTAATAAAAATGATTCCGCTTAATATATATTCTTTCAGTATGTGATAGTACCTATATAATATGATATCTGTATCTGGCTCATACAGTTCTTATTGAAGTGCAGTCTTTATACGAGTAGATTATACACTTTATATTATACGACTACATTATTGGCAGGACCTATAAATGTGTCTCATATGGAGTATAGTGACATTCTTGATTTTTCTTACAGAATTACCCAGTTTCCATTAATTTATTCTGCATACTTTGTTGCTACTGTAGTTAATAAATAGGAAAAATGTAATAATTTGCTGTAATCTTCTTTATAATTTCACTAGACAAGTATTGCCTTTTTATTTCGGAGATGAAAGATACACAATGTAGCAAAATCATTTGGTAACTAGTGAATTAATACACCTCACAACAGCTATATGGCCATTGAATGTACAGGGAAAATGACTCAGAATCAAGAGCCTTAAGTCTAGCATGAGGTTGATTTAAATTTTATCAACAGAAGCATCTTCAAGGCAGAAACTTGTGTTAGTTAACACTAGCTGGGCAGAAGAGTCCAGTGCATATTCCAACTTGACATGACCAGCTTTTACTTCTGAGTGAGTAACATGCTGCAGTATATCACTGCACAAACTCTGCAACCCCACAGGACTTCTCTAAGAATTTCTGTTGCTCCTGAAACTTTTGTGCTTAACTCTGACAGTTTGAGAAGTAGATCCTCAACGGATGAGATCAAGGAAATAATTGCAAAACTGTCAAACCAAGCCCTCAGTTCTGCCAGGTTTTATAGAATGTCCAGAACCAATCTTCTACTCTAATGAGGCAGATTTTTTAGAGTAAAAATACTAGCTTAGAATCCAAGAATTCCTTTCATTGCTTTTTTGAAGGTGCATTTTTGGCTCACAACTGTAATTCCAGTTTTTTATATATTTCTTACTGGCAAAAAAAAAAAGATTAATTGATTATATTTCTACAGAAACAGTTAAAATTCTTTTATTTAAACTGTAGTCATGCAAGTGAAAACATTTAAGCAGTTTCCACATTCATCTGTCCGTGATATTTTGCTGTATATGCCTAATACGCTATTCATAAGAAAATCACTTGGAGAAAAAAAAAAGATCATGCTGTATAATAGTAGTTTTCTTATTCTTTGCTTGCATTTCTGAAAAGTACTGAACCAACTTTTTAAATGTAAGTGAAAGAAAAGGATACAAATATTCAATCTGGAAATGGATTATAGATAAGCAAAATCAAAGTAAGTGGATCAGTACTGACGTAGTTGGAAAATTACTGGAAATTGATGTCAGTGGAAAATCTGCACTCACCACATAATGAAAACCTTTTATGGAAATTCCAAGAAAGGTCTATGAAAAGAAAGGAAAAAAATACTCAGAGGTAGAAGAGAACAGGAAATACAGGTACATAAAATATTCACAGTGCTCAGCATTAATCAGCCACATATGAGTAACACGTTTGCTGAAATGTGTGGGTCAGGACAAGTTTATATTACCACTGGAACAACTCAGTAACAGAACTATAGGCTGCAATCAAGAACAAAGCTCCGAGAAACAGCAAAATTTCCATGGATTTTTTTTCAAGTATTTGATACTAGCACTGAAATGAAAATGTCGGACTTGATAAATGCATCTAGGATGTTGAAACTCTTCCTTAGCACTGGAAATACGAGGCCACTGTTTGAATTTCCAAGAAGGGGCATCTTTTTCTATCACATCAGCTGAAGAGAAGTTACACTCCAAGAAACCATCTGGTTTAAAGAAAAAGTCAATGCAAAGCTTAGAGGAGAGAAACCTATGCCATAGAGACTGTTCCAGAGGGCTGTGCTGGGGCTACCTGAGCACTCCTCACTTTATGATCCACTGAACAGGTACTTCTTCCTATAGTGGCTCCATCACCTCCATCTCTGAGATGCCATTTCCTTCTTTTCTTCTGTTTTTTTCCCCTGCTAATTCCAACAGCATTCCAAGATACAGAGTTTGTGGGGTGATATTTTTAAGTAACCCACACAAGCCTGATTGATACGGCATGAAGACATTTGAAAGAAAGAGGAAAAGAAATATAAGTAATAATGAAAAGGAGAAAAAGTGTAATTCACTGTAATTTCTGATTTTAACCATTAGATAGAATAATACCCAAACTGCCAAACTAGCAATTAAATAGTGTAGAGGTGCAGTGCGTGCAATCTCAATTTGAATATTTCTTTTTAGTCACAATATATGCAACTGATTATACAGCTTCGTTTCAAAGACTAACTTTGCCCATTGCTCTATCTCTGCCGGTGAGTAAAGGCTAGTACCTAGGGAAGAATATGGGACCGAAGCAGACCTGTAATGATTCTTCCCTAGGATACTCTTCCAACATCTGACAATTTGTGTCTCAGGTAACATGAGCCAAATGTGTCTCTGTACTCAGTAAGGCCTGATGGATTTCAGTCTCTCCTAATATCTTTGTAAAACTTTTACAACATCCTGTAACAAGGAGTTCCAAAGGTTAATTAGACAATGTATGGAAAGCCAACTTCTTTTTTTATTTTGAATCTATTAGCTGCATGTAATGCCCCTTAATTTTTGTTCTGAAAGAGAATGAACAATATATTCGTATTTACAATCTCCATGCCACTCGTGATTAGGTATAGTCATATACCAACTAAGCCTTTACAAGCACAGGATGGCTTTATTTATATTTTAAACAAGTTTTCCTTAATTTTAGTGATTTTAATCTATTAAAATGATCTTAGAACAAATTCTAGTCTGTACTTTTTTAAAATTTTAAAGACGACTAGTTTTATGAACAAACTTTAGTAACATTAAATTATAAAATTACAAGCTGAATATAATAAAGATCTGCATATGTTGGCAGTAACACTAACTTGTAATAGTTTATAGTTCATTCTGCAGATGCTTGCAGTGCAAAACTTCTAGTATAAAGGGCAATTTCTTTTTTGCTTAAATGCTTCCCAGTGATATATTTTGCTTAGTCAACATTTGGTACTGTATATTATTGGCGATACTATATTGAATGAGTTTGTTAACATGCACTGAATGTATTCAGTCTTCTGTGGTTAGTTTCCGACTCAGATGATTAAAACAGAATTAGAAAATGTATGCTTATTAACAAGTACATGGTGTTGCATATGTGTTGCATATGGAGTAGTAGGTCAAATTAATTTATTCTCTCTGTCCAGACAATTAAAAGAACCAGTTAGGATATGTTAATCCTTACTCACATTTTAATGCTTTACATCACAAAAAGCTGTTTTGATCAGAATATGAAGAAAGCTGTATTTAGTCCTGGAAAATGATTATAGTCTGCGCTAAAGGGTGTATGTGTTTGAGGTATTAGCATAATGTGTAAGTACTAGTATGATTGTGTTCTGCTTCATCATGTTTTTTTTAATATCAATTTTATTTTTAGCCTAAAGAGTTAAAGTATTTTTTTTTTTTTTTTTTGTGATGATGATGGTTGAGAGATTGTGAGTCTCCTTCTCTGGAGATATTCAAGGCCCGCCTGGATGCAACCCTGGCTAACATGCCCTAGGTGACCCTGCTGAGCAGGGGGGTTGGATTAGATGATCTCCAGAGGTCCCTTCCAACCTTACTGTTCTATGATTCTATGGTTATGTTCCATGAGAATGTTGAAGGATGCATTATATAAACTTAAACTTTCTTCAGCAACCTAAGAACTCTCTGTATCCAGTATTTGTGACAGCCTACCAGGCCCTTGAAGAGCTAGCTGATGCTTGATCAAAAGCAAATTTTTCTTCCATTTTGGATTCTGTCTCCTTTAGGTGTCCACACACACACACACAAACACACGCACACACACCAGAATTAAAATCCAAAATCTGCAGTCCAGTGTAATTGATGGCAAGTTGTGGTTTTACTTCACTGGGATTGAGACTACAATCAAAATGTTTTAAAGGTCAAAACATAACCTTTTTTTTTCCTACAATCAAGCCTTCATCCTATTTTCTTTTTTTCTTGCTCATTTAGAATTATTTGTAAAAGGAAATATTAGATATGACTGCAAAAAAGATACACCACAACCTCAGGCAGTTGCACAAATACCTGAAAAAAGCGCTTTGTCTGTGACAGTAGACCCATTGATCTCTCAATAGCAGTAATTTGGACAGAGAAATGTGAAAGAGAAGTAACCATAATTTACTACTTTCACTTCATACCATTCTTACTTAAAACTTCCCAATTTAAGGTAGTTTCATTTTAAGAAAAATAGAAAGCAGTTTCAGTGTTGAAAACAGATATAAAATGACTAAGTGTGAGTGTATCTTTCTACTTTTCAGAGCTCAGCCATTCAAAGAATGAGGTCTTGCAGTTCTTTTGAGTAAAGTAGTTTTACAGTAAAATTAAAGACAAGTCAGTGTGGGGTTTTTTTTTGAGATTCAGTGCAATTATGCTAACCTATCCAAAGCTAATTTGTGTATTACTGATGAATTTCACACTTTACTGTAAGTAGTAATTTATTTTGACAGATTTTACAGTCTATTTTAAATATTTAAATCTTATACCATCCCTTCACTTAAAAATGGCTTCAGAAAACTTATCAATTTAAAACACATTACAGTTCTGTCCTATTTTTGCACTTTCAAAATGCGTGTTTTGGCTATTATCATATGCTTTATGAGCATAACTCTTTTGGTGTGATGGAATCAATAGGATCTTAAAGAACGTGGTTAGATTGATTAATTATTTCTGAAAGTAACATTTTAAGTATTATGATTGCTCTTTCTAAAATATACCTTGCAATATTCTCATGTCACTGTTCAGTAGCAGTCTTTCCAGTTTTGACTCTCTCTCTGCAGTGATAATGATGTGTAAATGATAGTCGTCTTAATTACAGATAAAAAAACTTGTGGACCTCATGAATTCCAGTGCAAAAACAACAACTGTATTCCAGATCACTGGAGGTGTGACAGCCAGAATGATTGCGGTGATAATTCTGATGAAGAAAGTTGTAGTAAGTAATTTTGGCCTAAGTGTGTGTTATAAGGTGTAGTCAGTTTAGCAACATGTAGGAGGAAAGTTCTTAATACTGATAAACTGCACAAACATTTTTTCATGGAAAGCCATCTTATAAATTGAAAATCAGTTGATAGATTTGAAAATGTCTGTTGTTCCAGTTTTATGTCTGTGCTCCAAATGTCTGTTGCTCCAATTCTCCATTTTCATTAATTTTCATAAAGAGTTGTAATTCTGTATGAAAGAGCTATGCAAGAATGCCCAACCTCAATAACCTTACAAATTCGGAATATATAATAAAGTATCATCAGAGTTGCTTGCCTTTGTTCACGATACTGTCTCTTAAATGTCATATTCCTTATCTCTAGGTAAGAGCCATAAAACCTCCTCAGTGTTGCCTTAAGGGATAAACATTTGCCAACAATAGTATTTGATCCAGTACTATCTGCCCATTATATTCTGTGTATTCCTTAGATGGTTTGCATTGCATCTTGAGAAGTCTGCTTTCAAAGTGCTCAAACATATAAAAAAAGTAGACCTTGTTACTTGAAGTAGCTCTGTTCACCTAGTTCGATCCATAGCAACCTAAATGCCTAATACCTCTCTGCAATGTCACTTTCATTGTATTAATTTAAATCTGCTTCTCATGAAGAAATGATAAATTCTTAATGATTTTCTTCATCTTGCAATAGTTTGAAATCCAGCGAATTATTACTTTTGTGTAGAAAATCTTGAATCATCCTGGATATGTGTGTATATATGTACCTATTAGGTATGTATGTATGTATATATATATGAAAAAATATATATATATTTTATATATTTCCCAAGGAGATAACCTAAAATCCGTAATGCTAGGCATTCTCACACCAAGCAAGTGCTGCGTACTCCTTTCTCCTATCCAAGACGTGGTATGCACAGGTGCTCAAGATGTTCTGAAGAGGACATTTTACATGAAAAGTTAAAGTGGACTTGTATGCCTACCTTTTAATCATGCTCTGCACTTGAATATGATTCAAGTTACAGAAATCTCTAGTAGTACAGTTACCATATGAAAGTATTCCTCTAAAGCCGAAAATGTCATATGATTCTCAGTAATTCAAAGCCACTTACAGTTATACCTCAGGGGCTTTTTTTTGACACACAAATTTTTATTAGCTTTGTGAGGTATTTTATTTTTGAATTAATTATTAGTACCCGTGAGATTTTTCCATTTTCATTTGTAAGTAGTATGAAATTATTTTGTGTTCATGTAAAAATCACAAAACAAGACATTGTTCAGCTGTTGCAGTGTTAAGCCACATGACTAATCATTTTTTAAAATCTGAAAATCAAAAAAATCCACCTCCTCAAAATGTTCTTAGTATTTGTAAAATATGTATCAAGCATCTTCTTTGAAATTTGCCATGAGTGAAGCAGGGTTTATTTATAATCTAGCATTAATAATTTTTTCCCCTAAATTTTATTATTAACACAATATATTGTGATAAAAATGCTCAAATTACACAACAGGAGCAATCTATCTTTGTTTTTGATGTATTAAGCTTGCCGTCATTGCATTCACATCAATCGTGAAGTTATCCGTTCAGTTCTTGACTGCTCTCTAGACTTTCAGATAAAGAAATCGATAGTTAATCATAATGGCTGGAATTAGTGAGTTGAGAGAATGCAGACGTCACCTGTATATCAAGCAAGACACTTGTTTAAACTCTCAGATCAAAACTTATCACATGTAAGCACTAAACAGAGTAATAATGAATTGTAATTTGATTTTTAGCATTTTTGGTTTTCTTTTGCCTGTCGAATGCATACTTTACTTCCTAACTGTCGAATCCCTTATTCTGCTGTCTAAATTAAATATAGCAGGCTCGCACAACTGTTGTAAAATTTAAAATGTTGAAGCACTGGGAAAATACATAGTATTGTTCAGTTGTTTGAAATAGATTTATAAAATTCTTTATATGCTGTCCAGTCACTTATAAAATGTAATGAAACAAATATAAATGAAATTAGAATACAAAAACATTTGACAAAATGTATTACGCTGCATATTACGATAAGCTGTTTATGGCATACATGAATTTACAAAGGACTTGTCAGGCAACTGTCAAAAATGGGTTGTTTTTCAAGAATGTAGAATGAATTTGTTGAATAATACAGCCTTGTGGTAAAATCATCAGAAGTGAAACAATGCAAATTAGAAAATATCAATTGATGTGAAAAATTAATATTGGTGTAATGCAAATGGTTGCTTACGCTTGAGATTTTTTAATATGACTGTTTCCAGCATAGCATCACCATGGTTCTTCCACTGTATTTGTCTTACGGTCTATAGTCAGAACCATCCTTCCTAGCTGACTTTTTACTGTCTTGGACTTTCTTCCTAATGCTTATATAGCTGTGTGCAAATGTGTTGTGCTCCCTCTGAAGCTGACAGAAGTTACTGGAGGAAATCTCAAGCAGTCTGATAGTAGCAGCTCCAGGAAGAGATTAGAGAGTCTTACGATGGGGAGGCTAGACAAGGACGTGCGGGAGCAGAGACTGGGCTGAAGACAGCACTACTAATGGGACCTCTCCCCTAGCTCTCCATAAATACTGTTAAGCAGCAGTTGAATTTTCTGGTGAATTTACTCAATTTTGGAAAACCTTTTTAAAACATTAAGGCTTCCAACTGTCATTTGGAGTCTCTCCCAAATAAGTGAGAGTTGTTATTAGGAAGGTTAAAGGTCCATATTGAGTAGCAGTGAACAAAGTGGAAAACATTTCAATTCTTTTTGGTTAATTAATATCTTGATGGGGGGGTTGCCTTTTGAGTTTGTTTAGATTTCTTAAATGAATTTGGACAAAAGTAATATTTTCTCTTTCACTGAACTTTTAAAAATAGAGAATTAGATAATAATAACCATCTTATTTGAACATCTAAAGAAAGCATCAGTAATGCTTTAAAGAATATAATTTAAGAAAAACTCTAATGTAAGAATTGAAGAAAAATGAATAATGGTATACCAAAACATAAATTCAATCAATGTAGGAATATTAATGCTGTTAGAGAAACTTCCCAAGGCTGTAGCTCTTACAGGTTGTCAAGAAAACAAATTAGTTAATTTTCACCTGGGATAGTTTGTATCCCAAATGCATTGAGAACGAGGAACTATTTAATGTTTAAGTAAAAGCATCTTTAACATATGGAAAGAAACTAAGCTGGAATGTCTCATAATGTCATCTGGATAAGCCATTTTCATATATAACAGTAAGTCTTGAGTGGATAGTGCATATAAATTCTCTACATCCTTTACATTGCTTAAGACTCTTCTGCTCAACTGACTTGGTGCAAATATGACAACATGTAGTGTTCAGTTTTCTGAAAGCACTAGGCAAAGGCAAGTACACTGCTTTTGGTATGATAAAGTGATGTGTAGCAAAGGTTACTTCTTTTGTGTGCATCTACCAATTGTATGCCTAGATTAACAATGAGCAAGTATTGTCTTTGTTTTAGTTAAATTTAGTGCTAAATAAAGTTATTGCAAATGGAAAAGTCTACATTTAATGCCACATTCAATATATGAAGAAAAGAACTACAGCCACTTATTTACCTTGTGCTTATAGGCATTTATTCTGCAGGAGGCTCTGTTATAATTTTTAGATGTATTGTAATGGAGAATTATAGGGAAGGGTTTCTTTGTTTTTGCCTCCTGTTCTATTTTGTCAGGATAATCCTGTTTATCTGAAGTAATGTGAATGCATCATGCTGAGTACTCTGGCTTGGCTCATTGCAAGGTTTCAACTTCAACATCGCTATCTAGTAGTAGATCTGTTGAACGCTCACACAGACAGTATCCTCAGCTACGTTTTTGATTTGTGGTCAGGCAGAGCCATCTGTTCACTTTGATTCATATCCCTTTGTCATTTACATTCTCTGTAAAATTAGGCCTTTCAGTTTAGAGAGTAAGGTCTTGTATACTGTAAACACAGCTTACTAAATCATCACTATCCTACCGTATCTGATGCCGTATAACAACATATTAGTTCAGACCAAGGGTCCATATAGCACATTGTCCATGTGCATAGGATAGAGTAAGAACCTTGCAAGCATAGTGCTCTTTCAGCTTCTGATTATTTTTAGCTCATAGAATTTCCTTATCCTGGTGTGATTTATACATCTAAGTGATTTGTATATATAGTAACACTCAATAAATCTCTTTTTCCAAGTTTCTTGAGCCCTGAATACTTCTTTGCATCTTTAGCATCTTTAATTATCAGTTATGGCAGTAACTACCTGTTGCATGAATACACATTGCCTTTTGCTTTGAGCTTGGGTCTTACTTGCTTAATTTGATGACTCTTCCTTGCTAGATACCTTAATTACCCTTTCCATAAAGTATGTGTGTAACAATATATTTTGGTAATTTACTAGAGACATTCTATATCTGGTTCTCTGATGCCTAGAAAAAAAAGTCTATCCTATGTATGTGTCTTAATTCATCTGTGTGAGCTGCTGCCAGATGCTGAGATGAACCAAAAGGTCAATGTACACTAATTTATTTTGACTAAAGCGCTCCTATCCCATGCTTGTGCTGCTGTTACTTGTTTTCCTGCATATGAGTTGCACCTTCTTGTTTTGTACGTTTTTTTTTAAGTTGACTTTGAAATAGCTGTTACAAGACATAAGATTCTGAGGAAGAGCATACGGAAAAAGTAGAAATACAGGTAAAAAGTACAGTATACAGTATAAGTTTGTACCTCATATATTTTAGAAAAAAACTGTATAAAAGTGCATGGATCATAATATCCTAACAAAATCCTTCCAATTCAGGGCATATTGCAATATATATTCTCATTAAATGCAAAATTGAACCTCAAATGTGAAATGATTTTAAATGTTTCCCCTGAGATCCAGTTCTTGCTACCATTTTAGTTGATGACAAATCTGTCTCTTGGCTGTCCAGAATATTTTCAGACTTAAAATGATCATCTTTCACATTTTAATGTGCTATATTTCAAATAGAATTCGTTCTAATCATTCAGAAATGCCTTCTCAGGAATGAGTTCTGGTGTTTTTATAAAATAGAAAGTGAAAGATGCTGTCCTTTATTGGATATACAGAGGTCTATTAATACTTATTCCTTTCAATAACGGTGTGAGCACTGATGGGGAAGTACTCTTCTGTGTTCGTATGTAAATTAGAGTTGTATTCCAGCAGCAGAAATATTTCTTACAGACAGAGAAATGAGAAGTTAGTTCATTGTGTGCATTTTTCTAGAATCAAATCTCTGCTTATAAATAATTCATTAGTACTATAGAAATAGTGTTTGCGTATATTTTGCAATCAATATAGAAACATGACAAATGTTTATTTGCATGTGAATTACTTTTCCCACAAATTATTTCCTTTTCATAATTTATCATATTTTCAAACTCCTCTTCATGGCCTATTGAGAACAAAAGGAATCAAATGTCAGTGATCTGCAAACATTTATTCAATGAGCTTTTACTCTGAAAAAAAGTATAGAAGTATATATATAATCTGAAGAATCCATATAAATGCTAACCTTAGGTTTGCTTGAAAACAACATTACTGGAGAACTGACGCAATTGCTGTAGATATGCCTTTATTATGACTTTATTGCAATTTCAAAATGAAAGGCTGTGCCTGCCTGAAAAATAAAATTCCTCTAAACACTCTCAAATGGGCATATTTTGACTTCTTTTTCTGAAGTAAAAGCATATAGGAAGATACAAAAAAAACCCCAAAATGTTCAGGAAAGCAACACCTTTCTTGACGTAGTTTTGGATTTCTATAAATCAAAATATTCTAACTTAAAAAAAAAAAAAATCTAAGTTCTCCTTTGCCATAGATCTGTCCAGCTCACCTCCGGTAAGTTCTCATGCTGGTATTCACCAAATTCGTTTTTATCAGAAGCTTTTAATATTGCATTTGTGTTCTCCGCTCACTGAGTTATCTTTTTCAAAAACATCTGTGCATCTGTCTTCCATAACCAGCTAAAGAACCCTATATTGGATGTACCTGATCCATCAGCATCCATTGCCATAGTCTGCTCTCAGTCTTTCTCCTTTCACTCTGTTTTAGTCACACTATGACTGGCTTAGTCACTGAATTGTTTGCCATTTACCTGAATTCTTCCTATTTCTCTGTCAAGTACTCTTTACACTTGATTCTACAATTTTTACATATTTCAGTGTCTGCTGTGTTGGAAAGGTCATCTCAAATAATCTGTTTGCCTTTTCGGTCCTACCCTCACGTAACTCTATGACTATCAAAATCTAAATCATACAGAGATTTGTTTAAATTCTGCTCAGTCACCACTCCTACTGTTACCCTCGTTTAATCCAGTGGTCCAAAGTCCAGCCCCTATGGACTCTCCAGTGTCTTTGGTACTCCTCATCTTCAGGAGAAAGGGACGTGGTAGTCTGCTCGGAGAATCTTCCCCCTTTGATCCCTCTTTCCCATCTTGTGGCAGCAGCAGCAAAAACGCAAGGCTTGTGCGAGTAGGGAAGCAAACAGGCTGAAACAACCAATCTCACCTTCTGCCCTGCGAAGCCTGCTTCTCCTGTTTGCTTCCCCTATTCTTTGAATTAAGTTAGAGTCTACTCTTGTCTTCAGTGTACAGCTTTTCTAATGACTTTAGCCCTCCCTACCATGTTTCATTTCCTTCCATAGAATAGAAGAAAGTTTTAATTTGTCACAAAATACCAGACTTACCTTCCTTCCAGCTGTTACTCTATCCTTCACATCTGTAAGCTCCTCAAATTCTTTTTCGTCTAGCATCTTCCTTTTAGTTTCCCTGAAATGACTTGAGATTCCATCGTTGGTCTTACCTTTCTTCCTTCTTTTCCTGTGTTTTCTAACATGTGGAGAGTAGTGTCATTTTCTTTTTTTTTCCCTGAAATTCTAGTGTCCATTGACTTTTGCAGTGATTGTGTTCTTGCTCTGTTGAACCTCTAACCATTTTGTCAGTGTTTAAGTCAGTGGATTATCTTATGCTTTCTCCTATAGTTAATTGCTGGAAAACTGAAATATTTCCTTGAAACTCCAAACCTTGTTTTTTAGGCCCTCCATTTACCATCCCAACACTGTTCCTCTGAATATTTAGCACAGGGGTAGCTAATTTTTAACATAAACATGCGTGAAAAGGTATGAGATAAAAGGTATACTGTTATATGACTCAAAATCAAAGATCTGTTTACTCCTACTTACATCCTTTATTGTCAGATGCAAAACAAGTTTAATTTCTAGTCAAAAAATTATTAAAATAAATAAAATTTATGTATCTAGCATCACAGTTTTCAAAATAATTTTGAGAGAATTGAAGGTATTTACATGACTTTTATTATATATAAAGATGAAATTTAGTTATAAAATGTTATAAAACAAAATCCTACACTAAAAAAAATCCTGAAGATATTTGAGAGTTAGACCGTCATTGATTTGGGGATTTTTTTATAATCATTCATTGCTTTGGGGATTTTTATATATATAAAAACATTACATGGAAATGCTAATAAACTTTGGGTTGTTACTTTTCTTTATTCAGAGCCTCAGACGTGCACTTTGAAAGATTTGCTCTGTGCAAATGGAGATTGTGTTTCCGCAAGATTCTGGTGTGATGGAGACTATGACTGTGCAGATGGCTCAGATGAGGTAGGCTTCTTCCAGGAAAAAAAGGTCTCTAGAAAATTAGTAGCATTATATTTCCCCCATATGAATATTTTAACAAGCAGTTTCAAAACTCTGCATATGGAACAGTATATAAAAATGTCTTTGCTAAATCAAACCTAAACCTGTAGAATTAGTTATCCTTAAAAGAGAACATGCAGATAAAATGAGTCATGTTTGCCAGTAGTCTAACTACATCTTTTTGTCACCGCATCAAAGCCTCTTCCCATCTTGGATATTTGTTTAGTTTATGCACAAAAAGGTGCTGAATTTAGGAAGAAAAGGGCTGTTTGTCTTTTTTTCTTTTTTTGTTGGAGAAAACAATGTAGAGCGTGTTGCTTGTGCAGCAGAAGCTCAGTGAACATTTGCTTTGCTATTTTTCTGTTCTTTCCTCTTCCTTTTGTCCCTTCTTCCCTGCAAATGTGGCACTCAGGTGTTTGCCACCTATTGAGAGGGTGCCAGCCATGTTGCATGGATCGTATACACAGATTTCTTATCACAAGTTGTTAAAGTATTTCATTAAGTGGCAAATTCTGGACTCTTAACTTCTCTGATTAGCAATATATTTACCAATATTTACATTAAACTCTTGATCTCGTATATGCTTTTTTTTTTTTTTTTTTAAATTGTAACAGAGGTATTGCGAAACAGGCTGTTCAAGAGATCAGTTCCAGTGTTCCAACGGTCAGTGCATATCAGCAAAATGGAAATGTGATGGTCATGAAGACTGTAAGCTTGGTGACGATGAGAAAAATTGTGAACCAGGTATTGTTTAAATAATGCTGAGAATAGTTTTGTATGAATGAATGAAACAAGGGCTAGAACAAGGGATAAAGAGAAAGCAAGTCAACAAACCAAGTTGTGCACTGGGAGTAGCAAGGAATGCAAAGAAATGTGGAATTCCTCATTCATTGGAATTTGTGCCTTTCTACTCATGTTTTGAAAAGCCTGCTTATATATAACTATGCACTGTAAGGTTTGTTGTGGGGAATGATAATTTAATTACATTGCAATAGAATTCAATAATGTATGTCCACCTTACCAAATTCCTCTCTGACAAGAAGAGTAATTTTTGGCATATTACTAAATTGTTACTGGCGGTTTTTTGCTTTGTGGTCGTTTTTTATCAGTCCTCATGCAAAGGTTTTCTCTAGCAAATTATCGTTTTTGTTGCTGCTGTTTTATTTCCTTTCTCCCTTTTTGGAAAATGCACTTGTTTGTCTCATGAATTTTGCCAAATTCTTACAAGCTATGTATAGATCACTGAAGCTGAGAGAATTCTGTGGAAAAACTTCCCTGATTTCCAGTGCAAAAAAATATTTCCATCTATACTTTAAACAAAACTATGATTAATATGTATTAATTTTATTGTAATAATGTATAATTGCCAAAACCATGCCATCTTATAAATTAAGATTATTTAATTGCAAGCGTGTATATAACTTTGGGTTTATATTTTAAACACTCTTTTTTTTATACTCATATCAATATATGTATATTTGTAGTTAACACTGTTACCAAGCATGAGGAAAACGGGAAAAGAAATTTGTTAGTCATAAGAAATATTCTTCCATTATCACCATTATCACTGTATAATTTACGCAGGGCAAGGCAGTTCAGTTTTGTCAAAAATGTAGTTGTATTTTATGAAGGTTAGTAAAATTCTTGTCAGCTACAAATAGATATTTACTCACTACGTTTAGCCAGATGAAAGCATTAAATTATAAAGCAACCTGTCTATAAATTGTCTTTTTCTTGATGCTAAATATGTGTTTGTTGTTAGCATCTCCAACATGTTCTTCAAGTGAGTATGTGTGTGCAAGTGGAGGCTGTATTTCAGCATCTCTGAAGTGCAATGGAGAGTATGACTGTGCCGATGGATCTGATGAGGTAACTGACCAATTGCTGCTAAGTTTTTTAGTGAGCTTAGGAACTGCAAATAAATAAAAGATCCAAGATTTATATTTGCATCAGTTGAATACTGTGAAATGACATAGCCTTATGACCCTGGTTCCCTGGCCATTTGCACTGCATTAAGTTGTTTACTCAGTACCCTTGCTCTCGAGTGAACCAGTTTGTTTCCTTTAAGTCCTCACCTGAGTGCGGTTCAGGGGGATTGCTTCAGAGGCTGCTCTGTAATGGCTCTATGGACAAGTTTGTGTCACATTTGGCTCCCTCCATTTCCTAGAGTCACCTACAATAATCCTAGCATGCACTGCATTCTCCATGGGCCTTCATGCCATGCTCTTCCTACAGATAGTATGGTTGATATCTTTTTGATATCTTTTTTTTTTTAAAAAAAAATGAAAAAGAAAAAAAGACCATGTTGGTGAATGACTGCAAGAGAAAAGACCAGAAGTAGTAATTTCTCCAAGCCATAAAGATGCCATTTGGCATCTGAGCCAAATGGTACACAGTGCAGGTGAAGACAGACCACTCTGGAGGATTCAGTCCTGATCTACATGGGTGTGAACCAGCTTGCCTGAGCTGGCCGCCTATCCAGAGTTGTTTCTCTTGGGCAGATGACTTCAGAAATACAAATATAGCCATTGTCCCCATTGCTAATACTAAACAATGTACAGAAATAATATGAGAACATATATAACATGTTTACAGTTCACTTGAAGCTTGATAACTATTTAGATTACACTGTCTCTAGGAAGGGACAACTATGTTGCATTAAATAGCTGGGTAATAGAACAGTATTGGTAAACTATATTGTATTTGTCTGTATGTTGTCAATGTTATTGCTAATTGACATTTAGTTCACATGTGTGTTCAAACAGATGGATTGTGTAACAGAATGTAAAGAAGATCAGTTTCGATGCAAAAATAATGCCCACTGTATTCCTGTCCGATGGCTGTGTGATGGAATCCAGGACTGTGTGGATGGCAGTGATGAAGAAAACTGTGACCAAGGCGAGATACACTTTTCTTTAAAAGGCTTACTTTATGGTTTTCTTGTATTAAAACACAGCGTAAGTTAGGGATACCTCGAATGTTGTGAGTGATGAAATGAAGGCCCTGTGACATCTTTTGACAAAGACGATATTGCATAAATGGCTGGATGAAGAAACAAAACTCACATTGTTTATAACTGACAACTCATTTCTGCTTCTTCATTTTACCTTTCCCAAGGACCAAAAGAGGGCTGTTACTGGAAGCGTATAAGTCCTGTTAATTTGCAATATTTTTTTAGGTAGCAATAATTTACAAAACCATGCAATTTATTGAGAAATTTAATGAGAAATAAGTTTAAGACCCAGTTTTCTATCTCCGTCTGTGGAGATGAAATTTTGCCTCTAACCAGAGCTAACAAGATCACATCTTGAATGCTCTGTCTCCTCACAGAACAGAACTAAGCCCATAGTTCTAGCCATAGATTCATATGAACTTAAACCTTGTGCTCAAACTTGCATGCTTATGGTCAAGCTTCCAGAGAAGCTTTTGAGAAATACATCTAGTAATCTAATTTTGATAGTTATTGAATATTCACGGGTCCTGGTCTAATAAAACTTTTGCAATTGTGCATACGTATGTATTTACATACACATGGATACATACATAAATATATACCTATATATACATGCATATACATATACATATATATACATATATATATATATAGCAATTAAGCATCATTAAAGAAGTAACCCATAGTATTTCTTCTAAAGGTAAAACCATGCAAAAATTTTTAATATCTGATTTCTTTTTTAACTGACTATTGCTTCAACTATCAGGATGTAGCACTGTAATGCTGCCCAGGATTCTTAGTAGGTGTAGTAATTCAGTAATTGTGACAAGGGAATTCTCAGTCCTACAAATTAAAGCAAATTTTTTAAAAAGCAAAATTTTCCTCAGCATTCTTACAGCTTTTCTTTTTCTAGATTAATGATCTTGCATCTAGTGGTCCTTTTTTATTTTTTTCAAGTGAGTCTCTGTGGATTAGTCATTTGTGATTGTGTAATACACCTGTAACTTCAAAAGCATAATGCAGTACAATAATAGGTAATAATAATCAGAGAAGAAACAAGCAACTGCTGAGTAAAATATCCTCCCCTTATTTTGTCCTAAATTTATTAAACCATACTTACAACTAGGAAGAAAGAGAACTTATATGGGATAATTGAAAAAGAGACCAGAAAATTAAGAAAGCTGGAAGAGTGTTGCAAAGATATTTAGATATAAAAGGGAAAACATCATTTTTGGAAGCGTTGAAGACTGAATCACTGAAAAATACTGAAAAGATCAATGGCAGTTAAAAGTTTAGGAGACAACTTCTAGTTTTTTTCGAAACTGTCTTTTAAAATATCTAGACTGGATTGCTTTAAAACCAATGAAATGTAAATAAGTAGTAACCCTTTGTTTTTATCTGAAGCCCATGTTATTCTCTGGATGGCATAATGGCACTTCTGTGAAATACAAATTGCTTATCATATAATAAGAAGCCTTTTGTCTGGTTGGTTATAGCTATAATACTTTGTATTTATGTTACAATTATGATTTTTGTTACAGAAATCTAGTCTATGAAAGAGTTATGACAGAGCAATCACATACAACAAATGCTATTTTATCTCACTGGTACTTTAGAAAAACCAATTTTTCCTCATTAGAAATACAGCAAACACAAATGGAGTTTTATTATAAAGAATTCTAAAACAATCCTTATATTTACTGGTAACCCAGTATGCATTTTTTTTTTAATAGCTTTTTAAAACCTTAATGTACAGGTAGATTACAGCTTTAATGTGATTACAATCTTATCTATATTCATGTCTTTCCATTTTGAATTGTATATATTTTTCCTCTAATGGAAATATTTCATTTGCATATTTGAATTGTATATATTTGAACATTTGAATTGTATATGTTAAATTTGAATATTTGAAATAATTGAATTGTATATATTGGAACTGTATATATTTGTCCTCTAAGAACAATAAATAATTTAATATTTCTCTTAAGTTATACTTGCAATGGGAGTGAATCATATTCAATAATGTAATGTGAACATTACACCCTATTGCATGCTGGGTATTTGATGTAAATTAATTTTCTGGAAAAAAATTAAATCTCTTCTCAACCTTTTATACTGAAAGAAAGCCTTCTATTGGTTTCAATGGGGTTGTGAGTAGGGCACCGAATGAAAAAGTAAAAACTGCTGGTGCTTGGTCTAGTCATTGGGATGTGTTTAATGCATTGAGGTAAGCCAGCTGAGAGTTCTGGTGCTGTCATGTAAAATTTTAGTGTTTCCTCCTCTGCAGGTGCTCAGCTTCATTTCTTTTATACTCTACTCCTCTCAGGAAACTTTGAGAATCCATATCGGAAAAGTATATTATATAGAAATTGAATTTGAAGAAGTTGTCATTACTTAATTGGGAGTAGTAAAATCTAGTCATAATTTTGACAAAAAAAATGCTTTCTTACTGCCGCAGGTATTAAAATTGAACCAAACTTGAACCAACTTTTTAAAGCTTGAACACTATCTTAAAACATTTTCTCTCACCTATTCCATTTTTTAAGATGTTTGAGTCAGTACTAAAAATTACGAAAAGAGTCTAGTTTGTCACTCTCTCCAGTATGGCCAGATCTTCTCTTATAGCGGAGGTTGATGGGGACAGTAAAAGCTTTATTAAGCCCAGTGCAACTCAAAGGAAAAATAGTGGTCATGCAGAAGGGATTGCAATCACATTGTCCCTTCTGAAGATGATGTGCTTCAGGGAAACTACGAGCAGGAATAGGTAGAGCATCAGCTATTCATAGGAAATAAATCTGAAGTGGCCTTTTACAGATGGGACCATATTTCTGTGTTGTTTTGATTTATACCATTCTCGTGATACCATTCTCTGATAGCATAAAATACAGATGTACTCAACCATTTCTTATCTGAAAGGCAGTTTCACCAAAGGAAGCTTTAGACAGAAAGATGGTGTAAGTATCTCCTAGCAAGGGGAACATGCCTAGCTAGTCAGTTTTTAATGTCTTTCCTTAGTAATTACCAGGCCAATTAGGGAATTAGGCCAAAAAGCAAATTCCTAGCTAGCAGAAAGGGAAAGATGTGTTTGCTTAAGGAATAGATTTTTGAATGAGTGTTTTTCTCTGTTTATTCAATCCTTTCAATTGAGATTTGGTTCATTTAGTTATGCTTTATGTTTCATTCACTGGGGATAGTATGTGGTATATAGTTGTACTGATTTTGTTTTGTCTTTCTGCTTTCCTGTTTTTCTTCCTGTCTTCTGTCCATCCTTCTAGGGGGAAATATATGTAGAGCTGATGAATTTTTGTGCAACAATTCCCTCTGCAAACTACATTTTTGGGTCTGTGATGGAGAGGATGACTGTGGAGATAACTCTGATGAAGTTGCTGAAATGTGTGGTATGACACCAGATTTTTCAGTGTTTTTCATTTAGTAATGCAAGTAAGGGATTTAGAAACAATATGTAACATCTATCAGAGGACATATAGTTCTAAGTTTTTCTCTTTCGGCTTTTAAAAGATTAGCTTGAAATAAAGACATACAAACAGAACAATATTCTATAAATACAAAATCCATATATTGTTACCTATGCCAGTGAAAACTTATAGAATGAGGAATTGGATGTGTAAATATATGTACTTTTTTCCAGTAGGGAAAAAATGTAATTTTGTCGTTAATTAATATTGTCTCAAATAATAAACTGCTCATTTTTGTGCCTCTGTTAGTTACATTTATCTGGTAGGTATATACCTACTGATTTGGGAGAATTATAGGAATGCAGTCAGAGTATGTAGAGGTGCTGCGAGGAAGGCTAAGGCCATGTTGGAATTGAGTCTGGCAAGGGATGTCAAGGACAACAGGAAGGGCTTCTTCAAATACATCAGCAACAAGAGGAGGACTCAGGAAAATGTGGACCCGCTACTGAATGGGGCGGGGGCCCTGGTGACAAGGGATACAGAGAAGGCAGAATTACTGCATGCCTTCTTTGCTTCAGTCTGCACTGCTAAGGGCAGCCTTCACAAATCCTGCAGGCTGGACGTGAGGGAGAAAGTCTGGAGAAGGGAAGACTTTCCTTTGGTTGAGGAGGATAGGATTAGAGACCTTCTGGGCAGGCTAGACATCCGCAAATCCATGGGCCGGATGGGATGCACCCAGGGGTACTGAGGGAGCTGGCGGATGTTGCCAGGTCGCTCTCCATCCTCTTTGAAAAGTCGTGGAGAACTGGAGAGGTGCCTGAGGACTGGAAGAAAGCCAATGTCACTCCAGTCTTCAAGAAGAGCAAGAAGGAGGACCCAGGCAACTATAGGCCAGTCAGCCTCACCTCTGTCCCTGGTACGGTGATAGAACAGCTCATTCTGGATGTCATCTCCAGATATATGGAGGAGAACAAGGTGATCAGGAGTAGCCAGCATGGATTCACCAAGGGGGAAATCCTGCTTAGCCAACCTGATAGCCTTCTATGATGGCATGACTGGCTGGGTAGATGAAGGGAGAGCAGTGGACATTGAGGCTTTTGACGCTGTCTCCCATAACATCCTCCTAGATAAGCTCAGGAAGCGTGGGTTAGATGAGTGGACAGTGAGGTGGATTGAGAACTGTCTGGAAGGCAGAGCTCAGAGGGTCGTCATCAGTGGCGTGGAGCCCAGTTGGAGGCCTGTACAAGAGAGACATGGAGCTACTGGAGAGAGTCCAGCGTAGGGCTACAAAGATGATCAGAGGGCTGGAGCACCTGCCCTGTGAGGAACGGCTGCAAGAGCTGGGCCTGTTCAGCCTGGGGAAGAGCAGACTGAGGGGGATCTGATCAATGTGTGTAAGTACCTGAAGGGAGGGTATCAAGGGGACAAACTCTTTTCAGTTGTCCCATGTGACAGGACAAGAGGCAGTGGGCAGAAACTGAACCACAGGAAGTTCCGCCTGATCGTGAGGGGTAATTTCTTCCCTGTGAGAGTGATGGAGCCCTGGACCAGGTTGCCCAGAGAGGTTGTGGAGTCTCCTTCTCTGGAGATCTTCAAGGCCTGCCTGGATGCAACCCTGTCTAACATGCTCTAGGTGACTGTGCTGAGCAGGGAGGTTGGACTAGATGATCTCCAGAGGTCCCTTCCAACCTTACTGATTCTCTGATTCTGAGAACAGCAGTTTTGTAATAGACATTTTGCTGGGTACATTATTACATTGCACAATGTAATTACACAAATGACATGTACTCTATGTATATGTAATACATAGAGTATTATGTATTATGTACTCTATTAAAAGAATCCTAAGATTGCAAAGCTTTAGAAATAGCAAAAAAAAAAAAAAAAAAAAAAAAAAAAAAAAAGTGAATATTAGACTTTGGCCACTATCACAACCTGCTTGTCAAAGAATATAGCACTTTATAACAGCTAATCTATACACAGGAAGTTTTACCTGAAAGTAAAATTAAAATTTTAAAATTCTCGGAGTTCTAAGAAAAAAATGCTTCTCAGATTTTACATGATAAATTCATAACAAATTCAGGCAGCTTTTTAACAAAACCAGTGTTGAAAATATTCTTTACAGCTGTACTTAACTTTACAGCTATAATTAACTTTTAAAACAGGCAGTCGTTGTTGCAAATAGTTGGTGAGCATATCCAGTTTAATGTAGTTTTCCATTGTTACTGCTGCTGGTATAATTTCAGATATATCTGTGAAAAGTCTTTTTTTTTTTTTTTTTTTTTTTTTGGTAGCAAATGCACAGATAGGAAAAAGTTAATTGTATGTTGAAATGCTGAACATCACTGAATTTCCTACCTCCTTTGTTTTATTTATGTTACATTTACTGATTGTCAAAAATAAGCATTATTAGCCTTATCACAAGCAAAATACATTCTTTGAATGAAAAGATTGTACTGTAAATATTGTTCAAGTGTTCCTTGATTAGGTTGGTACCTAAGGTGTAAAATCAAGTACCACTCGTATGTCAAATTGTGCCACTTTGTTTCTTTGCTTCCTTTTTGCATAGATAGGCAGGCATTAAAGAAGGTTTACTAGTGCTGGCTGGGTACTAGCTGATTTTCTCTGTTTGTTTTCATTCAGTAAAGTTTCCGTGCCCTCCTACAAGACCATACCGATGTAGAAACAACAGGGTTTGTCTGCGACCTGAACAGATTTGCAATGAGGTTGACGACTGTGGTGATAATTCGGATGAAGATCACTGCAGTAAGTGATATTAACTTTCCAGATATTCGGATCGAAGAAAGCAACTTGAAGTCAAACTGTATTAGAGGTCTGCTTGCTTATCTTTCATTAAGTCTTAACGGAAGGTTAACAGATCATATTTTAAAACTGAAAGAAATTAAGATTTAAATAATTCCCAGTAACTTAATAGTTCAGGGTCATTCCCATTTGTATGTGTTAATAATGTAAATATTCTAAATACTGATTTATTTTTGTTACTGTTCATTTGTAATTCTATAGATAAAATCATGTATAAAGTGAGACCTTGTAAAAAAGATGAGTTCACTTGTAATGATAAGAAATGTATTCCAACGGAGCTACAGTGCGATTGGTTTGACGACTGTGGAGATGGTTCAGATGAGCAAGACTGCAAAATAAGTGAGTTTGGTTGACAAGCTCTGTTTTCATGGTTGTAGCAGAAAAATAGTAAAATGAGACAGAACCTCTCAGTAAAGCAGAAATGTAATATGAAGCTAACATCTGCATAGTACCTAAGCAGATATACCCAGTATTTTGTTTAAAATAAAATAGAAACAAAGCAAAATAATTGACAAAAGAACACAATGTTTATTCTGTTTGACATACCACAAGAGCAACACAAAATTTATAGCAATTCAGATTGTGATAGCTGTTAGAGTAGTTTTGAGTTTTTGAAGTAGTTCAAGTTGAAATTATTTGCATTTTATTTCACATCTGCAGCAAGATAATTTTATAGTATTAAATTCACATTCTGAAGCAAGAAGATTAATTAAATATTATCTACATAAATACTATAAAAACTGTAGTGTTGTATATTTGTTTAGCATCTAACGTTATGCTGTTTTAACAGAATCAAAGATAAATTTACCAAGATTTTGTTGTTGTTCTTTTAGATGTGATTTTTTTAGCAGTTTAAAATTTACCAAGATTTTGTTGTTGTTCTTTTAGATGTGATTTTTTTAGCAGTTTAAAGAAATCTTTTAGATTTTTTTAAGATGATTTTGTATCTGTTTAGGTATCACTGAATATACATGTGAAGATAATGTGAATCCTTGCGGAGATGATGCATACTGTAATCAAACAGAGACATCCCTATTTTGTCAGTGTAAACCTGGATTTCAGAGAAACCAGAGGAATAGGCAATGTGAAGGTACAGAACTTTCAGTCATTCCTGGCTGTAGAGTATTACAGATCATCTGGGTAGTCAATTTTCTGTGTTAGAGAAGGGGCACATGTCACATACTTTTTTTTCTCAGAGTAAAAACTGTATCATAGCTGTACATAGGATGTAATGGAAATAGATTTATGCATTTTACCTGGAGATGCTATCAAAGATTAATATCATCTGTGAAAGGCAGAAGGTCCAGGTCAGAGCCTTGAATGATTTTATAATTTAATGTGTAAACAAATGATTTAAGATCTATTAGAATACTGAACTGAGCAATTTGAGTTGGCGTAGGCTTTGGTATATGAGAGTATTTTGAGGAGCTTAAAAAGAGCAAATACTTACAAAACTGAAAGTCAAAATGTAAATAAATAGGATGAAAATAAAATACCTTAGAAAAGTCAATCTTAATACACATGGTGTCACACTGGGCTGAAAACAGACCTAGTTATTACAAAGAGTTGATCAGAAGGATAAAATAAAATCTACCTTTCAAAGAACCTTCCTGATGAATGGAGTATGAATTCATTTTCTCTCTGGTGAGCAGTAGCTTACAGAAAAACTGCAGATGACTTCAGTTGGACTGTCAAAGTGAATAAATGTTTGCTTAGGAAAGCTTCATTATTTGGCTTTTGAGAAAAAGGTATACACAGGAGGTTTTCCAATAAGAGGTGATCATGTAGTTTTTACTTTGAAGGAGATAGCTGTGTTGCAGAAAATTATAACAGACATTTTCATTCTCATAATTTTTCTGAGATACATTGATTGTACTGGAATAGCATCAGTGATAATGGCAGAAAAATGTTTCCTAATGCTATTGCAAATAAAAATACTTACAAGTTCATTTCATTCTTCCACATTGTTTCATGATGTTCAGAACACATTAAATAATAGTGTATTAAACTACAGATATATAAATTCCAATCTTTTTCCTCATAGATATCAATGAGTGTATGGTGTTCGGTGCTTGCTCCCAACGCTGCAATAATATTAAAGGGTCATACAAATGCATATGTGAGAAAAATTATAAGGAGAGGAATAACAGTTGTGTAGCAAAAGGTAAGGCTATAAAAATCAAAATGGATTGACAATACTAGATTATTTAGTTTGATACTTAGATGGTTGGTAATATTAATGTCTGTTGCATTTATAATTCATTTTATATATATATTTCTTGACTAGTACATAAAAATAATTCTCAAAGACACTCAGATCTATCTTTCATTTAGGTAAGCGATGAATTATTATCTCCGCTGTGTAAATGAGCCTACTTAATGTGCAAGTCCATCGTATGTAGGTGTTCCACTTTTTTTTTTTTTTTCCAAACTACAGCTCCCTCCTTTTGCATTTAGATATACACGAAGAAGAACAACAGAGGTTATATATTACCAAGAGTGTAAGCATTCTAATGAAGTTTTGGAACTTTTTTTCTTACGGAAAAGAATCAATGCTTTCATATAAAGTGTTATTATTTTAAATACTTCAGAAATGAAGTTTTTGGAGTTGACACAGTTTGCTTTGTCTTGTTGAGAAATCTTAGACAAGATGTTTATGTGGAATTTATCTAAATATAGTCACCTAACATTAGATATCTAGTATAAATCAGCTGCCTAAACCATACTCCAATGAAGGTAATTCACCTCTACTCTTTGTATGTGGCTTAAATTATTTAAATTCTTAAATTATGTTCTGCTCAATATATACAGTCTCAGGTAGCATAACGTGAATATGGAGAGACTGATATCACAATGTCACATAATGATATCAAAGTATGAAGTTGCAGTTATTACTCAGTGTGACTTTGCATTCTTGAACAAAAAGTAAACATGTAATTTTAGTATAAGAAATTATATCGGATAAACTTCCAAAAGCTACGTGAATGAAAAACAGTGCTTTTATATTAGCTGACATTTACCTTATTTCTGTTTCATTATAATAATCCCTAGGCTCTGAAGATCAAGTTCTCTATGTTGCTAATGACACTGATATCCTGGGTTTCACATATCCATTCAACTTCAGTGATGTTCATCAACAAATATCACATATTGAACATAATTCAAGGATAACTGGAATGGATGCATATTATCGAGGGAACATGATTGTTTGGAGTACTCAGTTTAATCCAGGAGGGATTTTCTACAAAAAACTTCATGACAGAGAGAGAAGGCAAAGTAATAGTGGCTTGATAGTAAGTAATCAAAACCAAAGATTATGTGACAGAAATTTCTTTGGATTTACTTTTCTGCTCTGATTGTCTAGAATAGCATGTGCTGGTTTTTAAACGAAAATCTCCATCTGATAATTATTTTATTCAAATGGTATGTATGTCAAATTAAATTACTAATGCCTTTCCATGCAGAACACTGAGAGACTTGGGCAAGTCTCTGAGTGAACATGAGTATAGTACATAAAAAATTTTCTACAGAGAGATAACAAATATGTTAGAGATTTGGAAAGAACGAATATATAGATAGGTAGGCCGAAGACAGACTGATTTGCTACTGAAATTTCATAGAGACCAGGTAAACAATAATATCAAGGCTGTGAAAAATATTTAAAATTGAAAACACTAATTATTTATTCCTTTAGATGTTTATCTGTGTATCTTTTCTATACAGATTCATTTTACTTATTCCATTTATACAGAATTGTTAAGGAAATATTAGTGCTGATTTGAAGATAACGAAGTGATCTTTATGTCTGTGGGTTTTATAAGTAAAGTTTAGATTATTTGACTATATATTAAATATGATGGCAGAGGACAGTTACTAAATTTTTTGTGGCAGGCTGTTTCCTTAAAGTTAGAAGGGTTAACAAGACTGAGCTTATATTCCATCAATGCTTCTGCAGAAAATACCCAGTAGAAAATACTGCAGCAGCAATGGTAGACTAATCTTTGATCTGTCAGTCAGCTCTTACACACCTGAAACCGCTTGTAAGTGTCTTTCATCCAAGGATATTTCCTTTGCAAATGAATGACATTCCTGGCCTTTGATGCCAGCAGGCAGAAAGCCTGAGGGAGGTAGACTGCAGTGGGCACTGAAGGTATCTTGTGTTTATGATGGCATATGCGTGGGAAAAGTGAGTAAAGCTCACTACGTCCCTCTGCCAAGCACAAAGGAAAATAGGTTTTGTAGACAGAAAATGTGTGTGAAGTCAATCTAAACTAGAAATATTTTTGTAGCAGTTCTGACATTCAGGTATGTTGTTTGAATTTTGGGAAGGATTCTTGGAGAACCTTCGTATGGACTGAAGATGTGGATTAGTTCTGCCATGTAATTTTTTCATTCATGTGTGGCAGATACCTATGTTTAAGAAATCATCCTAGACATCTCCAGATCAGATTCTTTATGTAAAGAAAAGAAGTTTTACAAATCTTCAGTTTGCTGAGTTTAACTTCATATTTTCTGTTGTATTCATACTTGTTTTGTGATTAATACCAGATGCCTCTAGCAAGGATGAGTGTAAGTCTACTCTGTTGTCCCAAAAGCTCTCTAATGAAACTGCACTTTCTTACGGGTTCAAATTCATCATAAGCTTCCTTGAGTCATACTCTGTGGGTTGAAATTTTGCTTAACAAATGGGACACTGTCTCCCTGTTTTAACTGATAAAGATAAAATCTAAGTTACTTTTGAGGGTTTCAAAATTGCTTTTGTCTTCTACTGTCTCTATTTTGCCATTAAGGCAGAATACTTTCTAGTCGCTTAACTCTTAACCAAAGATTATTGAAACACAGCTTTGCTTTTCCCAGTGTTGCATGAAAAAAAAATCTATTTTTCTTTGTATATCATTTTTCCCCAACTCGTCAGTGCAGGTAGATGCTCATGAAGATACTTTCTCTGAGCTATGCAGGACTTTTGCAAGTCTATATTTGGAAAATGCCCAGATTGAGTAAATCTGAACATATCTTGGACACATTTCATTTATGAAGCATTGTTTTTTCAATATCATCTTGTTAATACTCAAATATCATTGCCTTATATCTGTATATTATACATACATATTATATACATATATATATATATATATATATATGTATATCCTTATGTAACCGATCAGTGGGTTAGTTAGTTTTCCAGTGTTGCTTTAATACAGTCATTTGAATTTGGTTTTGAAAAGTCTGACTATTCCTTGATTTAAATCAAGTTTTTTAATGGCTAAGTTTTCAAAGGTTACATTGTAACTTTTCTATCTAGACTTTGATATGTAAATCAGGATGGTAAACCTGAACAAACTCACCTGCGTTTTCAGATAATTACATTAATGCAAAAATCTATCTCAACTGAAATTACTCCATGGAATTAGCATATCAAGAGCCTTCTACAGAGAATAGCTTTAAGTATCTCTTATATTTTTCTCTGAAAAGAGGTTTAAGCTTGATGCAAATTGAAGCGATAAAGGAAACAGTAAATATCAACTCACTAGAGTTTATTGACAGATGCAGAAGAGGATTGTGTTCTTATCCAGTTAAGATGATATAAATTAATTGGCGATAACTGGTGCAACTGTTCATTGGCATAAACCTCTGAGAGAGGATATGTATGTTATCTGCAGCGGATATTCAACACAGAGTGACTTGCCACTTAAACTCAAGTGCTTATTTTCATGGAAGAGGACACAAAGCTGAACATTAAAATAATTGCATCATATAATAGGAAGAAAAACATAGGTTTGGTAATGTATTCAGCATATTAGCAGGTTGCTCCAGGCCCGCTATTCTGAGAGCTTAGCGAGGGTGCTTAACCGCTCCTGTGGGACAGCCACGTACACGCTCCCAGCTCCTGTCCCACGGCCCCGGAGAATTCAGCACATTGCGGTAAATGGAAACAATTTCTAAAATGTTTTTTCTAAACACACCTTTTGCAAACCACGAGAGACCAACACCTCTTATTTACTAAAAATATAATGGAGTTTCATAATTGAAAACTTTGCCTTATAAAAGGTGACTCAGCTAAAATAAATCATTACTTAAATGTAATCTGTTAATACAAACTATATTAAGTAAGTAGGCAACTCAGTATTTAAATAATGTTGCAATCAGTTGAAATAGATTATAAAAAATGATAAGGTTTGGTTTACAATCTTTTCCAGGTTGCCTTCACAAATGTTTTCAGTCACTCCACTGTTTTATTCTGTAATCTAACTGCCCCAGGCAGTTGTGACCCATGGTGTATTAATTATGCAAAAAATGTTTTCCAAGGACAAATAAATTCTATTTTTAAGCATTTCCTGCTCAGATCAATACTTTTGGATATGTAGGTGCATACCATGATTTCATTATTAGAGAACTCCTTTATAAATGCCTGCTGATGATACCAGATATTCATGTTCAAAGAATATTAAAGGATCAACTTTGCTGTTCCTTTCAGCCATTAACTGGCTTAATCAGTATTCTTCCAACATGTTTTCTCTTTCTTTCTTTTAGTTGCACTTATCAATCAACAAAATGTTTTTCGTTATCTTAAAGATTTAAGTTGAATTATAGATTATGTTTTTATCATCATACCATAGCTCTGTATCTATGTTTTTTTAATTTCCCACTTAGGATACGGTCTCCTCTGGGATCAGAGATAACATTTTTAAATGGTCCTACTTGTGTGACACAAACTATGGTTTGGTGAACTGCTTGCACATTCAGATACTTCTCATCTGCCAAGGAAATTTTTGGTTTGTGCAAGTAATAGCCTAAGTGTTTTCAGGTGTTATCTTTCTCATTTATTTTTATTGTTATAACATATTATTAGGTATTCTATTATTTTAATGAATATTTATTAGGTAAAAATAAATTATTGTCATAATTTATTCCACACCAATATCATACAAAGCTATTTGTTAAGTTAGTAGAGAAAAAACTGCTTCCAAAGTGCTTGTGTTAGTTAGATTCATAGTTTATCTTTCCTGTGCCAAGATGCTAAGCATTGCAAGGCAATGGGTTTATTCCAGCTCTGTGTATAACATGCACTTTTTTAGGTCTAATTCAACTTTAGGGATTGCGAATTGTTCTGTAATCTACCATCATACCAAATGGTTTCCAAATCCCAGCTGTTACCACACTTCTTTTTAATTCTTTACCTGTAAAAGAGGTTTCAGAACAGACAGTAGTTGATCAAAAACAATCAAGCTGACTCATTCTGTAGTTGTGTAGAAAATACCATGTTATAAGAGGTGATTAGGCTTCAAAATTCCAATTCTCTAATAAGTTTTGGTAACTTATATTTAGCATCACAGTGGGCTAAAAGGACTTGAGAAAAAATTAAGGTAATTTTCATCCTTATTCTTTATGCAAAATCATTCTTTAAAAATTAATGTAGACCAAATAAGCCATTAGGTAAAAGCCCATTTAAGTAAGTAGTTTTACTAGACAATATAGGAAGATGTATAAGACATCAGAAATGACCTAGCTAGGCTGAAACACATCTGAGAATTACAGGGCAGTAATATCAGCCAGTGTGCTTTATTTTCTCTTTTGAATCATTTATAACAGATGGGTGCTTTACAGATGGGTGCTTTCCTTTTCTTCTGGTTATCCCCTTGTTCATCTGAACTTTAGTGTGAGCCCCAGCATTACTAGAATTTCGCTTTTATTGCATGGATGCGAATAAGGAAGGGTTACTGTTAGTAGGCTGTGCAACCTTGTTCCAGGATCTTTTTTAGGAGATGCCTTTGTGTCATCTGCTTCTGCTATCAGCTTTCTCGGAACTGTCTCTCACACTGCGTGGTTTCTTCCATCGTGCTCTTGCCAGATTGCAAGAAAATCAAACTTACTGTAAACAGTGGGTTCTTGAGATGCCCAAGGGATCTCATAGTTGTTTTCAAGAAACTGGTTTCAGTCTTGCAGTCTAGTGCTTCTAGGTAAACCATTAACTCTGTACAGTCTCTGGGATAGTAACTGGAGAGCTCCTGGTCTGAGAGGCTTCTTGAAACAGGTCAGATGCCTGAATATAATCTAGAATTTAAAGGAGTTTGGATTATGAAATACAGTGAAATTTATCAGCAAGTACCTACATTTTCAGGAGTCTTATTTTTGCTTTGAATTGTTTGAGCTCTGTTTGGATAACTTAAACAAAAACTAGAATATTGTATACAATACTAGATTTCTTGATAAAATAGTTTATTTTCATTGTATTTCTGGAAGCATATGCTGCCAGTAGCACAAAGATTTGTGATACATTATTTTTGTTTAACCTAAAAATCCTAACACCTGTTTTTAAAGAAATACTGTTTTGTAAATGCAGTTATTAGATTTTCTACTGTAATACTCATCTAAATAGAAAGTCAAGGTTCTGTATATCTTTAGGAAATGCATACTGTGCATTTTGTATGATTAAAGGTTTAGGAACAATGAACCATCTAAATTTGCCCTTGCAGTCGTCTTATTTCAACTAGAGGTTGAAATTACCTTTATTTTTTGATGGGGGAGGGGGAGCCCTACAAATGTATTTCTGGTATTAGGAGACTCTGATATTTGAGGAAAATAAGTTGTTTGGGGTTTCATGGTTTAGTAGTGTTCCATTATGGCATTTGTCAAAAACCAGATATTTTTGCACATAATTTAACCTGATATCGTTATATGTAAATAGGCAAATAATTGCATACTTCCTGAGTCATGCAAGGCTGAATTTTTGATTGTATGCTTTGTTCATGTAAGGAATTATTTGAGTAGTCTTATTTTAAAGGGTTTACTCCTTGCTGCAACAGTTTTTGTAAACTTTGGGGAAACTTTTTAATACATATTTCTACTAAGTTGCATGTTTTATTTGCAATATGGTCTTCCATCTTTTGGACTATTTATTTTAGGATCCAGGCCTTAATTATGACTGTGGAATCACAAGAGAGATATTATAGTTTGTAAGTGTAAAGATTTAATCAGTCAAGATTTTTATATATGAGGATAAATACTCTTCTGCTAGCTCCAGTGTATTTGATGGTGGAACACAGTAACGGTTAACAAATTTCTAAATGCTGTGATTTTACTTTCCTTGGCAGACTCCTGAGCAGGCATAGCAATGTCAGGGACCATTTTCAGTAAGTCTTATCTCACAAGAGCTTATGCTCAGAGAGCATAGTTCCGTAGATATAATAGCTGTGTAATCTCAATTCTTTCTTCTTCTTTCCTTTGGAATCACAGTATGTAGCATTTGTCTGCCTCAGTATCAATAGTTCAAGCAGTTAATGTGTTAGTGCCATTTTCTTAATGATTGAAGTGGCCTTAGACTTGAGAAAACAGTTGTTCTGAACCAGTGAATTTATTCTTCTACATTGAATAAAGCTGTGAGCAGGTCACTAGAGCTTATCACCTATACGTGGAGTTTGTGTCTTTCCAATGCAGTATTTTCAAATATTTTGTCATCTATATTAAAAGCACCAGTTATTTGCCAAACCTGTGACCTGTTAAAGGTAATCTCCATACAACTAACTTTCAAATCTGTTCCTTTTAGTGTCCAGAATTCAAAAGACCTAGGGGCATTGCTGTTGACTGGGTTGCTGGAAATATTTACTGGACTGATCATTCCAGAATGCATTGGTTTAGCTACTACACAACTCACTGGACAAGTCTGAGATACTCCATCAATGTAGGGCAATTGAATGGACCTAACTGTACAAGACTCCTTACAAGTATGGCAGGAGAACCATATGCAATTGCTGTAAATCCTAGCAAGGGGTATGTATACTTTGACATTATTCCTTTTTTTTTTTTTTTTTGGTGATTTAAACACAAATGCAGAGTAAAGTATGACAAATAATGTGTACAAATGTCTAAAACTTGTCTAAGTCATTTTCTTAATCTTTCTGCTTAGTTTACGTGAAACAGAATCAATTATGTCCTGATTTTAAGTAGGTTGAGGGACTCACAGTAATTTAATGTCAATAGGTTTTTTGAGGTTCTGTATAGGCTTATAACTTATATTTTTTGTTTAATACTTTTAGAATGATGTACTGGACTGTTATTGGGGACCGCTCTCACATAGAAGAATCCTCTATGGATGGTACTCTGAGAAGAATATTGGTTCAAAAGAATTTACAAAGACCTACAGGTACACATCATTTCCAGTTTTACTAGTTACATGGCATTTGATAACTTGGTGCAAACATCTTGGCTGGATTCCATTTTTTTTCAGTTTCCAAAAAATTGGATATAGAATTGTTTATGTTCTGGTTATCCATATGCAGTTACCAATTAAAATTCTTAATTGTATTTTGAAATGATATATCTTAATATGACTTTTATGTAATAAATGACTATAATGAATATTTTTTAACAAAGTTTAAAATATGATGATTTTACAAGGCAAATTTGTTCAAGTACCCTTAAAAAGGAAGATCAATTAAGGGAGCAGGTCATGTAAGAGGAGAATTTCACAAATTTGTTGTCATAATACTGCAATTTTTGATAGCTATTGTCTGAAAATATAGCATCCTTCTGTACATTTCTTCCTTTGCCTCATCATAGCAAGTGAATGACTGTGGAGTTTTTTTTTTTTTTTTTTTTTTTTTGGTCATATATTGCACACACATCTACTCTCTGTGTGGAAGTAATGGAAAAAAAAAAAAAAAGACTTCAAGCTACCTCTATCACTTTAATATTTCTTCCCAAGTGAAACTACTCTTGATTAGATGAAGTTTGAGATCCTATTGAATATCTGTATTATTCCACTGCTCTTAAATTTATTGATAATCATGACTTTTCCATTTCAAGTAAGAGAGAGAGAAATTGAGCATTTTGGTTTGACTTCACAGGGTTTTCATAAACCTGACTATCACAGCAGTGCTATATGTATAAAGAATACAAAATAAGTGCTTTTTTATTTTGTATTATCTCTGGCACTGTGAAAGATACATTGAGAATATTATTTATTTATTATTTGTTATTTAAATATTCTTATTAAAATGCCAAGAATAATTCAAAGCAAGAGGTTGGTAACTGTTCCTAAAACTTGCACATTTCATTTGCTCTGTATCAAACAGAGTTGACACATTGTGATTATCTTTTAGGAAAAATTATTCTCTTCAGCTGTATGTCTGAATACTAGTGCTTTATTTAAAGACTTTATTTAATGGAGTTGCAAATAAAAACATATTTCACTGGTCTGTGCATCAGATTTCCTCTCCTTCCTCTCATCTATCTATAGCCGATTAATTTATGACCTTAAGAAGAGAATTTTTGCTGTTATGTATAATTTCTTTTGCTGTTATGTATAATTTCTTTTGATGTTTTTTTTCTGACTCACCTACTTACATAAATAGGAAGAGAAATACTTTTTTCCATTCTTATAAAAAATATACTATAACTTCAAAAGCTGAGAATTAAATTATTTTATGGTTCAAATATTTTTACAGACTGGAGCTTTTGACATGACTTAAAATGGCATATTAATCATTTAAGCATCCTCTAGTGAAACATGGACTGCTTGATTTAACTATTGCAGTTACTGCTTAGAGGCTGGGTAGTCACAATGTTATCTATCTTTTATTTTCATTTTGCTTTTACTCACTGCCTGACTCTCTTTCCATGTATATGTATACACACACAATAAATATTACCATTTAAGTCTCGCAGTACTTTCAGCCTATTTCAAGTAAAATAATCGTAACTTTAATTCTGTAGTAATTATTATATGTGAAGAATTGGTGACAAAAAAACAGAAAAATATATACTTGTGGAAACTGCATAGGAAGACTGCCAAATCCGAATGACTTGCAGTTCTCAGCACATAGTCACATTGATGCTGCTGCTTAGAAATCTATCACCTTCAATAGGTTTGTTTTGGTAGAGCAAAAGGATTAGATTGTGTATTTGTATTCTCGCTTAGAATTCTGCCTGCTGCAAAAGGTATTGACCTTGGGAGAATAAGTGAAAGAAACTGGTTGACTCACGTTAAAGGCTGAAGCAGAAGATGTTTTATTCTTTTCAGTTTTCTGTCATGTTTCCTCATCTTCACCATTTTCTGTGTTCTACAAAAATGAAGGATAAAAATATCTCTAGTACATAACAATGTGTATTTTGAACTTATTTCCTCTGTAGGTCTTGCAGTTGACCAGTTCAGTCAGCGTTTGTTCTGGGCTGATTTTGAATTATCTGTCATTGGCAGCGTTCTTTTTGATGGTTCTGATTCAGTTGTGTCTGTGAGCACTAAACAAGGTATGAAGAACTTTTATATAACAAGATTTCAATTTTATTTTATTTTGCTGAAATTTTGTGATTCAGAGAAACTATGTAACCCAAAAAAATGATTTTTGAAAAGTAATATTCATTGCATCTAGATATTGTCGAAACAAATAGATATTTAAGGTTTTTAGATAATATTTAGGGAAACAATAGCGGAGTGGTATGTGCAGATCTCCATTATTGGCATCTAATTATTAGCTTAGGTAAAATTAAATTGCCAGTTTGATTAATACTTGTGTTTGGCCTCACGTGGCAACAGGACGACCTAAATTAGTTAGAAGTTGGAGCTGTCTGCCTGGCACAGGAATTGTGTAAGGTAGAGATCAGTCAGCTTCCTATAACAAAGAATCACACTGTGCAGATGTGGGAAGTAAGGTTTTAGAAGACAGTAAGTGCTCCTAATACTCTTGCTTGTGCCTCCTTCAGTTATAGGGTTTAAAAGTGGCTGGGTTACAATCTAGCACAAAACCCACACTTAGTCCTACAAAAGTTTGTGGCTGATTGATAGAAAGATCGACGGAGTATCCTAGGTTAAGTTTTAACTGTGTTATATCTTAACACTAATTTGTGTTTTGGAAACAAATATGGATTTATTCTTCAGGGGAAAAAAGAAAATGCACAACAGTAATACTAAATAGGAGAGTGCATATAAGGTGATAACTTTAAAAATAATCTGGAGCATAGTAGGGTTGTACTACACTGTACCAAACCCAGCAATTTGGGGGTTTATAAATGGGGAAGTAGTAAGTAGAGACTTTTTAACTTCCATGAAATTAAAGAAGATGCAGAAAAGAAAAAAATGCAGAGTTTAGAAATTGTTTTTCGATGAGACTTAAGAACCTTGATCCATTTAATTAAACAAGTATAAAATAACGAAGTAGAGTTCAGAAATACTGAGCATTTATAATAGAGTAGAAAAGCAGTAGAAAGAAAGACTAATAAAAACTAAATGCAGGTTAAAAATAAAAGACATTTTCACAGTGAAGGTAGATAATAATAGGAACAAGATATCACAGGCAATGATAGGTTCTGTTTTTTTATTCCTTCAAATCAAGAAGAGATGTATGTCTGAAAAAGAAGCTTTAATCAGGAGCTATTGGCTTGTTACAAGGTAACATTTCATAGGTGAAATTTACAGCCTGTACTACATAGAAAATTGAAGTATGTTGTCTAACAGGCATGCCCAGCTCATAAAAATGAGGAAAAATAGAGCTTTTGCATTAATTTACTATAGTTATGAATTAAAGTAAATGTAACACAAAAATTAGTATTTCTCACACACGTTAAGAAAAAATAACGGTCAAGAAGTGTTTTATCAGAATAATTTTTTCTATGTACAGCAACATAATCTCTGTCTTGTCAGATATATCTGTTACTTGTAGTTAAAATGTTGCAGCTAAATATGTTTTTTCTTTTTTTAGCTAATCCTTATAATAAGGCTTCCCAACTTTTCAGTGTTCAACCAGTCACTGTGGCTGAGGTGTGAGAAAACTAATAATAAATTAGAAATTTAAGTTGCTTCTAGTATGGAAATATTTCCGTTTAAAAAGGTTACTTTTTAAAAGGCAATCTTTGTGGATACAAACCAAGCTCTCTGAATAATAATGTCTTTCAGCTTTTAATTGCAGTGCAATTGAAGTTATTATTAAAATAAAGTTTTTATTATTTAAATATGAATATATGTATGTATTATCTATTTCTGTTTAAGGTTTACTGCATCCACATAGAATTGATATTTTTGAGGATTACATATATGGAGCAGGTCCTAAAAATGGCGCATTTAGAGTACACAAATTTGGCAGAAGCCTTGTAGAGTATCTAAGTGTGAATGTGGAGAAAGCAAAAAGTACCTTGATCTTCCATCGCTACAAACAAATAGACTGTAAGTAATCATAATTACTTTAAACTAGATATGGAGTAAATTCATCTCAGGAAAAAAAAAAAGTAACCCACAGTTGAAAAATATAAAGAGCCTTACTGTACAAACTGAAAATAGATTTGGTCATATTTCATTATATAAATTTAATTTAGTTTTTTGAGATATTTTCTCCCATTTGAAAGAACGTTGAACAAATATTTGCCTTGTGCACCGTCACTGTAAATGAAGTATTAAAAAAATAGCAGAAAGCTGAATGCAAAATTTATATTCTGAACAGTTTTTTTAAAAAATTTTCCTTCGCATTACCAATAAATCTCTTCTCGTTTGCAAAATTATTAATGTAGTTAGGATTGGTTTTAGTTAGTGATCACGAAAGTAAGATTTGTGTAGCAGGATAGGGGACAGTGGTGAGATCAGAAACTGAGATGAGTGTGGTGGCGTGCCCCAAAGGTGGAAGGGAGAGAAAAGACTACCCTACGTCGTGGGCAGTGCGCGCGTGGCACACCCGGGCCTCTGACAGGATATAAAACCAGCCCGTCTAGTCTGATCCGGAGAACAGACGTACGCATCGCGCCAGCGTTGAGTGAAGATACTGTACCTGGCTGAACCTTAAAGCCGGACTGAATTTTTGTCAGAGCACTAAGGTGAATCTTCTACCCGAAAAAGCCGAGCTGGGTTCTGGAGCAGCTCTCAGCCTTCTGGCTCCACGCGCGGTGAAGCAGAGCTGCTCACCTGCATGCCGCTGCGGGAGGACACCGCTTCGCGACGGCGCCGAGCTGTGCCGTTCCTGCCGTGCGCTGCCGTGCAGGCTTTTGCCGCTGCGGTGAACGTGCTGATACTAGAAGCATCAGTAATATTTTGATTGACCCCAAGCCATCCTTTTTGCTTAAAATGAGTGGGTTGAGTGAGGTTGTAAGCCCTGGATGCATTTCTAAGCCCTTGCAGAGTTCGTCGGTTCAGTCTGGTCCACACTGTCGCTGCTGGAGAAGTGTGAGGGAGTCCGTTTCGCATAGTGCTTCCAATGCGGTGCTGGCAGGTATATTAACTCTACTGGAAAAGTCAAGCTTGCTATGGCCCAGCAGCATTGCCTGCAGCAGCTAAAACTCCTGAAAATATTTCAGCCAAGTACAGATCTTTCTTAGGTCAGTCAACAGCTAAAAAAATCATAGGAAAAGCTACTGATGTAAAATGAGAGATGTAGAATAAGGAGAGTTAACGAAAATTGCTGACTCCTGAATGAATACTATCGCAATGAACATTTAGGTGTTAAATAATTCCCTTAGCACTAAAAGCGATGTTTACTTTTGAATGTCTGGCTTTAACATTTTTAAATTTGTTCTTACTGGAATAAATTCTTTGTTGGCGTCAGTCTTGTGCTGACACTTGAGTGAATGTGTTCACTGACTTCAGGCCGTCATGCAGATAGTGTATCATAATTATGTATATCTGATTATTCTTTTTTTTCCAGTTCTGTAACACAGTGCAATTATAAACAAAAGAATCTTTTATATACTTTCTCTTCTCAAATAGTGCCTAATCCATGCTTGGACCTGACATGCGAATTCATTTGTTTACTCAACCCTTCTGGTGCAACATGTGCATGTCCAGAAGGAAAATCATTGGTTAATGGAACATGCACTGATCTGAACCTGTTAGGTGAGTATTGAAAACTGCATGAGAAGCAGAAAATAAAAGAAATAGTCAGTTTTTGTCGTGGCAAAAGGCTAGACTGTCTGTGGGTTGAAGTTCTATGATGTTGTTCAAGATACCTATTACACTCCTGAGATGGAAAGTAAATAATGAAGAAGCAAAATACTGCTATCAGAGAAACTCTTTTGTTTCATCAAAAAGAAAAATGAACTATTGGACTGAACTGACATAAGATGATATGCATTGTTAGAAGTGTTGTATTAAATACAGGAAGCTAGAGTTCTGGTAGAATATCTACTTAAGTCTTGCTATATTCTCAGAAAAATAAAGAATATGACTTTTTCTATAGAAGGAAGACTGTTAAATAATTAAAGTTATTCCCACTGTAGTTCTGTGGTTCACCTAATGGGTGAACCACACCCATTAGTTGCCATTAGTTCACCTAATGGGTTAAGTGGTTAACCAACTGGAATGGATTTTTAGTCAGCTTGAATTTTAATATTTTCCAGAAATCATAGAGTAGGATTTCTCATGCATATGAAAAGTCAGAATGCATCAGAATGTTCCTCTGATGTTTAATTCTAGAGTCAGAAATTGAAGCAATCTGTGTTTTGATGAGATTCTTAGTACTTAAACTGCTCAATTTAGTAAGGTAATTAATTTAAATGAAATGTCATCATTCCGTTTTGTGAGGGAAATCTCACCTGTTAAAGACTTCCTAATCTTTAAATACTGAATTAATGTAACAATGTTTCAGTGTTTTATGATATGGGATTAATGAAGCTATCCTGACTAGCACTATTTCTGTATCAAGGAATCTACTATTTTAAAAAATAGTTTTTAGAGTAAAACAATATTACAGAGCTTATCCTACATAACAAACCCATTCATCTTTTTGCCTAAGTAAGACTACAGCGTATGCGTTGCATTTACTTTGGCACCAACATTTATATACGCTGCACCATGCTCTAGCAAAAATATAGTAAATTCTGTGGCTGAATAGCTATGAATGTGGATTTATGCAATAGTTATACAACTCTACAGTAGTTTTACAATAATTTCTACTGTTGTGGGGAAATTACACCACTGAACCAGATGCAGTAGAGAACATAAGTATGCTCTACAAGATTTGTAATTCTTGAGACAAAGTCAGTCTAAACACCCTATGTCTGCAGAGAGTATCTACCCTCACTGCTCCTTCAAATGCCTGATATTTGCTTATCCGAGATGGAAACTATTCTGCCTGGCTGCTTTTAACTTGTCATCACAAGATTTTCTTTGTCTTTCAGGACATTATATCTTTATTAAATATCTGGAGGCTGTTAGATTATTTTTCTGTTGCATAGATATACAGCACAGATTTGCATGCCTAGAGAAAGCACATTGAATAATTGATATTTTCTAGAATCTTCCCACAATTGTGATGTCTGTTATACCCTTTTATGAGTTGTTGAATAAATGTTTCTTAGTTTTCTGATAAAAATTATATTTCTAGTATTGCCTAGCATAGTTTTTTTTTCCCGTATGTTTTCCTCTACTGATTGGAGATTGCAGATTTTGTGGCCTCACAGATTACAATTTACAAACAGACTCTAACCTCAGCATCATAACATACTAGCAAGTATATGTTTTTGCACTCTTCTGACTTTTATGAAAAGTATGAAATGAGTTTTAAATGTTTGTTTCATGCTACTTAGCACACTATACTTAGCCTTGCAGGGATCTGCAGAGATTCCTGGCAAGATCGAAGCTGACCTCAAGGTCAGCATCTGGAATGGACACAGATTGTAATTACTGATGGGCTGACAAACCACTTGCACTTGCTAGGTTTCCAAGAGCCTCTAAACAAGAAACATCATGCAAATTTGTAGTAAATGCCTTTTCTTACTGAAAGTCAAGTCATAAAACAGATTCTCTTCCTTTAAAAAGCTATACTGAAAGAAATAGTCAGTAAAAAATAGGAAGACAGTCTTACTGTTCTTTTCTGATGAAAAGTTACAAAATGCTGAGGAAATATCCCAAACTGCATACATTCAACTTGTTAAAATCTTACATTATATTTTCTTCATTGTCACAGAGCATTTTTGGCAAACTTATAGAAGTCAATAACCGACAACAGTCAAAATCCTGTCAACGTCCTTATATTGTAGACTGTTGATCCAACTTTAATCCAAGATTGCATATGAGATTTTATCTTGATTTCTGCAATAAAATTCTGATTCAAAGTCAGTTGAAAGATCCCTGTCGTTGCTAGTAATCTTCTGATTAGATCCTCAAAGAGTGAAGTCCAGGAGATTGTAATCAGAGGCATGACCATCTGTGAAACTCTCTTTAACTGGTTTTGTTATTGATTTTATCATAATACAGTAACTGTACTTGAAATTGGTTGTAGGTATGTCACAATAGTATATATACATTACAATTTATCTGTTTAACAATACACCGCCACTAATTTACTGATTTAGAAACTCAGCTTCTTAAGTTTCTTTTAGTGGTCTTTATTTATATGTTAATAGAAGTGATGTGTACTGGTTGTTTTGTACTTGACCAGTAACTATTCAGAGCTGCATAATAAGCATCATAGTTTCATGAATTAGTAGTAGTAATGAGTATCAAAAACCAATGTGACTATACTGTATTTTTTTCAATAATGTATAATTCAGGTTACTGTTCAGTATTTTATCAAGCATCCTTAAGAGTTTTATTTTTAGTATCTTCTAAGTGGTTTTGGTCTTTAAAAATGCAGTAATGAAGTTACTCTTACATTTCCATGACTTACCAGTGTCAAAATGGTACAGCTATCTAAGGTTCTCAGGTTATCTTAAATATTGGCCCTCTGGAGAGTCAGTGTTTGAGGATTTTGTTTTAACAATGCTTTAGTCTCTATCCCTCTGGAAAATGCAGGCCAACAAAGAATGGTTATTTTTGAGAAACGGTGACATTTTTCATTTTGGTGGAGTTTTTTGCATGACTATTGTGAACAAGCCTTGCACGCTTTGTACAGCTTAATAGTTGGTTGCTGACTGGGAGGTCCTCTCAGTATTGCTTGCTTTCTTGTAACTGTGACCCAAAAAGTGACAGACTCTGGAGTCCGGAGTTCACTGGATTTTTTTTTTTAACAAAATAAAACTGAGGTAGGTTTGAAGTTCTGCATAATAACACTAATGACTCATCAAAATGATTTTTCTTCACAAGTCCTGTGTGAAAAATTCTAAATTTGAATCCCCAGTAGCTTTCTATAAGAATGAATCCAGATTGCTCTAGACAGCTGCTTTAGCAGCATCTGTTGTAACTGATTAAAACAAGAGGTTTTTTTTGGTTTGGCTTTTTCAAACCAGAGCTATTGCAACACATGTGTCATTCTGAATGAGATTCAGCATATTTTTTAAAACAAAACCAAACTAGGTCCTCTTTGTTCTTACATAGGCTTTCATCTTTTTTCCAGAGCAGATTATGATTGAGACGAACCAATTTTTCTGATTTATGTATTGACTGCGACAGACATGACTTTCTCAGTTCAGAAGCTATCCGTTAGTTTTCACCTGGGTACGGTACCACTTTATAGTTACAAAAGAAACCAGTGGGTTTATACTTATTCTCTTTATTATATCTAATAATCTGCGACACAAAGAAGCTAAATATGTAATTAGGAAAATGAAAGTGCAAAAGGAGATTTGCACTGGAAGAAAATGGTGTGTATCACAGGAGTGAGCAGGAGTAATGGAATACTTTCAGGAGTTCAGTATTTTGGAGCTGAACATTTATCACTTTCATTTTAGGAAAGGGATATTTGTGCTCTCTTGGCTGGAGGAAAAGCCTGAGAAAAATTCAAAGGCTCAGATATGATGTTGCTTCTGAAAGCAGATGAAACAGTTAATTTATCATGGTATTTCCTGCAGTGCATTTCTGTGAGGACTTACCCGTTTCACACTGAGACTGCAGGCAGACCAAATGCTCTGGCTGGGAGTATAGAGGTTAATCCCTATATGCTTTCCTTCTCACCAACAAATTCTGCCTCAAAGAGCTTTACTAGCAAAAGCTGTGGCAGTTCAATCCATGCTATCATCTTGCTTTCTGTTCTGCTTTCAGTCTTTTTTTTTTTTTTTTTTTTTTTTTTTTTTGATAGCAAATAGAATAGTGGTCAAACACAGAAAGCTCCTTCTTGTTTGAAAGAATCTACTGGTTACAGCAGTATCTTCTGTGTTTGCAATGGAGATATACCACTGGGACGGATTTTTTCCCAGTACAGAAGAAAATGTATTAAATTACAGCAGGTATTTGGTTAGTTTTTCTCACTGTGCATCCTTTTCTTAACACTTCTGTTCCATTTGGAATTGTAAAGCAAATGGATTTTTAAAACAGAATATGTGAACAGCAATGAAATAGTCTTCAAAGAGGAGGATCTTATAGTATTCAAACAAAATTTGGAGATTGCAACTTCAGATAAATTTTGACTTATAGAATTGACAGATAGCAGAGGCCTTTTCCAGGGGGGCAGAAATATTTATACAACCTTACCAGAATTTAAGAACTTGAGTCTCTTGAATGGGTACATTCAGCTTAGTAAATATAACTACACAATTCTCTCCGAGGTAGGCAAGAACAAATACCTTTATGCCACCTGAGAAGAATATTTTCAAATATTTTCCACTGTGTGGAGCAAACTGTTCTTGTCCCAATGAGTATATTTCATCAACCTTTTGCTCCATAGCATCACCTACGCTGCTAGTTTAAAAATCAGTGGATCTTTCAGAGGGCTAAATAGCAAAAAGTAAAATGTATTTTGCTCAAGAAAAAGAAAAAATGGTTTTATAGAAGTACCAATTAAAGAAATGTATGTGTGTGTTGGGAGAGAGGGATGGAATATCTAAAAAGAGAACAAGTAAAGTTAGAAGTATCAGTTCAGAAAGTTTTGCATTATTGCTTTTTCAGTAATTCCTCTGTGTAAGAATTTTGTTTTCAGTTAGAGAAAGGTGGCAAAAACTGAGCAAATAGACCCTAAGTTCATTAATATTAAATATCAAAAATTCATATCAGGAAGAAAAATGTAAGAAAAAGAGCAAAGCAGAGTTATTCTATTCTTTGTGGAGGTAGACAAACCAAGGCAGCAGAATACAAAATAATCAGACTAGGGGAAAATATATTGATTACATGACCTATAACCGCTTACCTTCTATCATGTCAAATTCGTTAGCTAGAATATTAGCCAATAATTTAGCAGGTGAAATTATTTACTTCTGACACTTCAAGAATTAAATAGGATAGCTGAGAGGTGTTACAGTTAAGAGTTCCAGCAAGGTCTGACTAGTGTTGACTTTACTGAAGATAGAAACATTTCTGATTAAAAAAAACCTTTTTTTTTTTTACTTTTCTCCGACAGGACATACTTACTGGAGATGTTCCCAGCTCTTCTGAAGCCTTTATTCATTAATTCAGATTAAGAGTATTCAGCTTTTCATAATCATTCTTCTCTGTTTCTCTCCTATATTCTTTTTTCTTCCTGTCTTCCCTTAAAGGACCATTTTGTTCCTTTTTCCCACACAAAAGCATCTGATTCCCCTTTTGTACTCAGTTGATGTGAATCAGCAGGAGTAATTTGATTCTTGTATCTACTTCCAGACAACAAAACAGCAGCAGCATTAAAACCTTTATATTGTTAAAGTCTAACACAGGATTTTAAAACTAGCTTATCCATTGCATCTTTAAATCCTATTTCTTAGCTTGCTTTAAGTCCAAAATTTTTGTAGAAACTTTTCCTTGATTGTTTCATATTTAAGTCACATTTAAACTCTTGCATTTCAAATATTTGAGAGAGGAAAAAGCAAAAAATTTTAATAATTCCGTGATGATGCAAAATATTACACTCTTTCCTATTTTTTCTCATTTCTTTCTCAGAAACTTTCTCAGTTGAACATCATGTAAAGTTATTTAATATATATTGCATTTAAAAGGTATAGGACATGTGTATCCCAATCATTGAAAGCCAATTGAATTAGAAAAGCTTTACTGCAGACAACTTTTGGCCCAGTATATTTTTATGAAAATATAATGGTGAATATTTCCTGGTGCAGTTAGAGTAACTGTGAAGTTCATAGTTCTCATTCTGTAGCTGTAAATATGCCTTTTAAGAGTGAATTTTTATGTTGAATTCATGGAGTGTCTCTTAATTTATATTTTTTCTCAAATTTTATATCTTAATTTTTCAGAATTACTCTAGAAGCAAAACGGAGATGATATTTTAAAAATTTTGCTATAGGCTCATAAAAATGAGCATTTGTCTGTACTTCAGTGTTTTTTATTCAGTTTTAACTAAGCTCTGCTCTATAAACTCATGACTAATGATAAGTAAAAGAGAAGAGATAAGCAAAAAAAGTAGTGCTTCTGTCCAATAGGGTGTGCTACATTATTCATTTAAACAACTTCTGTAATGAGTAACTGAAGAATGGTTCATGGAACATCAGAGGGTCTAATGAACCACCTAAATAAATAAAATCCTGAGGCATCTTCAGACTCCCAAGTACAAAGTAGCTTCCACTTAATCTGCAAGAGGGGTAGCAGCTTCAAGGTGAGAGATTCCCGGGAGATCCGCGTGAGGAGCGGGCTCGTGGCGGGGAGCCGCGAGGGCCAGGCTGCGCCGTCGGGGATGCAGCTCCGGGGGCAGTGGGGCCAGCAGGGCCACTGCCCGGGCCCCGCTGCCGAGGCAGGTCCGAGGGGAAGGCAGGAGGGGAGGTCCGGGGGTGGCACTGGCACCGGTGTGTCCAGGCTGAGATGCGGCTGCAGCGTAGCTCCCTGAGCTTAAAGGCAGCTCCCACGCAACAGGCAGGGAAAGGCCCCTGGTTCTTGCAGCTTTTTTTTTTTTTCACTGCCGTTGGATCCCGGGTCGCACTTCAGCACCATCTGAGCTCTCACTTTGACAGATCCCTGCGAGGAAGGGTGTGCTCAGGACCCTGACAGATAAGCAGAAAAGAGAGACGTAGGTTAGTCTGCAGGAAAGCCTGCTGCAAAAGCAGCTGTGTTACTGGGCTCTGCAGAGCCAGTGCTTGAGAGAACAATTCTGAATGCCTTAATCGCAGTTAAAACTTCAAACAGAGCCCGGACCTTACAGAGGAGATGACTCAGTCGCAAACCTTAGCTCTAGGATATCAGACCTCCCTAAACTCGGCACTTGAGAGGCAGCCTCTTTCTTTAAGCAGCAGGAGTAAGAGTCGGCATGCCAGTGTCAGTCAGTCTTAGCTCTGGAGAAGTATAGGAGATAAAGGATACTCATACTCCTTTTCATCTGCAGTTTAACTGAAACTTATTAATTCAGCAAAACATCGCTGTTACTGGCGGATCTATCACTGAATAGTCTCGGTGTTAGCGTTGTCCCTTTTGTTCAAAGGGCCACGTAGGTTCAACTGCTGGATTAGTTAGGCATCAGTCTGGCCTCACAGAATTCAGTTTGTTACGTGAGAAATGAAAGGCCTTATTGTTAAAGGCATGACTTGGGCTGGAAAGGTGCTTATCTGTTTCTTTAGGAGTACAATTATTCGGATGTTTGCCAGTTGTATGCATGCTATTCCATAATTAATTTCTTGTTGGTGTCACTGAGTGATTTTATTTCTTGTTCGCTGGAATGAATAGAGATTTATTTCTCACAGTGTTTCCAAGACAGGCACAGCTTTAATTGAAAATAGTATTAGGGAAAGATTGAATCTGCCCTGCTCAGGATTTGTGTTACCCGATACCTGGGAGCTAAGAAGGTGGCAGCACCTTCCTGAGCCCTCAAAGCCTGCACGGCAGAGGCAGTGCCTCTCGTACGGGAGAGGGCCCGGGGGGCCAGTGGTGCGCTGCCGCTCGCTGAGCTCCTGACTGCCTGTCCGAGAAGAGCTTACGGTCTCCTAAAAGTAGCTTTTATCTAGTACTGTGCAGTAACAGTTTGCTCTCTCCATTTTGAAAAGTGAGTCCCCCCCACCCCCAGCTACCGGGAACTGGAGATCTATTTAAAAGGTTGCCAAGTTCTAGTTTGCTAGTTACCTGAAACAGAATTGTTGAAATTATTGAAAAGTCAAGTAATTTCTGTGTGTTTTCGCTGCAGATGATACGTGTAAACTGACGTGCGAAAATGGAGGGAAGTGCATTATAAACGAGAAGGGTGATCCCCGCTGTCACTGCTGGCCAAGCTATTCTGGTGAACGATGTGAAACGAACCACTGTTACAATTACTGTCAGCACGGAGGAACCTGTGGCGCCTCTGTCCTTGGTAAATATTTCTGTGCAGCTTTAGGATGTTATTATAACGACCTTAATCTAAATGTTTGAATTTATTCTTTATTTGTCTAAGCATAAACTATATGCAATGTAGCAGTATATACTGTACACATATTTTATACTAAATAGTGCTTTTCATTCATGTATTTCGGTATTTAAGCGGAAATAAATTACATCCCATAAAATGGAGCATATAGGTGTTCAATATAAAGACACAAATGTTGAGGTGTAAAAAGGGTGGTGTAAAAGCATGCTAAGGCCAAAGTCTAAACCATACCTGGAGGCCACCTCCCCACTTTCTAGCTTGAAATTTTTAGGTGCTACTCCTAAAGTTTTAGGTGCCCTAGGGTATATACATAAAGATATTTCCTTAAACTAGAGTTGTATGTCCTCATTCTTTAACCTATGTCTTATTAGAATTCACAAAATTGGACATTTTCCTCATGTGTTTCAGGAAAATTTAGTTGATCAGAATTCAAATCCTTGAATCAGAATTCAAGTTTGCTTGAAGGAATTTGAAATAACGTCTCTTATCTTCAGGGAGATTATCTGAACCGCCAAGCCAAAGATATTTCGGAGCTGATCTTTGTCCCTTACATGTAGCTTGTATAATGTAATTAAATAGTGTTTGGGCTAGAGAGAGAAAGTGTGATAAGAAGTACTCTGTAACTTAGTAATTACATTAGAAAGGGGAAGCTTGAGTTTTCTGCTCCAAGGAATTTAAATATTTGATTCACAGTGGAACGGCTAGAGGGGGAGTTTGAAGTCTAGTCTTTTCTTCTCTGAGAAGTCTATCACCTCCTGAAGATGGTGTGAATCATTTCCTCATGTGTGTTGAAAAACACGTCTTGGTCTCCGCAAGAAAAGTGCAGGCACTTGACCTTAGAAGAGGAGCTTGTGACTGTTTCTCACAGATGGAGGGAAATGGTTCTCCGAAATGTGGGAAAATTATTTATCTCAGTCACTGTGATTAGAGGTTGCAGCCTAGATCTCAGCATTTTTCTCAGCATTTCTTAATATTTAGCCTGTTTAGTTTAGTTATTTAACTTCCCTTACTGTACCAGCTTCTGTGGATCCTTACTTTCTTCCTGCCATCTTACCTAATAAGATGTAATTGCAAAAATCCAAGGGAATTCAAATCTAATAATCTGTTGTGTGACAAACAAAGTATTCTTCAGTTCTGAATCCTTTTGGGTTAGCAATATCATTTATAGTGATATCAGTAATAATGACTACATATTAGAAAATGACAATTATTTGTAGTTGATATTGATCAATTATACTTGAAACTGCTTCTAACAGCTCATAGAAGTACTGACAGAAATGATAACCTGAAATTTTTATCAATTTAGTGAGATCAATACATATTTACTGAGGATGTGCAAGTGAATGAAAGAATGATATGCCAAAACTTCACTGTCACCTAAAGAGACTATATTTACTCCCAGATCTCTATATATGTGTCATATAATTGATACTTTCATGGAGTTATAAGGCATTATAAAACTAATAACTTAGCTTCTGTAATCCAGCTCACTTGTGAATCCTGCAGACATTTCAGTTTTCTTCCTTTGGGCAGTAACCTTGGAACTCACTCACTTCTAGCAGCTGCTTCATTCTTTACTGTACAACTGAGAGTACAGAACTGGGCTCACACACCTATTCTGCATCCTGGCCTTCTTTTTTTTTCCTCCTAAATACAACCTCTAAAATCTCTCCACCTTGCTGGAAGGCATAATTAGCATAGTAGGTTTGGTCATCAGTGACAGATGAAGGAAAGATATGGGCATATCCTGCAATATACTTCTGCTAGATTGTTATTAGTGACCCCATCTGCTGTAGTGGGCCTGAACATTCAGACATTATCCTTATTTCTGCTTGGTCTCAAAAAGGTGAATATACCTACACCAAAAAAAAAAGCACAAGGGAGCCAGCACTGATGTGACCGCAGTCCACACTCCATTCTCTGACTGCCTGATCAGAGATTGACTGGGAATCCAAGTCTTTAACTGCTTCGGAAGTTTGCTGTACGACATCTGGCCAAAACGTGCCAAACCTTTGTGAGCTGAGGCCAGTGTAGAGCCATTCTTGCTCATTATTGAAGGATAATTGGATCTTAAAGTTTTAGCAGCCACCTCTAAGTACAAAGAGGACACCTCACTCCCAAGTCTATCAGATGTCGAATGTTCTGATGACTTTTACTGGACAGAGCTTCTTATAGGAATATTCTTTTGCTGTGTTTTTTCTCATTTTCTAGTTTAATCAATTTTTTAATAACTGTATTTCAAGTTAAATGTATCTCACATCTGCCATTTCTAATTCATGAGTGTAGTCATGAAGTCATGACTTGAAGTCAGTGCAATAACTTCCATGTGCTAGAGATGTGGGAAAACATGCTTTGGATCTTTCTAAATCAAGGTGACAGCATTCTAGATAAAATTTTCAAATTCTCATATCTCACCTTCCTTGCAAGCCTTGCCCCTGGACCCTATAAATATTCTATTAAGAAGAAATCTCTATGTCTTATTGGCCTGTATTTCTTATCTATATCAGCTCATAAATCTTGTCTTCCTGCAACAAACTACCATGTCAGCAAGACATCCTCATATCCTAGTTTAATCCATGGTATACTAAAGTTGTTATGTATCCTGTAAGAGGAAGTTAAATTTAACACCTCAAAGGCATCCAATACCTGTAATCTGTTAACTCCAGAAAGCTGATTTTATAATTCCTCAAGTATTTTTGCAACAACAGTTTCCTCTTTCCACTGAAATATACCACTATGCTAAGCATCATTCGGTCAATGCTCTCGATCAATGCACGTTTAATTGACAAGGCTGCACATACAATTCACAAGTTGGACTGAGGATGTGAAAAACGGAAGAAACCAGCGTTCTTGCAGTTCCTTTTCATTATCTGAGCCTTCAAGAAAAGGCTGATCTGCTTTGTCAGATTGATGTGAAAGTCATTAGTGTACACATTGCTTTAATGTTGCACATTGCAACAACTGGTTCTGTACTCAGAGGAATTCCTCTGTTCTTCTTTCATACTTATAGAACTTAAGCATTATAGTAAGTGCGTAGATTTCAAATATTACATCCTACCAGGTTGACCTCTCCACTAGCAATGGGTATATTAAATACATTCTTTTGTGTGGGGAATTCTTTCATGTCTGGAAAGTACAAGATTACTATGTAAAATAAGTCAGCCCAATACCATTTTAATTTGTTTTACTATAGTATTCTTATGTGTGCATACCAGCTTCCATATGGAAGTATTCATGACCAGTTCTTCAAAAAGCAGTAGTTATATTTTTTCACCCTTGCATCATCATGCTAAACTGATGCAAAAAAGTTGCACATGTTTTTCCAGATTTTCTCCTTTTCATTTATTCAAAATGGTGAAGCTTTTTCCTCTGGACGTTGCATACATGTGATAGTGCCAGTCCAAATTCTATCTGCAAAACAGAAATGGCCAAAATAACTTCAGTTTATTTGGAATCCGTCTGTCTTAGGAGCTCTAATTGCCCTTATTGATTCTCTTGTATTATCCAATTCAAACAGCCTTGATACAGTCTGTCTAACCAGTGTCATTCTGCGTGCATCCCCTTTTGTGACTGTGAGTGCATTTATATTGCACAGCCGCAAGCGTGGTGTTTCTGGACTAGCACCGCTACGAGCAGAGGCGGCCGCACTGGTGCAGCACGCGAATGGCTGTCATGGACCATCAACATGATGACAGGGAAGGGTGGACCCCATAGCTGCTATATGGCCAAGGTTCCATGTCTGTTTGTTCTGCCACATGGAAGTGCCTCTCTAAATCTGGGGCAAAATCTGATCGTCTTGCTGGGATGTTAGCTCATCCAAGCCCATGTTTTCTGTCTCCTCACAGGAAACCTTTTTTGTTACATGCTGCTGGTATTTGGCCCAGAGCCCTTGCAGGAAAATGAGCTTCTGCAGGGTCACAGCTGCTCTGATGCTTCCCTAGCAGTCAGGGAATTTCCTTATTGTTGGATTCTGGTTTGAACTGAGGTAGACATATCCTGAAAACAAATCTTTCATCATTTTCTGATATAAATAAAATGACGCAGCATATACAATACACTTCTAGTCAAACTGAGCTTGTAAATTCTGTTATCTTTCACCACCTAATGTAGAATAGTAATGTGATAACCAATTAACTAAATTGCGGAGTATTACTCATTTTTTAAAACATGATTGTGTTAAATCTTTGCTGGATGTGGTAAGTTGTAGAACCTCATTATCTGCACACAAATGTTAATTTGTTGAACAAATCCCGCTGGCAATTCAGGGATTATTCACTGCTGGTTTACTTACTGCTAAGCCTTTTGGCAAATTCCTATGTGAACATTATATAGCTAGAGATTGGGGCAGCTTTAATTAAAATTTATAAGTTTATGACAGTTGTATTGAACTACAATAATTGAACAAAGAAAATGTCATCAGTTAATTAAAAGTACACATCTGAGACGTATAATTAAAAGTTTGGTTATAATAATGAACACTTTCCAATAAACCAAATTAGTAGGAATTTTGAAAAAATTTAAATGTTAACATAAAAATACACTTCCTTTTTTCTTAGATTAAAGTAAAAATGTTGGTTGCAATAATTTACTAAATGTCTTGAATGTATTAACTAGCCTTAAATAGTTCAAAAAATTAGATAAATACATATTTATATTATATTTACTGCCCCAAGGTTATGTCTAATCACATAGAATTGTGATGCTGTATCAAAATGATTAAAACAATGTTATTTCTTTCCACCTAATGAACATGGATTAAATATTCTACTCCAAAATATTAAAGATCAGATATGAAGTAGATACCTAATTGGTCTCAAAAGCACTCAGTGTTCTGTTTTATAAGCGATCGATGCAGGCAGGTTTGGGGATGCAGTGGTGCATATTGAAAGCTCCGCTCACTGAAAAACACGTTCACGCCGCTCACATCAGATCACTGCCCGTAATCTCATGCAGGGAGCCCCAAAGGGGCATGCTCCACCTGCACCCGACCAGGATGGGGGGCCGTTGTGTGGAAGGGGACAGGGTCGCGGTTGGACATCGAGGGTGTCCAGTCTGCTGCCAGTCTGCTGTCCAGTCTGCTGTGCAGCTGATCTCATGGTCCCAGCTGAACCACTGCCACCAGCCTAGCTCAGAAGAACCTTGGAGACTACCTTGGAGATCTTTTCTACTTTTCTTTCACAACATGCAAGAAATACCTATCTATTGGGACTGATCCCAGTCATTTCAGCTCATAATTACATACTGGAGTACAGCTTCCCTCCACTACTCCTGGGTTATTAAAGCTAATTATGGTTCATGAGCCACATGGATTCCCACAAACTCCTGTTGCTAACAGTCTATAAGGCATGATATTACTTATAGCAGCCTCATATAGAACGACCTTGTTTTCTAGAATAGTGACACCTATTAAATATATAAATATATATATTTTATTTATATATTTATATATTATATAAATATATTTATATAAATATAAAAAGCTGTATTTCATATTTTTAAAATTGCAATATGCCTTGTACAGTCATAAAAATGGAGAATGGAGAAATCCAGAACAAAAAGATATACTTCTTTCTCTCTAAATACTACTACTGTGGTTTTCAAATTGGAGCATTTTACAGGTGATGTGCTAAGCATAGGTTACCACCTTGTCACCCTTGCCATATTTACAAATAAAGCTATTCAATATAGATGATCTAAGCAAGAAAGTTTTCCTGGATTTAAGGAAGAGCCATTAGGTAAAGCTCGGATGCTGACCTGTAATAAGTAGAGAAGAAAAAAGACAATATTTTCATGCAGTAAATCCATCTGAGGATGGCAATGAGGAAGAAAGAGCTCAAAATAGGGAAATACTTTTTGTTCTGAAAGTGATTATTTTTTCTTATTTTTGCATAAAATATACCAGATGATGGATAGCTGAAATGTTAAATTTGTAGCAATTAGCAGTCCATAGAACACTTCTCTTACTAAAATTTTTCTATGCTGTAATATATGTTGTGAACGTTTCTGTGCTGGCTAAGGTCAGAGGTTACAAGACAACTTTACTGTTGGTTCTGTACAGCTCCAGTACTGAAACATCATGATCAGTGTAAATGCTTATGTTCTCTGTGCATGAGATTACCATACAGTGGCCATTACTTATAAGTTCTGACATTTTGTATAGCATAACTCTTTGCTTTGCAAAAATAAATCAATATTCTGATTCTATGATACAAAAAATAATGGCATTGATTGACATTGTTTAATAGTGCAGTTTTATTAAAATGTCCTTGGAACCATTTTATATCAGAAAAAATTTATGAGAATAAGGCAGATTATTATTATTATTATAATAGATGCCAACAGTCATTGTATAATTAAGCAATGAACTTTTAACATTACTAAAAGTCATGTTCAATTGAGTGACAAAAATGAGGTTTAGGCTATACTGAATTAAATTTTCATATAACTCAGCAATTTGGCATATTTATAAGCATATATTAGCCTAATAATTTCTTGTACAAAATAGGAAAATATCATTGCCCCATCATTTTACAAAATAGAAGAATATTAATAATAAAAACTGAATTTAGACCCCTATATCATATTCTGTCACTATTTTATTTAAAATTTATAATTGAAACACTGATTCAGATTAGAATTATGTGAAACCGCCTGAGTCTGGGTGACAAATTTGAATACAAGTGTATTTGTGTGTGGGGAAAAAAAAAGAGTCTGTGCTAACATCTGAGTTCAACATCTTTGATTTAATGTTTATATCACAAGGGACAGATATGAATAACCAGGCTGATGCATATTAAACTGGTTGGAGCTATTTTAAGTCAATGGTTTTGTTCCTGCAGTACTCATTAGCTGAAGAGACTAACTGATCTCATGGCCTTTAGGATGATTTGCAAAACACTTTCATTTAGCATAGCTTAAAATAGAAAATACGGAAAAGAATTAAGTGAAGCATTTGAAGTAACAGAAGATTAAGAAGTAGAGGAAAGAAAAATAATAAGTAAATCATTCTGTATGCCTCAGAGGAAGTAGAAAAAAATGAGGGCACTTCTTTTGCATTGACAAATTCTCCAGTGAAAGTGATACTAAATTATGGTATAAAGTTAAAACAGAGGTAGACTAGGAGAAAGAGTATTGTGGGATTTATGAAATAGTTTAATTCACAGGATGTTAAAGAGACAGAAAACTAAATAGAGAAGAAATAAGGAGAAGATGGGAGGAGTTGCACAGTTCAGAGTTCTATGGACAGCTGTGCTAAGAGACATCAGAAGACAAATGTGAATTTGAAAGTAGATGCGGATACCTATACCAGACAGCATATGAAAACATACTCAGGAAACGATGAATTGAGGCAAAAGACAGCAAGAGAGGGACTAAATCAGGCAGCAGTAAGGATTTCCTGGTAGATTGCTATGAAGATCAGAGATAATTATGGGAAAGTAATTCAATCTGACTCATTTGACTGCTTTGGCTTTTGGTGCTTGTGCAAGGATGCAGAATGTAAGTATGCTATGGAAACTGTTCCACAGTGACTTCTGTACATTTTAAACAAAATTCTATGTGCTGCTCAGGACTATGTCAACCATAGCTTCTCTGGTGTGCTATCTAGCCAACCTTTCTATAAGTTTAAGAAAGCCCAAAAGGCCAAGTGAAAGAAAAGTGGACAAGGATGGAGGCAGAAGAGGAGTTTTGCAAGAAAGAAACAAGAGTGAGAATAGATTATTTGAAAGCATGAAGGGAGAGGGCTGGCTGGACACATCAAGGCATTTGACCTAAACAGAAGGTTACAAATGAGATTTAAGAGCAAAGTCAGAAGACAGGAAGGCATTTGTATCTAGAGTTTTGTTTTAAAGAAAACAAACCTTGAGGATCAATCAATTAGTGAAGAATGAAAAAGTTTAATGAAACAATGAAAATGCAACAAAGCTATAAATCCTGAAGACCTGAGATTTAAATAAAGGAAATTACAGAAAAATTAAAATAAGGGAAAATTATAGCAGGAAAATATGTGTGGGTCTTAGACAATATTTTAAAATCTCTAAAAAGCAATCTACTCTACAACAGGAGTTTATTTTGAGTAAATATCTGCCTTTTTCCCACGGTGTTTGCTACTTTTCAGATACTGAATTCTGGCATTACATGCACCTTTGGTCTGATACAATATAGCCATATTTAAGTTATTTATTGTATGAGAGCAGCAGGACAACAGAATAAGCACACATCTGTGATCTAGTAAAAATTGTAATGCAAAATGTAGATTAAAAATAGTCAATGTAAAATTGACTATTAGTGCATTAGTAAGTATTAGTAAGTGTATATCTATCCATGTGATTTACATAAAAGTTTGCAGACTTGAGAACAGTTGAGTACATTCTGAGGACATTCTAATGGTGACCATAGAACCATTTGTCTCCTGCAACTAGAGGAACTCAATCTGGCTGGCTGATTTGAAGAGCTTTTCACAAATTTATGGTTTTAAATTCCTGTTTAAGATTGTCTTTTAAAATAATTCCCAAATAAATAGTTAATGACCTGACACGTACGAATATAAAATGAATAGGTATTTTGAGGTATTCATATCTTACAGGGCTAACTTTTGTAGTGCTAATTTGCTCTGTTATGAGAAATTTGATTACTTTTTCTTATTCTAATGTTTATTTATTTTTATTATAAAATAGTGTTCTTTGTTTCAAATAGGGAGGCCGACCTGCAGTTGTGCGCTGGGTTTTACAGGACCAAACTGCAATCAGACAGTCTGTGATCACTTTTGCCAAAACGGAGGAACCTGCAGTGTCACTGCTGGAAATCAACCCTTCTGTCACTGCTTGCCTGAGTATACAGGAGACAGGTGTCAGTATTGTAAGTAATTTTCCACAAAATCCATTTACATATGCAGGAGAAGAAAGAGTTTTTGTATAAATGGTTTATTTCAGCATTTTCTTCAAAAACATCTAAAATAGAACTGTACAAGACAACTTATTTTGTCAATAGAAATGGTATAATTGTATTAAAATTTTCTACTTAAACATCCACATTTGTAATTGGATGTTAGTGGAAATCATGAAAATAGTGAAATGACATATTTGGTTAAAATATAAGAAGGTATCCCTTATCTCCTAGATGCTCCAGCAATTGTGTTTCCAGCTGCTACCTTGCCTTTCCTTTTTATTTCTCACACAAGTAAGCAGCATATTGACAACCACTGCTCTGACTTTCACTCCTCTCTATTACTTCATCTTACTCAGCCCAAGACTACCTTTTGCCTGGTTTCTGCTCTCTCATAGTATTGGAAATCAGTTTTTTTAAGTATTTCCCTGTTTTGATGCTCACAGCTTAGGTTCTGTCCTTTGCAGCTGTGGTTCTCATGCTGACTGACCAGTCTCTTCTCGCTGAGATACTGTTTTCCAAAGGTTTCCATGCAGTTCTGTCTGTTTAGAATTTTGTCTAAATTTTCAGTCTTTTTATAGAGGGGAGAGGAAAGATTATCTACCAATAGGCCTTCTGTTCTTATTCCATTTATGGTTTTTCTCCATACGTTCTTTTTATGTGGATCACTGTTTCCTCTTTTCCAGAGTCAGGAAATCTGAACATAATCTTGAATTTCTTCTGTTGGTTACTCATTTCAGAATTTCAGTTTGTCTTCTTCAAGTCTCTCTGACATGATGCCTCAGTAACAACTCTAATGTAAAAGTGATTATTGTTCTGAGATCAGAATTTGTTTCTTAGAAAATCTCCTTTTTTGTATTCCTGTTTTGCTTTGACTATAGCACTCTTCTGTCTGAGATTAAACCATTAGGAATACTTGTTCTTTGTCTTCTCCTGATGTGCCCAAAACCTTGCTGAAGCATACAAAATACAGTTATTTCTATTGTTATGTCCAAAATATGGGAACTTTATTTGATACTCTCCTTTGGTAAGTGTAAGCTATTCAATCATGCATTCTTAATCTCTTGATTTTAGATTTATAAATTTGTAGAAAAATTGCAGTGAGAAAGAAGATTTTTTTTAAATCTCCAAGAAATAACTTGTAATTTGTAACACTAACCTCATGAAAGCTCTTTGGACTTGAAGGAAATACTTTTGGTTAACTTGACCATGACTATATTCTTTGACTCAGAAATAGAATTGTTACAGATCCATACTAATTCTTCATGGGAGTTCATTATTTAGGATAATAGAAAATGGTTTGTCTTTTTCTGAGTATTATTAGATGTCTTTTGCCTTAAGACAGTGTAACAGATGAACTTACACGTATATACACACAGAACCCCGTATCTCTCTGTCTATCTGTCTGTCCCAGTCTCTCTCAAGTCTCTCTCTCTCTCTCCCTTATCTCTGCCTTTTCTTGAAAAAGGAGGTATAGATTTAAATTTTATATTTATGTGAATCTTTTGTTTACCACCTGCATGTGTTGAATGGAAAAGACTCACATTATCTGGGACAAACTAAACTCGTTTTTTAAATTTTAGCAGAGAATGTTGCTAAAGCCACTCGGCATCGTATAAAATAAACCACTTTTGCTGATTGAAATGTAGTATTATATTCATATTGCTCCTTACTGCATATTTGAGTCTTGTCTCTTAAAACATATAAATGTCTTATAAATTAAAGTACCTGAGAAATGCTAATCGCTCTGGTACTAAGTGTTACAATAACTTTCTTTGCGAGCAACTGTAGAAGAATATAAGAGGACATATACTCTTACAACCACTGTATATCTTCTCTCAAGTTTAATCAGATTTAGATATAGTAATGTATATAAAAAATAGAAGACTGTCATAGTGCTTGTTGTAGAATAGAATATTAAATGTGAAATCTGTCATTTCTTTCTTACATAATTCAGTGAATTAACCAAAGACGGCTAGATTTAAACCAAATGGAAAGGAAATTAGCGATTATAAAGATCTGGTTTAGAATTATCTACAAGGTACAAAAAGTATTTAGTTTTAGCGAAAGGTCTGTCAAACAAGAAAAGAGTGTGTATCTGAAATAGGATTTGCACTGAAATAAACTGAATGTATTTCCAGTTGGGAGACTAGAAATAAATTGAAACCTTTGAATGGAAAAACAGCAGTAATTGTGATTCTGTCCCACTTGGTTTTAAACAAACTGCATGGATCCACAAATAACTATCTGCAAACACAATTGGGTATTTGAAAACAGTATAGTACATAAATCATGCACAGACAGACACACAGATTAAGAAAAAATATTTACTTGAGGCTTACACAAAACCAAACAAATTGTTTCTAGTTGAATGCTTCTGCATACATCTTTCTTTTTTTAAAAAAAGAATTAATTTAAATGTAAATTCAGGGGTACTTTTAAAATAGAGTGCTTATTATCAGATTTGGATTATATACTGATGCTTTGGAAAAATGCCACAATTCAGAGGCACCCAAATTTATTAAAGAAAACAAAGTATAATTAGGGTTTTGTTTGTTTAAACCTTAAAGCTTTTAGGAAAAAAGCTTACAATGTTTTAGACTATTTTTTGTGACTAATAAAAGTTTTATGTAACTTTAAGGTTCACAGTTAAAAGTGTAAATGTAAACAAATCTGTATGCTTTCTTTTCTCTTTTTCTCTTTTCACCTTGTATGTATGTTGGAATGTATTAATATAGCCTTATTACAAAGATTAGTTGCCTCTAAATTATCTTTTTTAGTCTCTTTATGATGTAACTAAAACCAATTCATAAGGAAGGAATGATACATGCAAATGAATAGGTATGCCTTCAAGTTGAAAATATTATTCTTATTTTTTATGGCAAGGACAGGACATTTACTTGCTGTATTGCAGATTGTGAGGAGCTTATTTTCGTCACACTTATCATCTCCAATTACCCAGTGCAGAATTTCTCCTGCAATTAGTTCACATAAAGGCTAATAACCAAAATGTGCTCCATGTCAAAGCACTGGAAAAATGAATTTAAAAGTAAATGAATATATAAAGAATTTCACTAAGGTTATGCATGTGATTATATACACACGTATTTGATGTATTTGCATATAATTCCATATTCAAAATTCCTATAAGGAGACATACAGAGTATTTAAAGTTTGTATCTTGAACCATTTAAGAACCAAAAACCTAAAAAAAAAAAAAAAAAAAGAAAATGTTTTCATCCGCTTACTATAACTGAAAGTGCATGTAGTGATCTCACAAGCTGTTATTTTCCCTGAAACTGAAATTCCTGAAAGAAAAAAGAATTATTTGTGTGCCATTTCAGTCCACAAACGCAGCAGCCACATTTTAGATATAGCAGAAGATTAATGGAATTTGAGACTATAATCAATAATAAAAAACAGTAATCTTTTTAGAAAGTATAAAGGTCTTACTTTTCAATTTGGGGGAATTTTTGTCCTAACAGCCCTGAAAACACTTGCCTCTTGCAATGTTCTTTTCATAAAATATCTCTTAATAATAGCTTTTAAAACAAAAGGGGGGGGGGTAAAGGAAAAAAGATGCTGGCACCACCCCAAAAAAGTACCTATCTGGACCTTGAATCGAGGGGCTACAAATAACTACTTCAATTAGTATCTTTTAAGCCTCTCTGCTGCCTTGGTAGAGATCATCTAAGGAGCTTAGTCTATAGTCTGCATAGGTAGGTGGAGATGTGTAATGGCAAGAGTCAAGCAGAACTCCCTTGCCCTTTATCAGAGTTCTTTCCAAAATTAGGAGTTAGGCTGGCCTGACAGCCCATAAAATACATCTCTGATGAGGGGGAAAAAATAAACACAGAGAAGCGTAAGCAAAATACATATCCCACTTTGAGATACCCTCACCAATCATCCAGCAGTCTTGAATATGCTCAGGAAAATATATTAATTTTAGTAATCTCTAATATGCCTTTTTTTCAACATGCCTCCCAGTGGAACAACAGTTTTGAGCGTTTACGTTTTCAGATTCAAGACGGAAGGTGCCATTCAGCCAAAATTTTGTTTTCTAGTGAACAGCTTGATAAAGCTCTACTTCTAGCTGCTACTGAGTCGCCCTCAGTCGTATCCTGAGCTTAAATAGACAGGAACGTTTCAGTAATGACAGAAAGGTAGTATTTCGTTTATGTGGACTATTTTAACTCTAAGTTGACATGGACAGATAGCACAGAATTATATAAAGGCTCTATTTGAGTTATTTCAGCTGCCCGTCAGGAACACGATGAAAAGCTCAAGACAATATTAACCACTCAGAACTGAAGAAAGCATTAGAAGCAGAGAGATTTTAAGTGGTTTGGCCCCGCTGAGGAGCTTAAATGACAAGAATTTTAAAAAGAGCTGTTCTATCAAAAGAAAGCTGTCAGTACTGCGTAAATGGAAATGAACCTAAATGTTAAAATGTCAGTGTTTTGTAGAACTGGAAGCCTCTTCAAGCAACTTATTTCTTTTAAAAGGATATGGGGAAAAAAAAGAGAGCTTCTGATGCTTCTGGAGTGTTAAAGAAATCACTGCCTGAAATCTTAGTCCTATGGACATTTAAGCAGTTAAATGAGCTAATGGGGTCTTGCAAAGTCTATGAAGATAAGAATGTGTATACTTTTCTGTAGAATTTATGGATTATGTCTTTATACATTATTATTATAACTTCATGAAAATTTAATATGTGGATAAATGAAAATAAAAATTATTTCAAAATACTGTTTCTATTTCAGTATCACGTAACAGTGTTAACACTAATATGAGCATATCAAAAGATTTTTTCCAGCCTATGTCCCATTAAAAAATATATTAACATTGCTCTGCTTTTCTTCTCACTAGTCATATCATATGGGGCAATGCTATAGATGGTTAAACATCTTGAAGAAAAAAAAAATCTCTTAAGAGCTTATACCTGTTTTCTTCTAAGTTTTTCACACTGCAGTTATAACCAGGCTACTATATACTGTGTGCCTGTTTTTAGGTATTCTTGATTCTTACTTATACTTACCAATGAGTCATTAGCTTCATTTGCCATTTTATTTTTGTTATTGTACCTTATAAAAGCCAAAAACTGAAGACATTACTTTTTATGATGTGATAATCTTTCATATTTTTTAATATCTAGCTTTCATATTGTTTGCAGATGTTTGCCACCATTACTGTGTGAATTCTGAATCTTGTACTATTTCTGATGATGGAAGTGTAGAATGTGTCTGTCCAGTACGATTTGAAGGTCCAAAATGTGAAGTAGACAAGTGTGTAAGATGTCATGGGGGACACTGCATAATAAACAAGGACAGTAATGATATAGCATGCAAGTAAGTGTGTGGGGGGTACGTTCAAAATTGCATATTTAGTAGTCATTAAATACTTTAAATCTGTAAAATTAGTTGCACAGTGGCTAGCCCTGAATCAGTCACATCAGAACAGTGTCTTTACGCATACAGGAAATTAATTCTAGAAGAACCTACTGACTCCTGCCTTTTTAAACCAATTTTCAGGGCACTCATCACTGCATCATATAGCAGGAGACTGAGCAGCTCTTCACTTGGAAAATATTCTAATAGGAATATTTAATGAAGTTAATAGTCTAGTTTTACCACATTTCTTAAATTTGTTCTTCTTTCTGCAGTATCTGTGACAATGGTAGAGACATACTATATACTAATGAAATCATATGTAGTGGGATATACAGTTGTGTTGCTGAGTGATTGTATAGGAATAGTTGGTTTTCATGAACTTAAAAGGAAAGATTTAAAATATTTTTAATGAAAGGCTCACTGCCTATGCTAAGTTTTTCAGGGTGGAAACGTAGAATTCCTGTAATTAGTAGATCTTGTATATATCCTAAAATATATATTTTAATATATAGATAACTATAAAGTAATTCACAATGGATTTAAAAAAATACTCATGGCTATTTGTATTTTTATAAACATGACAGCTGCAGTAATGGAAAGATTGCCTCTTCTTGTCAGCTGTGTGATGGCTACTGTTACAATGGTGGTACATGTCAACTGGACCCAGACACAAATATACCTGTCTGTCTGTGAGTATATTGCACTGTATAGGTAATTAAAATAACTGTGAGCCAACAAATACTAAAGTTTATATATGCATATGTTTAGGAAACGTAATGTGGTGTTTGCAGTGGTATCCTGTGGTGGTACTTTTTCTAGCTATTTCTATAACCTGATACTTTGTCTACTACTTGCAATATGGGTATCGCAAGATACATGTAAGATATATATTGCAAAATATATATAGGTATATCTTTTTAGACTTTAGTAATTTCAGGCTGGGTCTAAAACACATTTAGGCGTTTGTTCTGGAATGGCATCCGGAGGTGCAAAGTACGTGTCTTGCTTCCCTATGAAGTATATGGGGCAGGTAGCCTCTGAAGCTCTTGAAAAGATGTTTGCCTGTACCTGGTTCTCAAAGACAGATGAAGCCTTTTCTTCTAAAAGGATAGTCAGAGGTGATGGTGGAACACGTCTGTAAGGAGCCTGTAAGGAAGAATAATTTCTGTGTTTATTTTTTATATGTGTCTGAGGGTAGGTACATGTATCTATTGCTCTGCCCTAAACCTTTACACTACCTATAAACCATAACTGTTCTGTTGTGAGATTGCACTCTCCCTCCTGCAGATATGCACCACTATTGAGAAAATAATTCAAGATACATTTCTTAAGCCTAGACATAAAATGCCAAAGGAAATGTGATTCTGTAGTCTAGACAGTAAAGTACTCTCTTAAGAGGTAGAAAAACCTGTTCGAGTCCTTGCTTGAGAGCTGTGGTGTATCTTCTTGTTCAGCTGATAGATGTAAAATCTAGAAATAGTCATTGTAGCAGGAAATTAATTTCTTTCCTACTCTCAGTTGCAACACCTAATCACCTAAGCTACTGAGTCATACTGGGCTTTTTTTTATTTTGGGCTAATATGTCTTCCTATCTTTTTCACACTGCTGAAAAGCTTAGTTATTGAATAGTCTTCCACTTCTTAGAACAACCTGGAGGTCAGAGCATTCTCCAAGAGTGTATGAGATGCTAGAAGAAGTAATTGAACCTTAGTTTCTCATTTCCAGAGTGACATAAGTTATTGTCCCAAGGGATCTGGCACTACAACAACTTTGTAAAGAAAGTGCAGCCATCCCTTCATTTTGTTGATATGTATGAGGCAGGTGATCTTAGATGCCTGTTGTATTTGGAGTCTGAAGGAAATTAGATAGAGAATCACCTAGCTTTTGTAGTCTGACCAGTGTGAGAGAGGGACCAAGCTGTTCATCGCTGTGAAAGCTGAAGCGCTTCTGAATGTGCAAAGGAGCAAAGCTGTAGGTGCTATACTATTGAGAAGAAAGTATGTATGCATACATAACATACGTACTATATGCAGCTGTGGGATTAAGGACAGCTAACCTGAGTTTTCATGAATGCAGTTCTGTGTTGTGGTCCTTACTCAACTGAAAACATTTAAAATGCCTGTGTACGTTTCTCTCTTTCTCTCTTTTTTAACTATTTTGATATTTATAGCTTCATAAATGTCTTAGCAGAGGAGCAGAGAGATTCATAACTCTCAGCAAAAGAAGAATCTCACAACTGTAACATGCTAGGCTTAAATATGATAACTAAATCTGGTAATTCACATGCTTAAACACTTCATATAGCCATTTTGGAAGCTTATGATTCTTCCTTTTCTGATTGAACAGGTTTATAGTTTTTCACATTTTTATGGAATAGCATATTGAGGAAAACGAGTTTCATATATTCATTTGTGTATGGATTTACAATACATAAAAGCTGTTGATTACACCAACACTGCCAACTACTAAGAAAACAGTCATGAACGTTTTAAGGCAATTGCACTTCACATCAATCAATACAAATGTGTAGCACATTTAACAATAATATCTAGTTAAGAATATTAGCTTTGTGAATGCAGAAGTTTGTACAGACCCATTGTTTTACTGGTATTTGACTAACACTGATTATCAAACTTTGCAGTGTAGTATCAGATTGGACCTTCCATGTAAAAAAGAGTATTATTTAATATCTGTGTGTGTGCGCATGTGTATGTGTATGTGCCTTGCCATCATTATATGTACTGCGTTTAAAATCTGCTCAGCAAAAGGCAGAATATTTATGTAGGTCTATTTTACTGAAATTCTGCAGATGCTCTGTGGGGTTTAAAAGTCAGCGCTGTGACCAGAAAGTGAACCCTTGTGATTACTACTGTCAGAATGAGGGAATTTGCACTTTAACTGCGTTTAATGAACCGAGATGCAAGTAGGTTTAACCTTCCACTTAATGCTGCGCATTGTGTGACATCATTTCAGGCCACAGTTCATTGGGTCAAGTCATGCACATTCACATACATTTCACAATATATTCTTAATCGGGGGGCTCGTTTTGGTAATACACACTTACCCTTTGATAGTTGCGCTGATGAGTATATTTAAACATAGACTGTTGGAGTATCTATATCATTGGAGTGAGAAATGAAAATAATTTCAATAAGTATGTTGAAAATAAAGAAAATGCCACTTGGCTTTTATTGTTCACATTGTGAGATATTTTACCAAGTTAATCGTACACATAAAGTTTAGCAAATAGTGATATTGCACATGTTTTCAGTCCAAAACTAACTTTCATTTGTTATCTATACAGGGAAGGGAACAGAAAAGCTATTTAGCTGCTATTTCAACAGCTAAGCTTGTATTCATAAGCCTCTTTGTTAACCTCATATAAATGTGCTTTAAAATAGAAACTATCAAACAAATCAAAATAGGAAAGGTACATCATATAAAATAGATATTTTTGCAAGCTGTGTTTCTCTAATGGATTTTAGGCCTGTTTCTTAAAAAGACAGTTTTAATCCCCACTAGGAAAGGAAACTACCTTTGCCTTCGAAAATACTGTATGTCAGACATACACAGTGACATGAAATACCAGTCAGAAGTACGTGGATTTACTCACCAGTTGTTATGCCAAAGTCAGAATTCAAGTCATGAACCAAAGACCTAGAATGTAGTCAGTTGAAATACAGAAACTCCAACAGCTTTAATCTTATCTCATCTAAATGCATGGTTTATAAACCCATAATGCGCTGTGGGGATGTCATGTGTATGTCTGTTGGTGGGTAGCAATTAGAATTATTAGGTATGGAGAATAATTTTCTTATTTTATTTAAATGATGATCACAATTCCTATGTCAGTATTCTGAAGCAATGAAACTCTGTACCTTCAGCTGCCAAAGTCCATTGAAAAGTAGCTCTGACTGAGTGTACATAAAACAAGGAAATTGTTGTACTTGTCATTAGTCAAAACAGTGTTAATTATTTGAACTGTAAAAGTTTACTTTTTATCTAATGCAGGATTTTTACAGAAAAACAGAGAAAATTGTTTTGTTTTTTTGTTATTTTTAAGATGAATTTTCTTCTGAAGCATTACCTTTTTTATAGCCAGTAAGAGTTGCATTTTGTTTCAACTGGCATCAGAACTCACAGAGATATTGACAGCAGGATTTCAGCAAAGTTAATTGCATTGCTTGTGGAGTAACATTGTTACGCCTTTTTTCACATTACCTGTTCTCATAATCTTTTGGTTTTGTTTAGCTATATTTACCATCAAAATAATAATGATAAAAAATATTAAACCATCTTGGAATCTGTGATTAGTCTTTGAGTTGATAATGCGAATTTTAACCTCCTCAGAACTTCTTTGTGAGCCCGTGGCCAAGAATTGCAAGGATCCATGCTAGCAGAAAGGGATCATAGGATGCATACGCCCACTGATCCTGTCTTCCTGCTTTTCCAACAGTGCGTAATTGAAAGAAATGCAAAGGCGGATTGTTAAAATAGGAGATACGCTGAAAAGCTTTATGCTGCCAAACAGTTCCCTTAGACAGATAAAGATAACATTTTTTTCCTCCATATTCATTTGAGGCCAAAGTTCAGGACATACAGTAAACAAAGTTTGGACTCAACCCACAGAAAGTAAAGAAACAAGCCTCAGAAATCCAAAGAAAAGTATTCAGCTGTCCAAGACAAAATCAAACTCTTCCATACTTTCCAAAAGACATAATTAGGGAAAAGTAGAAAACAAAGGCTTAAAGAAGATATAAGAAAAAAGAAGAGTAGGACCTGTGCAAAAGCAGTATTAGATCTTGCTTCTAGAAGTTGAAACAATTTGAAGGAGTGTTTCCTTAATGAAAGTTGTAATACTTCTCTTTGAGAAAGATATCTTCCACAGAGAAGATGAGGATGATTTTAAACACAGTGAGTTTCTTATTTAGTTGATTTACTTTTTTATTCTTACTGTGACAATATTCCCAAGACCAATTTTAGTAGACACTTGTGCTATGCAATAGAGTGAATAATCCAACTTCAAATAAAAGGAAAGCACTAAAGCACATCAGTAATGTAGTGGTTTCAAAGTAAAATTGTACTGTCCTCCTTTCTCTGTTATCTGGACAGGGTTTTTTGAAGATAATTCTGGAGGGGTTTTTCATTAAATGTATTGTAAGATGGAGAAAGGAAGAATGAAAATGGGGAAGAAAAGAGAGTGGTGGTGAAGATTAAATTTGAGATTGTCCTGAATGTAAGGCAGAGAGTCAGATGAATTGGCAATCAGAAGAAGAGGAAGTCTGAAAGCTAGTAGATGACTCTCTGTTTTCTCATTCACAATCTAAACACAGATAAAAGTAGTTTTCCTATTGTCTGTTCAGACCACTGTTTTAGGACAGCTGCCAGTGACTGTGTCAAGTAATTGTTATTAGAATCTTCTAAACCCTTTTTCTCTTTACAAGCTAAAATGGTTTAGAGGAATGTGAAGAGAAGCGAGTAGGAGGAATGAGTTGAAGACAATTACGGTGATGTAGAGAAAAAAGTTTAATTCCATATATGTTTCAGTTCTTCTTGCCAACCTCAGTGCAAGCTCCAGTTGATCCCAGTGTCTTCTGTTTTTCTGGCACCAAGCAGTTCTTAACAGGAGCTTGTTTATAATTTTACCAAGCTCGTATTGGCAAGCAGGAGACGTCAGAGGAATAAACGAAAAGAGGCTTCTGAGAGCCACTGTGCAGTAGCCTCAAAGACTTCCTTTGTAAGTTCTGCTCCGTCTTCAGGGAATACAGTTTATCCTTCCTGCACGTCTGGCTGCATTATGTGTGACATCTATCTGGTCTCTAAGAGACAGTTAAGGACTAATATTTTTCTAAACTCATCTCCAGTTCATTGGTGGAGAATTTTTAGAAAGAAGAAATTGGAAATGGCTGGCTTATTTGTATTCTCATTCAGCAAGAACTCTTCTCTCTCGGCATGATCAGTAGGGAATGCAAACTTTATACACAATCAAGCCCTTATTAGCATTCACTAAGGCAACAGAGAATAAGATTTATCTATTCTGAAGGGCAATCCTAAAGCCATAATTATACAAGAGGAACTGAGAGGAACTGTAAACCTCTAAGAGCATACTTTGCTTTTACCAGCCTGAACTGTTAATGGCATATTTTTATCCAGAAATCTTCCTATTCAGTTTCTTATTCAGTTTTTAAAACCTGAATCAACTGAGCATTGGTTGTATGTTGCAAATAGAAGTTGTACTTTTCACCTAACAAGTCTATGAATGAATTAATTCACTGTGACTGCACATCAGCCTCTAAAAGGGATGAATTCGTGAAATTGCTCTCTAGTTTCAATGAATACTCTGTCAGGTTCTGAAAGATACAGAATATACTGCCACTGATCTTTGGATATAAGGTGCTGTGCAATCCAGATTGTGAATTCTTAGCAGTATTTTTACAAATATGAAGAAATTTCTTTATTCTTTTTTTCCATGTTGTTTTCCTTATTGCTCAATAAAGAAGGTTGATAGAGAGTTTAATATCAGAATGTTAAAATTTAAGGTACTGACCTTTTCTTTTTCTACGCACCACTGAGGGTATCTTTTAAGAATATGTTCTTACATATACTTACTATCTTTTTAGCATTCACATATTAAATTTCTTAAGGATTTCTTAAGGATTCTCACTGATAGGTTGTGTAGGGAACATGTATAACACTAGAAGCATATGAGATGTTTCTGAATCACATCCAGTAACTTCACAAATCCACTGAAAGCAGAACAAAAGGGAAATCAGGTTCAAACGGGAAACAAGAAATGCTTTTTCTATTTATTTCAGAAAATGTCAGTTCTATCTGTTCTATCAGTTTCTCGTGTTTTAATAGCTAACTTTATCTCGCATCTCAGTTTCTCCTCACAAATTATCTAACTGCATATGCAGTTCATGCAAGAGAAACAAAGTTTAGGGGAGAGATTATATTTTGTATTATACCAATAGAGTTGTAAAGAATATAGACACTTTTCAAACAGATCTTTCTCAGTTGTTATAAAAGCAGTGCTATATCAGTTAATTTAGTAAAGTATATTACTCTCTCCCAAATAACTTTGTTTCTTTAATGTCTTTACCATAATTATAGCTTACGATAATTACATCTTAGTATTTTTATTATCGTTATTTGCATTGGTACATAAATATTATCAAATTAGAATGCCCTTGCACTAGGCATTATAGAAATATAATGAAGTTCCCGTTCACAGTAAACATGATTCAAGATGATACAAGACATAGCAAATCGTATTGGTCCTTTTTTAAATCTGACTGAATTTAAGAGAGTTTGTAAATACTGGGATAGGCTTTTGAGCAACCTTGTATGAGTGTGTCTGAGCAGTTCAAGGAGATAAAAGTAAGGTTATATTACTATACTAGCTCGTATATGAGGATAGACATTTCTTTCTTTTTAGATTACTTTCAGCATAAAAGTTTGTGTAGTTCTGTGTATCTAAGTTTGGATCTTCTGTTTTCTAGGAGTATAGACATTCAGAGGACAACTTACAGTGTTAAATTAGTTGCCTATGGTTAAAAGTGTTGACTACTCAGAGAGCTTTGTGTGTTGTATTTCTAAATTAGAATGAACATCCTTTCTTCTGTAATGAAGAATAAGCCATCCTGAGTTGTTTAATTGCTTGCAGTCAGCAGATGCATGGCTTTTGAGAGCAAATTTGGTAGAGAAATCAGTGGCCTTTCAGATTAATTAATAGGTACGTTTCGTACTGGAGCTTGAAAGAAAGCATAACTTTGGTAGCAGAACCTGACAAGTGAACAGTGAAGAGAATAGGAATTAATTCTTTTCTAAAATGAACAATTTGGCTGAGCAGTATATTAAAGACAACAGTGAACAAATGGGGAAAACAAGTTCTGAAATTTCTTAAAACAGAGAACAAAATGCTTGAAAGTGACGACCTGGGAAAATTAGAAGACTAATTCCCACAGAAATGTAACAGACGAGAGATGTTCTTGCCAGCTTTATCTTCAATAGGTTGGAGAAAGAGTTTGTGTGTGTGTGTGTGTGTGTGTGTGTGTGTGTGTGTGTGTGTGTGTGTGTCTGTGTTATGGAAATCTGAAAGGAAAAAGCACGTTTCTCTTGATGGGGGAACTTTTCTGAAGCTCATACTCCATAATGCTCTACCCCTCTCCATTCCTTTCCTGTCAAAAGGTTTTCTTAAGTGGGAACAGTTTCTGTGTGAGTATATGTATGTACACAAGACTCACAACTGTGGCAGAACTATAATCAAAAAAAGATGTAGTCTGATTGTGGACAAGAAGGACATAGCAGATTGAAATCCCCTCACCTAGCATTTTTTGAAGATTGATTAAAAAAAAAAAAAAAAAAAAAAAAGAAAGCTATGGCAGCGAAGAATAGCTGTAGCATCAAGAACACTGCATAAGAGTAGAAGGCAATTCTAACCATGATCGGCTGTAAAAGTGGCAGAGAAAACAGAAGCTTTCATCAGATGTCTTACAATAAATGTTTTTCATATTATTTACTAGACTAACTAATGAGCTACTCAATTACAGTTACAACAGGAAGTTCACACTATTATGCTAGTTGTTTAAAATCTATCTACTAAAACCAGATTTGGTATAAATGTCTTGAATTTGAACAAATCAGCAGATTTTAACTTTACATTATAGAAAATCTTGTATCTAATTTACATATATATAGATATATATATATAGATATATATATATCTCGATCCAGTAATTTCTGATTCTTTTCATATCTTTACCACTTTGATACATTCTTTTCATTTTGGGTGCTCAGTATAATTTCAGCTCCAGTAATAATTATCTAGATACATTTTATCTTTTTATATTTTTATATTTACTGTATGTTAATAACATTAATACATGTATAATATACGTACTGTATACATTATCCTAGTAGCGGGGAGTCTGCTGATCTTCAACTGCTTTGATGATTCCACTTCATTCTTTTGCTTTGGGATCATAAGGCCAAGTTGCATCTCAAGACTTGTTTCTTTGCAGTGAACCACATACAGCAGCTATAAATTATGATTTATATATAGTATAATTTATACATATTACTATATAATATATTCATAGTATAATGACATTTATGTTTAAAGTGGCATTTAATTTTTCTTTGTATGTTTTCTTTGAGTTCCTCGAAAATGTTTTTCTGTATAGCACCATAACGTCAGTTCCTTGTATGATGAAAGCCTTACTTCCAAGAGTATCACTAAATGCATTTCAGGAACAGTATAGTGATTTAGTTTAAGGATTTTGTTGTGCTATGTCATGTCAGAGAATTGGGGGGCGGGATTATTTTAATTTGTATCTTTCAATGCTATTTAATATGGATAGTAAACAACTATAATCCAGATGTTCTATTTTCTAGTCTTACAAGTAATTTTAATGTTAAAGACATTTACAAGAGGAATTTTAATGCAAATGTTTTTCAAATATGAAGTAAGAAACTTTCATTTTGATATTTTACTGTTTTTAAAAACATAACTGTATATGGCTTGACCAAAAGGAAATGAAAAGTTAGAAAATTACCTTGTATAATTAGGAGGTACCATTTTTAAGTAAGAAACATTTTCAGTTTCCTTTCAACCTATATACTGTAATGACAGTTTCACAGATTCTATTGTATTTCTAAACATATCTTTTAATGCTGCATTCTTTGTCAGTCTTTTGATATGCATTGGTATATTGAGTTGGAAAGCAGTTCTCTACGAAAATACCTCTAACTGCATATTGTGTCTTCTATATTATATTTTTCAGACAATGCCTGTGGCACACACACACACACACACACACAAAAAAAAAAAAAAAAAAAAAAAAAAAGAGAGAAAGGAAAGACAGAGAAGGAAAAAAAAGTGCACATTGCCACCAATTTAGCCTTTTTGCTAGTTTTTTCTATTTGTTCATAAATTTTACAATCAAGTTGTTCCTTTTGGTCAAGTGCCAATGTATTGAGTTTGAAGTTTTTCAGCGTTCTGATCTGAACGTGCTTCCCAAGCAGTCATCTGTTTCTAAACGCAGAACAAGCTATAGCAGAGAGCGCGCAGTTTTGTTAAGGACCTTGGCAGCAGACTAGGTGCAGTCTTAGTTTGTGCCATTCCCTTTCGGAAGTCATACTGCTGTTCTGTAGAATGTTGCTGCTGTCAGAACTGTGCACTAATTCTGTAGGGGACTGGAGATTTGCACCCTAAGGTGTTCACTGTAGCACCTGCACCACTTAATTAACTCCAACATGTCCTTCAGTGTCCAGCTGCGCAGCTATTTCCCTCTGCATTTGTTTGTGTGTAGCTCAGGTTAGGCAGTAGCACTGTCCTGCTTCACCCTTCTGGATAATATGAATGTCTTTAATAGAACCAGTGGTCTTACATAGTGCTACTTCATCGATGTCTTTTTATTTGCCCATGCTGCAAATGTCGTCTCTTTAACAACAAAGCTGGTGGCAGTACTACAGAATGGAAGCCTCTGATACCAGGTGTTTTGGAAAGATACAAAATAATGCGCATCAGCTGAAACCTGAAGTCATTTCCCATGCTGGATACTAAGCAGTCTGAGTTTAAATATTCTAATATCAGAAAAATGTCTGCTGTTACTGTGAATAATTTCTGACTATTGTATCTGAAGACAAGTGAAACTAGTTAAAACCTGCTCATCTCTTCCACATCCCTATAGCAACAGTTGTCCATGTCCCAACCCCATCACTGTTCATGTGCCTACTCGTAGCTTATTTTCTGTCTCAAATTCCCTTGCAAACAACACTTTTTCCCTCTGAATTTCATTTCTCTTTTTATTCTGTTTGCCCAAGAAGAGTTTTTATTAGCTTCCTAGATCATAAAAGAGCAATCATTTTACCTCTAAGTATAGAAGAAAATGGCTGGCATCCTATTAGCCTCAGTTGCATTGATGTTTGTTGGAGACAACAAACATTTGGAATAAAGGAAAATGAGGTGACACCTAACTAACATGTTTTTATGAGACGTTTATGAAAAAATACCTCAGAAGTATTTTAATATTGCTGACTTTCACAATTAAAATGCCAGGAAGTTCTTTATCCAAAGAACTTTTAATCTTCCTACCTTAATTTTTCCATCTATTACATATATAGCTGAAGGGTTGCTTAGCTGCTGTGAATTTCTTATCTCTTGTGAGATTTTGAAATGTCTGTACATTATGCAGTTTTCTTGTAAGCTTATACCTGCACCTTTCCATGGAAATCTCTTGCTAGTTCCACTGTTTTATAATCTTTCACCTGCTCTAACATGGGCTTGTTGTCATGATTCTCTTATACAGCTGAATGTGTTTGAAACTTTCAGGGTAAACATTTATGTAGAAAGTTAAGGTAGGTCTAACTCTTAACAAAATCATTCCTTTTCAATAGTGAAGTTTTAAGTGAAAATTGCCTCTCAGAAGGAGCTTTAACCACATATGTTGCATTCCCAACAACGTTGCAAAAATTCTCCTAAAAAATATAAAACTTTCTGTTCTATGGTTCTATGGTCACATGCCGACAGTTTGGATACACACAGAATATATGAAGTATGAAGATTTATGGTGTTTCTCTACAAGACTAGAGATACTGGCTTTGCAACCATTCATTGCATAGTGATCTCTTGAAAAAGCAAATTCCTTAAAATAGTAACTTAGTAAGGTAGGCTATCAGTGTAATCATTTCCATTGGATGTAATTGCTCAAATGGGATCTATAAAAATGGAAAAGCTGCAGAATAGGAGAGAACATCTTTTGATTAAAATCATAAGTGTAACTTAGAATGTACTGAAGTGGTGGTAAGCAGCAGAGAAAATGTTGGTTGGTTTGAGTTTTAAAGTATATTATTGTGAACAATATTTTCTGCAATTGCTTAATAATAATTGGGAAGAGATAAGTCCTTCATGGAAAGGACATTTCAGTATGTATTTACCATCTATGAGATTAAGCAAAAGAACTTAATAAATTATAATGTATTTTATCTATTGTGTGAATATTTTTGAACCAACTAACAATCAATAAACATTTTTGAAAGACCGTCTGTGCATTGTTTATCTCTATAGAGTTTGAGCTGAGCACTTGCATAACATATTGTAGCAAAAATCAAATTAGAACCAAGAAGAAAGTTCAAATGTAATGTGAAAGCCAGTGAAAAGATTTGTGTGAATGTTAGATTGCGCTGGAATAGGCATAAGAGCAAGTTTTGAAACTAGTTGTTCCTCTACAGCGACCTACAAAGACAAGAGAGTCAAAATCACCTCTGGCAAAGCTAGCTAGAAATATCCTGTAAGAATTTCACAATTTTTTATCCTCAGTATTTTGTACCTTTCCAAATCTTTTAGTATCATAGGACAATGTCAGTGGTTAGGCCTGTCCACCTTTTAACTCTGCGATTTGCGTCTAAACCTTAGAAAAGTGTCAGATAACAGTGGTTCTGTATGCAAAGTATTCTTTATAGCATCCCAGTGGAAGCTGACCCTAGAAGAATATAGTGTGTTTGTGCTACGCTGCCCCTTAACAAATAAGCACAGCTGGACTAAGTTGGCTGTGCATAGATCCAGCTCACATATTGCTTCATTATTGCATAGTAAGTAGTAATTGCTAAAATAGATATTAATACACTGCTTGTTATGGCTGTTTTGTTATTTAAGAATTTTGGAAAAAGACTAGAATTAAGATTGCAATGAGAGTAATAGGAATTTAAGGTACAAAGCTATAGTTTTCAAGTAGTGTATTCAGAATGTTCAGAGTGTCATGGTGTGTTGCTCTCACAAAGCTTCTTGTTGGTTTTGTAGAATCACCGTTATCATTTGTGTAGTTCTTGAGAAGCTGCTGGTGGTTTCTTTAATAGGTTAGTGCGTTAACAGCTAACATCTATTAATTTCGCCATCTTAATTGGATCCTTTTAGATGTTCAGCCAACTGGTCAGGCACGCAGTGTGAGAGGCCAGCTCCCAAAAGCAGCAAGTCTGACAACATCAGTACAAGTAAGTACTTCAAAAAAAACAACAGCTATCACATGTCAAATTTTGTTCTGTTTACAAATTATAACTTGAGGATATTTTTGAAAGAGAGTTTCTGAAATGATATGTGGTAGTTGCCTATTTTTTATAAAATAGCAGATGTAAGTCTTTCTCAACATTTGATTGACATTCGGTGCTGTATGAGGTGGTTTGGATAGATGTCATATTACATAAACACTCTTTCAAGGCTAGCCTGTACTTTTCTTAAAAAAATGTATCAAGTGACAGGTGCTTGGTGATATCACTGCTGCGCAGAGTGTGAGTACAAGACCTCTGATCATTTAAGTCCCACTGAAAGCTTCAAAAATAGAATTGTAAGTAGTTCATATGTTTTGCATTGGCTGTCTGCAGAGATTTGAATTTTTCCTAGTGTGAAAATCATTCTGGAAGTAAGATAGCTCCTGCCGTGTTTTTTAAACATGTCTGTAAGCATAAAAGGTTGGTATTGCTATGCTATCGGTCAGTTTAAACTGGACAAGGTAGCCTGCAGTGCACTGAGTATGCTGACGTATCCTGCTGTACATCCCTCAGTCATATTTAATCCAGATGGAATGAATTGCCCACTATTCAGGTCGGCTTGGTCACCTAGCAATCCAGACAAGTGAAATAGTATCTACAAGCTGGAAATGCTCAAAAAGGCAGGCAGTATTTCTTGTGGAGGAAATACCTGCGATGATTTAGAAAAGAAGTGTTCATCGTGGGCCTGGGGTTAGACCCCAGGCTGCACGATGATCGCCAGACAGCAACTCATGCCTGGTAGGTTGGTTTTTTATTTTGCATTTCTTCCTGTACACGCACATATATATACACACATGCATATATACACGCGCACATATATAAATGCACCTGTGAAGACATAAACAACTGTTTTTTCTTCAAAGTGGAACTTCTTCCAGTTTTTCACACAAATGTAGTCTTACAGTGGCATTGCTGGAGGGTCCTTTACGTGTCGAATCTTCGTAAGTTTGAATGAATTCAGAATGCCTCAGGTTTTTATTCAGTAGTGCTTCATTCTGGGCCTATCACAATCTGACTTGGCTTCCAGTAGGTCTTCAGGTAGAATCCAGTTACATAGTTTGTAGTTCATTGTTTAGACCATGTTTAATTTAGAGCAGAAACTGCCAACAACTTACATAGTTGTCAATCTAACATAATATATGAATGATATTTTTATTTTTAACCAGTTATGTATTGCAATCTTAAAGAAAATTTGTGTCGTTTCGCATTTTCCTCTTAACTGGAGTCATGTAGTCTGCAAGAGCCAGTTTCAGAGCTGTTACAGCATAAAATTATTTGTAGCATGTATTTCCCTGTTGCCAGATACTTATATTAGAACTGTGAAATTCTTAGAAGCATACAATTGCTGGCCTTCTTCCTGCAGGTAGTCTCATGTCACTGAAGTCACCTGCCAAAATAAAGTTCAGACAGTTTTCTTCATCTCTGTTCTCCCCTCTTCACCTTTCTTTTAACATCACTGTCTGATCTGTGCACTGTTTTTCTGCCACATTAAGCATTACTGCAGTTGCCTTGATTGCTTATATCAACATAACAAAATTATTGGCTCTCAAGCTGAATGCAGTAAAATGCAGGAATGTACCAACCACCTATAAATGAATTTTGCTTACTGCTTTTCATTTTTCCCACAAGTAAAAGTAATAAATATATATAAAAGCTAATAACAGAATTATTCAGTCAGATCCATGACTACTAAATCTTTTAAATTAATAGGCATGTGATTTAAATGAAGTGCTAAAGATGATGGAGGCAGTTAAAGTCAGTGACCACGCTACTCAATCCAAGCTGTTGCGTGCATAATCATAGGGTAGAACAGGGCAAAATTTAGAAGAGTTGTCTGTAGTGAGAATTAACCCAAAGTTTTGATCCCCAGAATAAAGGAGCACATGGTTTGTTGATAAACTTACTTGTAGTGCGTACCCAATATCTGTAACAATATTTTCCCATTTATCAATATTCAAATCTTCAAATAATGAACCTCAGCACAAATCACATTATACATTGGTAAGGGAAATGCTTCTTTTTTAAATTAATTGACTGTTTCACATCTGTGAAAATTACAAGATCAGAAAAAATTACAGTTGAAACTGTGAGTATTCAGTGATATTCAATGATATTTCCTTTTCCTGTTTCAGGAAGCATTGCAATCATTGTTCCTCTTGTTTTATTGGTGACCTTGATCACTACTCTGGTAATTGGACTATTTCTTTGTAAAAGAAAACGAAGGTAAGTAATTTTATACTTTTGCACGATATAAAAAATATATTTAAAATACAGACAGCTCTTTTCGTATCAGAAATCTACTTTATACATGTTGAACAAGTATTTCATTAAAAAAAGTGTTTCTGGATGCAATGAGTTAGTTACATTTTGGTTCTTGTAGGAATAATCGTCTCTATTATTTATATTCCAGCATACAGTAGATAAGAAAGTATAGTTCTTTTCCTGTCAAACTTGACCAATTCTGCAAAGCTGTACAAGTGTTAATGTTTTTATCTAGAGACTTAGTGAACTTAGTAAACAGAATTAATGTATTTCATTGAAACGATGTAATCAAGAAAGAATGCTCATCTCTGTAATTGCTTGTAGATAGTCTATGCAGAATTTCCAGTTTCTAATTGTATTCCCTCTGATTTATTTACATGGATTAATATCATTTGATTTTATATAATTTAGGGTGAAAATGTAAACAATATTCAGGGTATCTACCATAGAGTCCCAAGCCTTGTCATCACTACTGCATTTCTTTAGTATCTTTTATAGCAAGTTTCAGGACTGACCAGTAAATCTTTTGTTCTCTATAATTCTCTATGATGTTCTCTATAATTTAGCTGCCTTGGAGCTGGTAATTAATTTAGAGAGGGCAACTATCGTTTTAACTGTGGCAACTTCTTCAAAGACGATGTTAAGCCTAAACAATACCCAAGCTTTATGTATTTGAAATTTTTTTGGTAAAAAATCTGAGTATACCTGTACATGATTGGTATATTGGTGAATTTGCCAAGGGAAGTTTATAACTTGGAGACAGGTAACCTTGGTACAACAGAGATTTGGGGTATTTATAAAAGGAAAACTAATTATATATGCAATTTTCTGTTGGCTTTGGAAAAAATAGAGGCAAAAGGGATGAGAAGTGGTGAGTTTGGAGCAAGAGAAGGTTTACAGAAAGGAATAGAGAAAGAAAGGAGCAGTGGACATTGTATACCTTGACTTCAGCAAGGCTTTTGACACTGTCTCCTGTGGCATCCTCCTAGAGAAGCTCAGGAAGTGTGGGTTAGATGAGTGGACAGTGAGGTGGATTGAGACTGGCTGAAAGGCAGAGCTGAGAGGGGTGCCATCAGTGGCGTGGAGTCTAGTTGGAGGCCTGTGGCTAGTGGCATCCCCCAGGGCTCAGTACCGGGTCCAGCCTTGTTCAACTTATTCATCAATGACCTGGATGAGGGGATGTAGTGCCTCCTCTGCAAGTTTGCTGATGATACCAAGCTGGGAGGAGTAGCTGACACACCTGAGGGCTGTGCTGCCATTCAGAGAGACCTGGACAGGCTGGAGAGTTGGGTGGAGAGGAACCTCATGAGGTTCAACAAGGGCAAGTGCAGAGTCCTTGCACCTAGGGAGAAATACTCCTAGGCAGCAGTACAAGCTGGAGGCTGACCTGCTGGAGAGCAGCTCTGCAGAGAAGGACCTGGGAGTGCTGGTGGATGACAGGTCGACCATGAGCCAGAAATGTGCCTTGTGGCCAACAAGACCAATGGTCTCCTGGGGTGCATTGGGAAGAGTGTTGCCAGCAGGTCGAGGGAGGTGATCCTGCCCCTCTACTCAGCCCTGGGGAGGGCTCAACTCGAGTCCTGTGTCCAGTTCTGGGCTCCCCAGGACAAGAGAGACATGGAGCTACTGGAGACAGTCCAGCGCAGGGCTGTGAAGATGATCAGAGGGCTGGAGCACCTGCCCTGTGAGGAACGGCTGCGAGAGCTGGGCCTCTTCAGCCTGGGGAAGAGCAGACTGAGGGGGGATCTGATCAATGTGTACAAGTACCTGAAGGGAGGGTGTCAAGGGGACGGGGACAAACTCTTTTCAGTTGTCCCATGTGACAGGACAAGAGGCAGTGGGCAGAAACTGAAGCACAGGAAGTTCCGTCTGAGCTTGAGGGGGAATTTCTTCCCTGTGAGAGTGACGGAGCCCTGGACCAGGTTGCCCAGAGAGGTTGTGGAGCCTCTGTCTCTGAAGATCTTGAAGGCCCACCTGGATACAACCCTGTCTGACATGCTGTAGGTGACCCTGCTGAGCAGGGAGGTTGGACTAGGTGATCTCCAGAGGTCCCTTCCAACCTTACTGATTCTATGATTCTATGAATAAAAACTGAGATAGGCAATGTTGAATGGAGTAAATGTTATGAGTATCTTGACCATGTGCGAATATAGAGATGAAGGTTATATGAGAGAAGATGGAATTTACACCACTAAGAATGATAGAGCAATAGGTAGCAGGGGAAGCAAGGATATTTCTGCTCTGTGCAGACCCCTGGGAGAGCTGATAGCTTCTTCATGGTTAGAAAAAGCTGGCACTGGAGACAGAAATATAACAAGTTAAAATCAGACTCCAAATAATAAGTGTGGCCTAGTAGAGAGCACCTGGCCTGGGAATCAGAAGGCATAGCATCTACTGCAGGCCTGTAATTGCCCTGCTTTTGGTCCTGAGCAGCTTACTTCCTTTCTCCTGTGGCTTATTACCCACCTGTGAGGCTCAGATGATGACTTCTTTTGTAAAGTCCTTTAGAAATGGGTGATGAACCTATTACTGCTGCAGATACCACCTTCCATGAGACTATTCAGTCCTCCAGACTGTCATTGCCATCTCACGCCTAGCATCTCTTCTGCAAACTCTGTTGTTTACTAGTAATCATAAAATTTAAAATCCTTTTCTAAAAGTCAGCAATTAAAAAAAAAAAAAAAAAGATTGCAGTGTTAGTAACACACTTAGCAAGCCAGGCTCCACAGACAGCACATGTTACTGTACCTAAACACCAAATTTAATGACAGCCAAATTCTGACAACTGGTTGAAGGTCTGTAAATCATTTCAGTTGAAAAAGTTACTTTCACTTGTTGAATAGTAGATCTTCAGTAGTAAAATAGAAATGAACCTGAATAGAAATGAATAAAAAACCTTTTTTTTTGAAATTGTATTTGAAAGCGTGTATTAGCTTTTTTTATCTCTTCAGAGAAGACTTTCAAGTATTAAACTAGGTGTAGATTGTTCAACAGTTATACAGTGCAAGTGTTTAAGAAATGTATTTTTCTATGCCACTGCAGAAAAATATAGGTCTTTTAGCATCTTATGACATCCCTAGTAGTCTTTCATAATTCTAGAGAACATGCTGCATCAGGAAAAACTCTTCAGTTTATTTCAGTTGCTCAAACTAAAATCTCCCTCTTAGCTAAAAGAGCTGAATTTAGCAACTCAAGCAGATAAACTCAATCATGTGAAAATCATGTACTGATCTTCGTTGTTATTTAATTCAAGTTTAAAAATAAGAATTCACCTTTACTCAAATTTGAAAAAAATCCAGTTGAACTTCAGCTTTTCAATAACCAATTGATAAGGAATACAAACTGGAATTTTTAATACATCACAGCGAGACTGTTTGCTTGTCCTCAGACTATGACTGACTTTGGCCAACTGCTTTCAAATGAGAAAGTTGATGACTCCTATTAGCTCCATCCAAATTACTGCAGAGAATCTGCAATGAATTTGCAAAGTCTTCCTTGGGAATTGAGGGAAATGTGGAAATAGTGGGAGGAATTCAGGGGCATAAACAATGAGTGAGTGCATTATATGAATTTACACGGCTACAACCAAACTGAGAAAAATAGTAAAACACTACAGTCCATTTCAGATCTGCTCATATGCTCGAAATGCTACTTTGTTTGAAGAATACAAGGACTTTCTTATTGTCTCTGTAGGAATTGCTGTTTCCTCATACTGATTTAAGATAAATAAAGTTAAACTAATACTTTTTTAGGATGAAATATTCAAGAAAAGACTTGAAAAATCACTAGTTTGTTTTTTGTGTTTATGCATTATAGGACAAAAACTATCAGAAGACAACCTATTATAAATGGAGGAATCAATGTAGAAATTGGCAATCCATCATATAACATGTATGAGGTGGGCCATGATCACAGTGAAGGTGGTCTTCTAGCTTCAGATTTTACTGTAAATGCAGAAAAGGTAATTTTTTTTTCTAGTGGAAAACTACTTATTTTATGTGTTACAGTGGTTTTAACCTTGAATGTAATTGATGGAACTTAAAATAACCACATTTATATTTAGCTATTCAACGAATATAAAGACAAGTTAGATTTCATTAGAAAATCTTCATGTATATTTTACAAATTGTTTTGCAGTCCAGTGCTGGTTGATGGACATTCTTACTGGTGTCTGCATTTTACCAAGACAGAGTTAGAACAAAACTGCAAAAAGCATTTTTGTCATAGAAATATCTGCCTTAAATTACCAAATTATAACCTATCTTTTTTAATCTAGTCATGAATATACCGAATGGAAATATATTACCATTACAGTCTGCCTTTTGAAATGCGAAAGAGTGTATTCATACATTTGAGACTACCTTATTTCATATATGAAAAGTTCCAAAAGCACAAAGCATTCGGAGTCCTGGCTGGATAGATTAAATGTTTACACAAAGCTGCTAAGCGTTATCGTTTTATTGTGAAAGACGCTGTCGCTTCTGCAGCATTGCTCTTTAGTGGCTGAACTCCCCGAGTGACGTGCTGTGGGACGGACAGGGTATCGCTGCGGTGTCTTTCCTAGAGCTCTGTAATCAGACATACGGCGAAGGGCAGCCGTCACTCTGCGGCATTTCTGACAAAGCAATAACCAAATTGCTGTCAGTGTGCAGAACACTGGAGGTAAGACGAAAAGGGACTGACTCACTGGAGGATGAGTAACGGAACCGATGCTTATTTTGAAGCTTGGCTCTAATGCTTAATGAAAAATGGTTTTCAAATGCTGAGTTTCGTTCTCCTTTTGAATGGGAGAATCTTCCTAGCTAAAGAATACTTGTAAATAGATGAAGTGTTTTAAAATTTTAGGTAGCTCTAAAAGAATGTTTTTAATCACTGCACTGTTTGTTTAACAGTGATTACGAGTACACATGGAAGATGCTCTGTCAGCACAGAAACTAAAATTTTCTGTTTATACAGGCCAGATACATAGGGGGAGGGCCCACTGCATTCAAGCTTCCCCACACAGCTCCATCCATCTACCTAAACTCTGACTTGAAAGGACCACTATCTACAGGGGTGAGAAATGATGATTCCAATTCATTTCATTCCACCACAGCCCCTTTCTAAACAAAGTTTGTGTGTCATTTTAGAATAGAGGCATTTTCTGTCCGTTCTTTATTTTGTTTTATTATTACTTTTACTTACTGCTTAATTGGCAAAAAGAATGACAGGAAATAATACATTTCAAATTTGAAATAAGGAATGCCTGTCTGCATACAACATTTCATCTGTACTCATCATTATAATATGATCTAAAGCTATAAATATATCTTTGCAAAAGAATACAAAAGCAATACAAAATATCATGCTTTTCATAGCATTAAACAAAAATGACAGAAGTATATCTTGATATATTGTGCAAAATATAGGAAATTAAAGGCATTTAGCGAAGTTTCCAACTGAAAGAAGTTTCCAAGTAACTGAAAACAAGTAATTTTAATTTGTACACATATACACTAAAATGAACAATTTCCATTAGTATTTGCAATGCATTTTTGGACTGTTCAGCTTCCAGTCAATTTTTATTGATAATGATAACTAACATCATAAAATAGTTATGTATAAAACATCAGAGTCTGACTGCAATTTAGCATGATTTTGCAAACATTGACGTTTAAAATCTTAAAAAGAAAGGGACATCAATATAATGTTCATTTTCATATACCTCACTTTATATTTTCATCTTTGTGCCATTTGTATTGTTGCATGATAAAACTAAGTTTTTTAGTATTTGAAAGTTTAATATTTTGTGTAGAGTATGATATTTATGATGGACCACAACACTGTAAATGAGGAAAGGTAGAATATATGCCCATTTCTATCATTAATCGTTTCCATTATTCAAGTCACTCTAGTTACTTTCTGTATCTCATTGTAGTGCGTACTGCATTATACTATTGGTACCCACATCATAAGACGTTATCCACTGCTTTATATATGTCAGTAACTCCATGAGGCACTGACAAATGAGAAATATCATTATACTGTTGTAGCTGTTTTCCTTAATAGTGATTGTCAATCAAATGAAAAGTCCTGCCAAATGAAATAAACCTAAATTTCTGTTATTTTAAATTGCTGATGATAATCATTACCACTGATGTACAGTTCTCCAAGTCAGTGTGGACAGACAAGTATAACTGCAAATTTGCTCTCATAAATTACTGCAACAACTGATTGCCTATTTATGTGCCATTGATATAAAAGAGTAGCTGCTTCTTTCTTTCTTTTTTTTTTTTAATGAATGTGACTCACCTTTTCCTGCCTCCATTCCAGGAGCATTTGATACCAGTCAATCACTTTATCGTCTTTAAGAGAAGGAATAGGCAGCTTTTAACTAACCTGGATGAGTAGCTGCCACATCTAGCTAGCCTAGAGAATACGTAACTCTTGGTTCAGAAAGGGTATTGATGGAAAGGGAAGCGCCAAGATTCCGAACTGCTTTTAATCCACATTAGCCAAGGCATAGTCAAGGTGTTTGCAGGAACATTTACGCACTTCTGAGCTGGGTTATTCTGAGGTTCTGAAGTTCAGCCACTTCTTACATGCACCAAACAAATCTACCTGTTTTCTGTTTTTTTTTTCAGCTTACTGCTGTTCCACTTGCAATATTTGAATACACTAAACTGTTTTGTTTTGTTAGTTAGAGAACAATCATAAGGTGCCCTTTCCAGTTATAAGTAATAAGCTGACAAGCTAGTTGGATAGCAGAGGTCGTCTATGAGACAGTAAAAACAAAGTGTGAAGGAATAGATGGAGACAGTTATATTAAAAACCCTAGATAATGCTTTCTCTTTAGCATGAATGTTAGAAGAGTAAGTTTTCATCCATGTTACGCATCCTTCTGTGCTGTTAGACTCAGGATATTCTCATGTACTGAAGTGCTTTGCAGAATCAAAAAAGGACTTGTCCTATGCTTAAGTACCACTCATTGCAATAGATTTTCTTCATTACAGTCCAAACTACCAAAATCATTAACACTGAGAAAATACTTCTCAATCTGTAAATACTATGATGTGTTAACAGTTATGCTGGTTTATTATTAAATTAAGTTTAATTTACATTATCAAAGTATTGAATTTTTGGTCAAATCATGTTGTATATTTGGGCCACAGAATTCGAAAACATGGTCAGCAATTGATGGGATGCTGATGTCTTAGAACAGGTAATATGCAGAACCTGTTGGTTGCAGTTTTCTACTGTTAAACTTGTCACATGGTCTCACAGTGCACCTCCTCTGTAAACTTCTTCATATCTATTCTGAAATCTTCCAGTGTAATAAGGTGGACAAGTCAACTTCAGAGACATTTTTCAAGGTTTTTGTTTTTATTATCGTCACTGTTTTTATGGTTTTAGTGTCATGCTGTTCTGCATGTCATGTCATTGATTATTTTAATAGCATGTCTCATACCATGTTTTTAATTTTAACTAAATAATTAACTCATTATCAGGTTTTCAGAAGTCCAGGTACCTATTAAATATGTCCAATTATATTTTATGTGCACTTGTTCTTGCTTTAACAAAACCATTTCCATTTCAATAAATATTTATTTCTTTTTAACCTGACTGATAGAATGTATGCTTGATTTCTCTGCAGCCAACAAATTACTCCAATCCAGTATATGCAAAATTATACGTGGATGGACAAAACTGTCGAAACTCCTTAGCAAGTGTCGATGAAAGAAGAGAACTCCTTCCAAAGAAAATAGATATTGGGATAAGGGAGACTATGGCATAATCTGCTGTTACCTTTTATACGCTGTATAAATGTATAAAATATAAGGATTACTTTTCTATGTACCAACAGTATTATAATTGTTTTGGCATCAGCATTACCTCTGTTTTTTGTTTGGTTGATTGTTTTCTGGGTTTTTCCTTTGCTGATGACTTTTGACTGACCATTTGTAAGGTATTTTTATGAAAAAGAAACTGCACTACGGTACAATTTACAACAATGCTGCTGAATAACACACCTTTAAATTTGTTAAAATTGCAAACAACGTATTCGTTTGTAGCGTGAAAATGAGCAATCTATTTTCTATGAACTTTTTTGGTTCTACTTAATCAATGAAGATGGTATCTGCACTTTTTCATTATGTAGTCTGGAAGCTGTAGTACAGTGTGTAATTTTGTTTATTTTAAATGATGAAAGAATGGTTGAATGGTCTACTCTCTTCTTTGTGCCCATTAGAATTTCTCTTCAGATCCTGATAAAGATAGATAACTTTTCACAAACAAACATAACTTGCTTTTAAATTAGCTGTAGGTTGCCAAGAAGTAAACAAGACTATAGAAATGAAACATCTAATGATCTGCATGAACACAAATGATTATGTTTCAGAAATTCAGTGACTGTACATGATATACTAAACATATATACCATGTAAACAAGCTTTGTATTTATTAAAACCTTATAGAACATAATAACAATATATCTTGAAAGCTGAAACCTTACTTGCTGTGGGACAAAGCATACGAACTCCAACAGTCCTGTAGGACAGTAGCCACCCTAGAGCACAAGAGGGCATTGCCTACACATGCATTATATGTTTATCCACTTAATCACATGCATTACTTATGGATTAATAATTCCCCAACACATACCAAGCAGTAGAAAGAAAAAGAATAAACTTTTAAGCACACACACGTGATCACAGCATTGAATTTTGACAATCACAAAAAAAAAGTCGTACTTATTTAATGATATACTAACGAATCCAAAACACACCATTTCTTTGAAATGAAGATAAACTATAATGTTGCTGAGGTAAAACATAACCAATTTGCATATTAAAGGAATTTTACTTAAGCCCAAGTTTTAATAGTCTGGATTAAACATCAAAATTCAATTACAAAAACTGAAAGGCAAGAGTATCAGTTTCCAGCACTTCCTCTGATCTAGTCTGTTTTCTGTTGTTTCGAAGAAGAAAAATCTGACTCACTTTTTTTTAATTTTGATGGAAATAAAAAAATACAGTTTCTTTCAGGTTTAAACTGAATCAAAATATTTTATACATAACTGTAAAGGCACAAAAGACTTATTCACACATATATTGTGGAGGACTCTTCATTCTTCTGCAAGACATGACTGACTTTTAGCTATCATAATATATTAACCTAACAGATTAAATATGTTTGTGGTTGCTCTTTATTCCCTTTGTACAAGCATTACAAAAATAACTGCTGTTTTATAAAAGATTTTTGTTGTACTATTGTGCATGCATACTACCTATTTCTAAACTTTGCCATATTGGGGCCTTTATAAACTCCTGATTTATGTAATACTAGTGCAATTTTGCTTGAACAATGTTATGCATATCATAAACTTTTTCAGGTTCTTGTTTAAGTACATTTTTTTAAATTGAACAGTATTTTTCATTTTGGTTATAATAGTCATTTTGCCTATGTTTCTACAATGAAGTGTTAAATACTTTATAAAAAGATTGTTGACTGACTTATTTAAATGAAAATCTACATACTTATATCAGTGTGTTGACTAGTTTTTAAATTTAAATATAAAATGAAAACTAAAAGAACAAATTGAAGAGATAGAATGGTATATTGTACAAATGCCTAAATTCCTTTTTTAATAGTGACTTTTACTTTTTACACAAATTCCATTTGAATGTTTTTGCAGCTCTGCACGTTTTTGGATAACTTTAGGAGGTGTATAGCTGTATATTATGTCAATAGAATGTTAAAAAATATTTTCTACAAAATAGTGAATCAAATAATAGTTTCATATCATATATCTATGATATTACAGGTTCTGCCTTTAATCTGTTGAAGTCATCAGAGATGAATTTGGCCCTCAATTTTTGCATAATTGTAATTTTTATGAGGCATGAGAAGCTAGTTGCTCATTGTGTAAGCATCGTTGTTTATTTTATGGAAGAGTCAATCTTAAATATTAATACCCAGGAAGAACTAAATTTCAGCTAGTCCATACAGGCTGGTTTGTGCATGAGTTTGAAATGGTAAACTCTTATATTGACTTGATTAAATTTATTATGATGTCTCACACTTCCTCTCAGTGAGACATTTTTGTTTGCTTCATATTAGCTAAAATGTAAACTATTTTTAAAGTTTAAATGTCTTCATTTCCTTAGAGATACTCAGACAGTTGGCAATATTGGAGTTGTTTCAGATTTACGCTGGGGTAGTAGGTCAGAATCTGGGCTTGTAAGATGAGTTTTGATGGAGATCCTGAGCTCTATCATTTCCATGCATAAAGATCTCTAAATTACAACTTGGTGTAATAATCCCCAGTGGACTGGTGGGGATGAGGGAGGTATTTTTTTCTTAATTTGCCACGATTCCTCACAATCCTTATAACAGCCCCAGAAGGCCTGGGTTCTGTACCAACGTGAAACACATGGGGAGCTGAAGGGTGGCAGGAGATAGGCTCAGGTCCTGGTCAGTGACCCATGTGTGTGTCCATATACACACAGTTCAGAAGAATGATTTTTAATAATTATTAATGCCACAGATTTTTGTGTGTATTAAGTTAGCATAAGTTTAGGAAAAAAAATCTGGATAAATGCGCCCATATTGCTGCCTAAAGCATTAGTCTCTTAAGGGTATCTTTTCTGAAGATTCGAATGACATTTCATGTGAAATGCTGGTACTGTACTATTTCACTGAATTCACCAAGCTAATCTTTTTCCATACTACAAATACTTTTTCTTTTAAATGTGATTTGTGTTTTTGAATTGGTTTATCTTTTGGTAGAGAACAATGGTTTTGATATTCGCAAAAGGAAAGCTCTGTATTGGAACGCCCTTAAAATTTCTGCCTAACTTTATTATTAATTGTCATGGAGATCACAGAGAAAGTGTCAACATAGTAATTATTTCATTTTTATCAAGATGACCAGAATCAATCTGGTCACTCATGTAATAAAATTATGTCTAAATAAATTTTAAAAGTTCTTGTTTTACAAAAAAAAAAAAAAAAAAAAAAAACACATAATGGATCAGAATAAAACAAAGTTCTTTCCATGCATTCCCCTTTTTGGAGCATGAGAAGATGAGAAAGGAAAAAATGTCAGTGATAATAAAGATAGTAAACGGTCCTCAAAGTAATCAGCTTTAAAAATAAAGACATTTTTCATGTGGATTGAGCAGACCAACAGTGAATCCTGCCTGTCTAACCCTGGGCATCTCTGCAAAGATACTGAGGTGTTTTGAATTTTTCACGTCTCAGAGAGATGGATCGGTGGGCAGAAGTATGGCTGACAGAGGGAATGACAGTTTGTCCTCCCAGCTCTCTAATTTATCACACTTACCACCCTGACATGGGTGAAATACAGATCTGGTGAAAATAAGGGTTTTGTAATTTAGTGCCCCTATTGTGCGATGACAAAAGGAGCAAAGAAGTGTAAAGCATCTTTTTGCTGCCTTACGTCACTTAGTACATGGTGTGACTCAGGTGACCTCTAACAGTGGTCTTCAAGGCAGTATCTGAATAGAAGAAACTGCTGGCCTCCAGAGGATGTTGAATGTGTTTTTCCTGGAAAGAAGAAGATGATACTGCTACCACTACTACTGCTACTCAACCTGGTAATGGTACATTGCTGGCAAAAAAACTCCTTTTTTTCCTTACAAAAATGTTTATTAAGGTATGTACATATGCACAATATATATTGTATCAGAAGTGATGTGCAGTTGAGTAAAAATTCATTTTGTCGGGTGAGTAGAAATGAAGGTCTGGAAATGCCAGAGGAAACTCAAAGAGATACGTTAAATCAGGATTACTGTTAAGCAGTTTGAATTGCTGCATCCCAAGTTAATGTTCAATCTGGAGAAAAAGATTATGCAAACTGGTCACTTAGTTTTTCTAAATATTAAATGAGTTTGAACATTACAAGAGCTGGTACCTCAACAGATAGCATGATGTAGTTATACAGTCAAATAATTTCTCACATTTTGTGTCAGTAATGTACAAGCAGCGTTCTTACATTCCAAAAGTAGGGATTTGACTATTAGTATAAAATAAACAGATTAAGATGAACAGATGTAGATTTAAGATAGTGCCAGCTGAAGAGATGATCCGTTCAACAGATCAGTTTTCAGCCACCTGAATAATTCTGAAAAATGGGGAAGGTCTTCCACTTGAGCCACAGTGGGATGGATTTCCATGTTACAGAGATATTTAAATGTACCGGTGTCCAAATCTAGTGCCAAAAATACTAGATATGTGTGCTGTGCGCTGAGATTTCCAATAGGCAGATGTCTACAACTGTCCAGGAGCCTGAACAATCTTGCTCTGTTCAAGTAGTAGGAGGCAATGTTGATAAGATACAAAGTTCTAAGTCCTTTGACAATTACAAGATTTGGACATCACCCCCACAGGTAACACAGTATAATGAACTAAAGATGGAGTCCTGTCTCATTGGAAAGGCATCAGCGAGGCCTTTGAAGAGCCCAATAATTGCTAGGTGCAAGGACACTGTCACACTCGTTAGGAAAGCAATAGAAGTGTGTCAAATAGAGCTTCCTGTCATCTTCTCAAGCCTCATGCCTCAGTGGCTGCGGTTATCGGCACAGCTTTGCTTTTGTGGCATTCAGCAAGACTAGACAAACAGTCACAGCTCTGGCTGTGAGGTAAAATGATGTGCTGTCAGCTCACAGCCTGTTTCCCTGGATAATTGACTGTACCAGGGCTGGTGCATCAGGGCTCAGCCAGAAGGTTGCTGCTACCAAAACACACAGAGCAACTCCATGGAGCTCCATTCATGCTTTATTCCAATCAAAAGTCAGAAGGGACAGGGTTGCTTTGGGGAGATTGGTCCTCCAGCTTTGTTTGGGAGAGCAGCCAGCACATTTCTCCAAGGAACTGATAGTTGTTCATGACATGCCTCTTGTCCTGTCACATGGGACAACTGAAAAGAGTTTGGCCCTGTCCGCCTGAAACCCGCCCTTCAGGTACTTGCACACATTGATCAGAGGGCAGGTGCTCCAGCCCTCTGATCATCTTTGTAGCCCTACGCTGGACTCTCTCCAGTAGCTCCATGTCTCTCTTGTCCTGGGGAGCCCAGAACTGGACACAGGACTCCAGATGAGGCCTCCCCAGGGCTGAGTAGAGGGGCAGGATCACCTCCCTCGACCTGCTGGCAACACTCTTCCCAATGCACCCCAGGAGACCATTGGCTTTCTTGGCCACAAGGGCCCATTGCTGGCTCATGGTCAACTTGTCGTCCACGAGCACTCCCAGGTCCTTCTCTGCAGAGCTGCCTTCTAGCAGATCAGGTCAGCCTCCAGCTTGTACTGGTGCCTAGGAGTATTTCTCCCTAGGTGCAGGACTCTGCACTTGTCTTTGTTGAACTTCATGAGGTTCCTCTCCACCCAACTCTCCAGCCTGTCCAGGTCTCTCTGAATGGCAGCACAGCCCTCAGGTGTGTCAGCCACTCCTCCCAGCTTGGTATCATCAGCAAACTTGCAGAGGAGGCACTCCGTCCCTTCTTCTAGGTTACTGATGAATAAGTTGAACAAGACTGGACCCAGTACTGAGCCCTGGGGGACGCCACTAGCCACAGGCCTCCAACTAGACTCCACACCACTGATCGCAACCTTCTGAGCTCTGCCAAGAAGCAAGACTTAGACATCTCCTTATGGATACTTTGGCTGTAGTGCTTATAGATATGCTTCTAATGTGAGTGTATGTACAGACAAAATATCTTAAGGAAGAGCAGTGTCAGGTAAGTTACCTTTATTTTCAGAGATGATTTTTTTTGTTGTTTCGATGTAATGAGTGCATCCTTCTCTTCATGGTTTACTGCCCTTCCAGATAGCCCATCAGTCTGATCTTGCAGTGGTATCTTGGAATATAGGTTTGTTTTGAATAGTTACATCTTTTAGAGTAGGTGTCAGGCAGGTAACTAGGCATAGACACTAAAATGTGACTACTTTAAGAACGCCATACGGTTTACCTTTCCAGAATAGCTATGTACGTTGCTAGCATTTTGCTGGAGAAGACACTGAAAAGATTTTCTGCCTGTGAATCTGAGGGGTTCTTTATAATCAGATGGAGAAGACTTTCCCTGAGAAACCACAGCCGTCATCGTTGTACGGTGTCTAACCAACTGTGGTATGCTGATGGTTTGGTTTGGATATCATCTAAGGTTGGCAAATTGCATTATATGGTTACAGGAGTTCTTTTCAGCCTGTAAGCCTAAGATATGCTTGAGCTAACCGGTGACTCACAAGTCCTGAATTTCAAACAGTAATTCCCAGTATTGGCAAGCCTGAACCAAACCAGATAAACCTTTGCTGCTGTGGAATTATGTCCTGCCACTGTGAGCTTAAAATAGCAGTACATTAAGATTTTTATCTGTTGAGCCTGAGGCCCATCTTGCTAACAGCTTTGGCGTTAGCTGAACAGCTGACGTACTCGTGCATAACCTACTGAAGTGCAGTTAGCAAACCTCATCTCCTCCTGGGACCTGGCTCCCATGACCTGCAGGAATTTGATGAATATTCTGGACGCTCGGGGAGAGGATGAAGAGAGGTATTCAATATTAATTTGAGAGTTGCCCAGCAGAAATTCTGCATGCTTGGGAAGATAGGATATGAAAATAAGTATTCTGTAAATCAAGAGCTTCAAATCAGTATAAAAACTAGAGTCACATAATTAACTTGAAAAAAAATAATTTACTGAGCTGTCATAGGTCCAGAACCAATTTTCTTTTTCATAGGGATTAGAAAATAAAGTGAATAATCACAAAGGAATATTGATATAGTGGAAAGGAATCTACAACCTTTTGTAACAGCAGCTCAGCAGAGATGTCCTTATGAAGAACAACTCCGTGGTGAGAGTGAGATGAGATGGAGGTGATTTGAGTACCTTCTGTGTATTAGTTTAAGGTTACCCTTTTCCAGGCATATCTGTGTATTGTAACAGCTCTCTTCTCCTCCTGCCTTGCTCGAAAAAAAGTAATGATGTGGTGTATCCTGTACTTCTGAGAGTGCAGGATCCTGAATGTTCTGTGAAAGTCTGATGATATTGGCTGGTTTTGATAGCACAAGGAAAGTGTCCTCCAGGTAATTTCAGGATGTGTAGTACGTCCTCCACGATCAGAGTCTATTTGTTGAAATGGCATAAGATATTAAAGTGCACAATGCTGCCTTGCTATCCTTTCTGCAGAAATCACAGTTTTCAATTTATAGGTTCTTGATAGTCATTTTATCTTCTCTTAGTAGCAAGGTAATAACTAGGGCACTTTGTACAACACAATCAGGGTCGCCACGCGGTAGCTGCTGTGCTGTGGCTAAGCTGCCGCAATTGCTCTACAGCCCGTGTGTCCCGAGACTCGAGCTCCGCGCAGGGCTCTTTCCGCAGCCTTTCCGCCGGCTGGGCCGCTCCCCTGCGCTTCATTCACCGCAGCGTGTTTGCCCAGCAGTGCTCCGTGGTGCAGCAGGCGGTCTGGAAATTGGTCCATCGTGTAAAGACAGTGACCTTCTTTAGGTCACATCTCGGTGTACGATTAGGGTCACACATCCTACTGCCCTGCGTTGTCTTATCTGACATTCTTCAAAAAAAATTAATCCTTTGTTCAAGATACGTGATGATTTTCTGCATACATCTATCTTTCTAATCTTCTTGAAACGCCTACAGTCCTTATACTTCATCACTCTGAACAATATTTTAATGTCAATTAGTCTACAATCCTAGCTTTAATTCTTATTTTTAGATTGCTTCCTATATTGTAGAATCAAATCTTCCCCCCTATTCTTAATGAACATTAATAAAACGCAGCACAATTAAATGGCTGATTTGAGATTACCACTATACACATCACATAAATTTGTGTCTGACAAATACTAGGTTGTCCTTTTTCTGCTTAAAATTACAACATTAATGTAACTTTCAGCGATAGGCACTAAAACATCTTTATAAATATTTGAAAAGATGCTGTTCAATGAACTGTGCAAGGCAGGAGGCTGACCTCGGACAACTAATTAATTATCCCAATCAGAGGAACTCCAGACAAAGTACCCTCTCTAGCAATTTGAAGGCTAATTAAAATGCATGTCTCGCAGAAGTCACTTGACTTCCAATTATGATTAAATACTCAAGGTCGCCAGAAGGTGGCAAGTGGGAGAGCGGAAAGCAGCCCCCTCGCTCGGCGGTGACAGCTAAGAAGCGATGTCAGGCACGAAGGACCACGCAGGAAATCCAGGTCGTGTCCGCCGGGAAGTGTGAAGGGCTGACAGGACACCACCACCGGCGTTTTGGCCCCGCTTCGGTGTCCCGGCAAAACGCTTGACTCGTTATTTCCAAGACTGAGCTGCTGAACGGCTGAAGATGTGCACAGGTCTCGCCAAAAGATCGCCCGTTAAAGAGTATCTGCCGAAAGGTACGGCTGCTCTCGTCATGCGCTGTTTAGGCTTAGTAAAATTAATGAGTTAAAGGATTGAACGAAGTATCTTATCACGGAACAGCCCTAATTAATCAGGTCTGACTGGATAGCAGCGTCCTTAGAGGGTACCAAAACAGCAGCAAGAAATATTACTTTTTTTTTTTTTTTTTAAGGAAATATGAACTATTGGGCAAAACCCTTTTTTTCTTTCGCATGTCATACTGAGATGTTTGTGCATCCATCGGCAGGTGCACCTACTACTAGAAGTATTTTTAAATATGAATAGCATATTTTGATGGAAAATATTGCAGTACCAAATCTGCTACCTTAAAACATGATTTTTTTTCCTCTTATAAATTGCAAAATAAACTCTTCATTTTTTAATCCTTAAAAAAATAATATTTTAATGAAATAATAAAATGTTGACTTAAGGACAGCATAATTTAAAAGCAACAGTTGTTCTGCCAGCTTTAAATAGCCATATGTAATAAATGCAGCGTGACAGCCTCAATCTTGTCACGCGTTTCTGCATCACGTCCCGTTTTTGTGGGCATCGTTATTATTAGAACAATTGTTGCAGTTTTCCACAAAGGAGAACGTGGAGGTCGGTCACTCCACACTCACTGTCACTCTGGCATGGTTAATTCCTCTTGCATCAGTCAGGAACAAGCACTAACCTGCATATATTTAAATGCTATTTAGATGCTGCATCGAGTGTGTTTATTTGTACGGCTTGATGTGAAATGCGAAGGTTCACTGAAGAGGACACTTCATCCTGCGACACACTCGCCACCTCTCCAAAGGGGAGGCAGTGGGAAGTGTGACCCTTCATTGAGAGGAGGAGTAGTTAATTAGTCAATCAAGCAAAGGAGATGACTCTTGACTTAATAAGGCAACAGATGTGTCTCAGAGGAAGCGGAGCAATGCACATTTTAATTAAGAAGAACCTACACAATCTTACGGATGTGGGAAAAAATTAGCACTTTTCAGGGAGGAAGACTAGACCTAGCAAGAGCCCTCAGGGCACTCGTAATACCTCTTACCAGATGCCTTCACTTCCCAGCGCATCCTCACGAGGCTCGAAAGAGTACCCGAATTACCCAAATAAACCCCCACTGGCGATGCATGAGCATAGTGAAGAGGTTTGCCACGTGCACCTGGAGAGGAGGAAGGTCCTTCAGTGACTGGTGGTATCCAGAAGGCTTTGGGGCAGGCAGATGAATAGTTGGGGTTCACTGGCTCATTAAAAAAAAAGGGGGGGGGGGAAATTATCTGGATTTCCATGAATACAGATGATACAAATATAGAGTTCTTTCTTTGTACTAACTGCTCTTATTATTTGCACCTGTTATATTTTTAGAGTTTGATTTAAAGTTTAAAAACTTGTGATGCTTCTGCAAGTTTTGAATGACAGAAAACCAGGCATCCTTATCACAGATAGCTGTAGACAGCAGGGAGGGGAGAGAACTCTTTCACTGACAACAAGTATGGAGTCACGGGGCCCAACAGGACCACGGGGAGTCATCTTGCCCTCTCGGGGTTTCCCAGACAAAATCTACTGTAGTTAAGCCATCCTCCGTAGGCATTTGTCCCACATTTTTGAAGACTGACGGTGATGTGCTTGAACAACCGATTCCGGTGCTTTTGTCCTTCTTCTGTCGTGTCTGTGCTGGAATTCCTTTTGTGGAAATGGGGCTTCTTGTCCTGCCCACCAGGGACCAACTGCATCTTTCTGCGGCCTCCGGGAAAGCGAGGATGAGAAATGACCCTGAGGACAGGAACGCTTGCACCACTGGTGGGGCCGCCGTCTCAGTCCTGCTTTGCCCTAGGCACAGCACTGAGGCGCCTGCTGAAATGCGTCTCCAGCCGGGTTGTGGGTGGCAGCACGAAGACCAAAGGAGTCACGTTGCCTTGACTTCACTGCAGCTCTGGAAAATGCCTGGTATCCGAAAAAAATCATCATGGAGTTGCTTTTTTTTTGCCATCTCCTCCTTCCTACAGTTCAAAGGAACACAAAGATCTGAATTGCCACTTTTTTTTGCTTACAGATCTTACTCTGTCAGAGGACGCATTGATCCCTTGTGATGCAGGCACAGGCAGTGGAAATCTAACCCTCAGGCCCAAGTGGCACTAAAAGTAAATCTATTATTCAATACCTTCATATTCTAGTGGGAAAAAAGCAACCCTATACCCATAGCTAAAAAAGTAAGAGGTAATTTCGCTGCAAATTTTCTGAACATCAGAGATTCACATTAAGAGATCTGTCCCAATATTTTTAATACCAATATATCTGCACCAACAAAACAAAGTTTGACCCTACAAAGAATTAAGACATTCAGAATCTGCTCTTCTAATCAGTTCTACCAGAGAGACCTCCTGATCTCCTTTAGCTTGAAGCTCTGATGACTTCTCCTGCTCTGACTTATTTCATAATAGCAGAGTTAATCTGTGGAAACATCAAGTAATCCACATAATGAACCAGTAATTTCAAAGTTATAACAAAAGTCCTAAATGAATCTGAAATCACTAACTCTACGAAGTTAAACAGTGTTTTTAGCAGTGTTGTTGAAGGAAATGACTACCTAACCTGTGGAACAGCTATGGATCATCCATGAGAAAAATGCATACGGCTTTGCAGGCTTCACACCACAAAAAGAAGCTTGAGGGATTATTTGATGAGACCCTATAGACCCCTCCATGGACACTGAACAGCCGAATATGGAGGAGTCTTGATTCCCCTGCATTGATTTAGAATCAGATGAGTGAATCTTGATAAACCTCAGTACAGGAATATATTTATGTTTAGTTTCAGGGTTGTGTTTTCGACCGGTGAGGCTAATTACCATCCAATCAAATTACCAAGATCAACATTGCATTCTCCATCAGTGGAAATCTTTAATCAAGATTAAATGTTTTCTGGACAGATTTGCTTTAATTCTGCCAAGACTGAATTCAAGCAGTTCGTACCTCGTACAAGGGGAAGGTCGCGATGTTGGAGCCCCAGAAACTAGGATTCTGTGGGGATTTTTCTTTTATTTTTTGGAAGCAATTTGCAAGTGGTCGAGAACTTCCGAAGAGAGGCAGCGTTTACCACGTAACCAACGCGCCCAGCACCAGCGACGTTTGTGTCCTTGGTCTGTCTCCAGACAGCACCGTTTTATCGCCTCGGGGAAGAGCTGCGGCGGCAAGCCGCCAGCCACCGCCGTACCGATCCTCGCGAAGGGGAGAAACGCTGACCGTGTTCTCCCGAGTGTGCTGGGTTTCCTCCTAGCAGAAAGGCAACCAACACCCCACGGGTTTGCTGCATCGATAAACTCCGTGTTTTGGGGCAAGGGATATTTAGGAATTGCCAATATTGTTCATCTTCAGGAAAAATAGCATTTGTGCTACTTTTCATATACAAGTGCTAATGACTGAATTTTCCGTATGGTTCAGGGACGCAAGCCATGCAGCAGCACAAAAAAAGACCTTTATTTTCTTTATTTTTTTTTAAAGGGCAGAGTCTTTCTAATTTGAGATGATAGTTCAAATAGTTGGTGCCTTGTCACGTTCGCAGCTACTCTAAGGAGTTTTTTTTTTTTTTCTTCAGTATTTCAGTGCATTTGCTCTCTTTTAAAACATGGAATTGAAAGAACAGGGAAAAAAAAAGATGTGAGGAGCCAAGGAAGTGAGCATCTATATTCAGAGTAACCCTGACCACATATTTATATCAGGTAGGAGGGAAAACGCCTCCGTGTAAAGGCTGTAGCTGTATAAAGCATTGGTCCTGCTGCGTGCAACTGAGATGCTCTCACCCTCTTTCTCTTCTGCTGGTTTTGGGGGCCTGCTACTTGCACCCCACCGTCCGCTCCTCTCCCTCCTCATCCTCCCAGCACTCTGGCTGTTTCCTGGGAATTAAAATCCTGTGATTTCTCCTCTCTTTGTGCTCGCTCTTGCTCCTGCTGTCGACCGACCTCCTCTCCGGATCAGACCTGCGAGCTGCGGCGCAGGTGCCGTGCTGGCTCGTGTGCCTCGCAAGGAGCAGGGCTGCTCGTGCGTTTTGTTCAGGGAGGAATTTTTGCCTCTAGACAATTCGGAGATCATAACAACCTTATGAACTGCTATAATGCACGGAAAGTGGTATTTCTAAGGAATATGCAGGGAAATGGAAGCGTATGATAATAATGGCATCTTAACACGTTAGTTTTCATTTCTGTGACTTTATAGCAATTGTTGCCATTGAAAACGCTGCCCAACCTAACCTACAGCAGTCTTGCACAGCAGAGTGCTCCATTATCCCACTTTTTCTCCCATAATTCCAGTGTTGAAGGTGGGCTATCTGCTATGAAAGCGTTTGGCGCTGCTCCCCTCGGTAGGTAGCACCTACCTCTGCGGGTCGTTCGTGCATCATGATGAGAAGCCGCGATGCTGCATTCGGTGATATTCAGGCCGTGGGGCCTCTGGGTGGCTTCTGGAGTCCAGGCACACGGGGTGGGGGAAGCACTATTTCTTGTTTGGCCCCACATAATTACATTTCTTAATAGGAAATGAGTGTGTATATAACCTGCTTTATGAGTGCCTTGGGTTCCAGGCTTGCAAGGAACTGTGCCATTAGGATGGTACAAGTAACGTGTATTCGCTCGATGTAAAATGCAGCTATTTTTATTTGTAGTGCATATGTCAGAATATGGCAAAGAAAAATACTACCCATAGGACCAAACAACTTTGCCCATAAAACAGTGCAAATATGGAATTTTAAACCAATCTACTTAAATATTCTATCAACATGCTTTGGTCTGATTAAATCAGTTTCTTTATGCTCTGGGATTTAAAATCTTGTCTTTGCTCTCTTGATGTTTCCTGCGTGAGCTTGGGGTTCGCTGCTCAGTGTGTATGAGAATGTATAGCAGAAATTAAAGGCTACTCAAAATTCTCCGTAGAAAACCTACTTCTTAATGATAGATTTTTTTTTTTCAGGTTCACCGTGCAGTCAGGTCACATGAGATTTTTTTTTCCAGCCAAGTTCACTGCTGAAGGTAGAAGTGTAGGTTCCAGTAAAGCATAAATCTGTGGTCTGAAACCATTGTAAGAACTCACGATATTGCTACTGAGAGTATTTAAGTGGAAAAAAAAAGAAAAATTATAGATTTTAATGTGTTTGTAGAACCCTGTTACCATGTGATTTGCTGATACATATATGCATCTCCTTTACTTTTATTTTTCAAAACCAATATTAATGACATTACTGTAATGAACATAGGTTGGATATTGCTGATGGACATCTGGATGTGAAGTGATGCTCCCAGGCCAAGGACCAAAGAGATGCAACATGCAGGTGTGTTTATCACCACATCAGAGCGGCACTATCTTCCCCACAAAGCTAACAGAAAAACTTATTTTTCACATTGATGCATACTTTGGGACTCCCTGTGATTTAATGTGACAAATAACAGTTTGGTCATTAGCCGATCAGTCCCACGGGTGCTTCTGTGCATGGATGGAGCTTGGTGGTGGCGCATCCCTTTATTAGTATTAGTTCAAGGGAGAGACAAGAATATCTCTCCTCACAGAAAGAAGTCTGTTTTTTGCGAAGAACATTCCTATAAATGCACTGAAATTTCACTGAAGAGAATTTTGAACTGGATTACACCTCCTTTACTTTCCCATATTTTTCATTCTCAATAGTTCATGAGAATATTTCACACATTCTATGTCTGCTCAGTAATAGTTTCATTAGAAAAACACATTGATCAAAAGTGGATACTTAGGATTAACCAAGGCTACAATATATAGCATATATAGCCGCTGGGAGAAGGAAAAATCTAGTTCTTGGGAGCCCAAGAAAATTTAATTAACCTGAGTTATATCATTTACTGATGAATTCCCAGGACCAGATCCAGTTCTCTTTGACTTACCCCTTAAAAACTCCTTTGTTATGAAGAGTAAAGCACAGCTTCATTACTAACACCCGTTTTTGTTAGCTGCTTTTCCCTGTTACTTTTAAGCTCAGCACAGATTTGATGGGGAGACTCAGTTCACAAGTCCGGCGCGCTTGGGTTGTCAGCTGAAACCCAGGCAGATGCATCCCTCCCCGCACCCCCGTCCTGCTCCCTCGCTTCTCCTGGCACGAGCAGAGGGGGCTTTACACCCTCCTTTAACTCTCCGGAGCCTATATAAATAATAACGTGCGACATATATTATCCAGTCACCAAGGATAATTAGCGTCGTCAGCAAGCCCCTGTATCCAACAACAGCCCCTGGGCACCAACAGGCACCTTGCACGAGGTTACATCTGGCCCAAACATTTAAATGTAACTTTTGGGTAGACCTTTTTTGTTGATCATTTGAGTAGAATTCCTTTGATTTCGTTTCCTATGGAGTTCGCCATGCATGTACATCTGGGAAACAAAGTGTTGTTGCTTCCCGGAAAAAGAAAAAGCACAACAAAACAAGCAAGCAAAAGAAAAAGTAACCCGACGTTGTTCACGCTCTGGCCTCTCCTGCAGCTGTATTTGCTGAGTCTGCCTGGTGTGTGTCCTGTCTATGCAAGTATTCAGTAAGTGTGGGAATCCTGATGGGCGATGCAAACTATGGTTATAAATCACTGGGTTTTGGTGTCGTCGCTGGTTGTGGCATCGTAGAAAGAGCTTTGGAAAGGCACAGTTTGTGGCACTCTGCCTTCGCGGGTTAATCGCGCTTAACGGACCCAGCGGGGTGAAAAGCAAGCGTTCACCCACAGCTACCTTTAATCCTCCGTGATGCTGGTAAATCAACCAGGAAAGCCATTAATTGAGGAGGAAAGGCAGTAGGAGGCTGCTGCTAACGGCAGGGCGTTGTGCAATGCGTATAAGGCTCGTTTTGGCTTTCTGTTGTCTGCCCTTTGGCTATAAAAAAATAAGCTGGGGTAAGGCATATTGCTAGTATGGATATGTATTTGGACCTTCATATGGCATGACTGTTGCTGGAAGCCGTGAACTATGAAAGCTGGTAGCTCCAGGAATGAGCATCTCTTCTCCCAAGGTAATTTTTCAACTCCAGCATGATTTCTCTGTGTCCAGAAATCAACAGGAGAATGGAGGAAATGGAAGAGGGCGCAACAAATAATTGCAATTATAGTAAAAAAGCAAATGCTTTTCCCTTCCTTTGGAGGCTCTGCTCCTCTCTGCCTCATCACCCCGGGCAAGCTCTGGGGACTGTGTGAGAGCCACCGTGTCCACATCTGTGTCCAGGTCCACGTCTGTGTCCACATCCCTGTCCTTGCACTCACCGCTCCAGGCTTGGGAAAGGCGAGCGGGGTGAACTGGACGTTTCACCTTCCCGCTAGGAGCAATAACATCCATGACACTGAAGCATACTTACAACAAATATCTTCTGTGCCCACGTAAAAGCCCAAACCGTCACTGTTTAATCAACTACAAAAACTGTTTATTGCTTTCTATACGTGACTGTCTGAACACTGTGCTTTAATTAACCGTAGCAATTTTGGCTGTCATTCGACACATCTTATTGCAATGGATGCTCAATCCCGTCTTTCATAGCTGTTTCTTAAACACATCCATACTGAATTCTTGTATACCATATTCAGTTTCCATCCCTGTCTCTAATTCACGTCACATCTGCTCCCAAGCAGCCTCGTTCATGTCCAGCCCATTCCCCTCGTTCGCAGCCCGTTTTTGCAAGTCTGCCTTGGTTTTGCAAAGTTTTTTCCTAGTTTTTCCTCCTCTCCCTGCGCAGAGGTCTACAGCCCGTCCTCTGACCCCTTTTCTCCTGCGTGACTCGGGTCTTTGGCCCGAGATGGTGGGTTTCTGCGTCAGCCAGGGTTTTCCTGCGCCCTTCCCGCCTCCTGGCTCCGTCCTTTGGACCGGCGTGAAAGCGTCGTTGCTCCCTTCTCAGGCGTCCGGGGAACGATCCGTGTTAACATCCCCACGGGGCCTGCAGTGAGCACAGCTACTACTGCTTTTAACAGGAAAACATGCAAAAGTTCAGCCTTTCATTTTTGTCTTTGCAATTCTATAAGCGACCGAAAGGGCGCAGCTGGCAGCTGCTTCGCGCCAAGGAGCCGCAACACCAGCCGTCCCCGAAGAACTTGCTTAGACGCTGTCAGAACGGCTCGTTTCATTAGGACAAGAATGACTTGTGGGGAAAACGGGCAGCTAAATGGTTTGCTGGAAAATCCTAGCAGCAGGCGCACGCCCGTCCCGGCGTGGGACGTGGGCAGGACTCGGGGCGCCGCGTTGGCGGCGACGGCAAGGTGCGGCTGAAATGGCTCACGCGCTTTCTGCAAAAAAACGTAAAACTGCGAGCGTGAATTGTGCTTCTCCATCCGGCACTTGAGTTGCTATTTTCAGCAGCGCCTGTGCACGTCTGTGTGTTTAGCAATGCCGAGCCCCCGCATTGCAAAAGCCCAGGATTCGTTTTGCTCTAATCCCTCGGCAAAAAGCATAAAAACAGGCTCCTACCTGAGCATGTTGTGCTCTCTCCATCCTAAACGGGACCAGAGCTGCTGTCCCCTGCGCCACCTTCCCGCTCCGCAGCACCCAACCAGCCTCTGGGGCGACACCATGCTGGGGAGCAGGCTATTAATTATTGCATACTGAATTATTGTATGCAATCAATTATTAAATATTTAAGAAGCTGGTGCACTGAGCCCACGCTCCCCGGGAGCTTTCGGCGGCTTTGGAGGTCGGGTTTGGGCTCTCCCAGCCATTGACTTCGCCGCTCTGCTCCACTACTGTTAAATCTTATTTCAGAGATTTTTTTTCCCTCGAGGAGCCCAGCTGGAAACATAAGATAATATCCAAAATAATTAAGCAGGGCTCACGACTCCCACCAGCACTTTCTCCACGAGTCGTCTTCCCGGGGAGGTGTGCGGTTGGGAGATCCGGACGTCGGAAAGCTGACAGCAGAGGCGGACGTGCCAGGAGTTATAGGCATTCGACAGACATTAAAAGGACAATAACGCACTGGCTTATGGCTATTTATTTTTTATGAGCAACTTTTGGCAGTATTTTGTTTGAAGTTTTGATGGCCATATGTTTTCCAGGGAGGCACAGCACTGTTTGTAAACTGTGCTATAATTGAAATTGAATTTTTATGGAATCTATGTGAAATATGATAACACATTAAAATGCTCTCCTTCGGAGAGTTTCCTCATTGATTTTTTGTTGCATTAAATCTGTTTACACATCAGAGGAAAATAGTGCATTCTGCCCATCTTCATTTCGGTCGCGCCCGGCCTTCTGTCTCCCGGAGACCGCACACGGCCGAGCACGAGCCCCTCTTCCAGCGCCGCCGCTTCGCCCGCGGAAAGGACGCGCTGCGCTGCAGTTGGCCTCCCTTCTGCCGCCCGCCTAGCAAACCAGGAACTTTATGAGGCCCTTTTTATTCCTTCGTCTTTTCAGCAATTCAGGCTGGAAACGCGCGCTGGTGCTGACTCCTGCCAGCTGAGCATCCGTCCGCAGAAAAGCTCTTGTGTCGCGGCAGGGAGCGCTTTAAACGGAGGCGGCATGATTCAGCTCAGGCTCTCGGGATTTGCGGTGAATCCTTCGAATCCTGCCATTCTGGCGCGTGAGGATGCCGTTATAGGTGCAGGCGCGCAGGCTCTCTCCCCTAACCTCGCTTTCCCTTCACCCCGCCAGCTGCAGGGCGCTCACCGTGCACCTTCATCCCCCCGGCGTTTGCCTGGCATCCAGCGGTCTCTCCTCTCGGCGCGCGAAACGTGCTGTGCTGCACCGCACCGCCAGCCCCTTCCCTCTCGTCCCCGGGAAGGGCCGGTCTCCCGGCTCCTCCGGGGGGGGGGTCCCCGCTTCGCCCTCTGCTCCTGGATCCGGGGGTTTGCCCGGCGCCCGCGGGTCCCCCCGCTTCCTCTGCCTCCGTGGCAGCCCTGCGGGTAGGATGGAAAGCAAACAAAGCGCAGCTACAGCCCCGTCGGCTCGCAGGTGGGCAGAAACACGGCGAGCTAAGCCTCACCGGGAGGGCTTGTAAACCAAAGGGAACCGGGAGAAAAATGGGTGAAAATGAAAAAATAGATAAATAAAAAAAAAGCAGAAGAAAGCGGTGGGAAAGGAAGGACAGAGGAAAAGGTTTATACAAAATGCAACATGAAGGCAAACTTAGAGAAGCTGGTCGTGCCTCGGTTGTTTCGGGACCGGGTAGGCAGGCGGGTTGCGACCCGTGGGAAATTGCACTTTCCGCACGCTACGAGCCGAGCTTTTACACAGCCCACAGCAGCGAAACAGCGTGCACGGTTTGTGTTAAAAACTAACGATAGCTCCTCATCTGCTGACATTAAATAACACATTACTAACATCCGAGGCTGAATATACGGAGCACCACCCTCCCCTGTTGTCAGAGCCCCGTTGGCGAAGGGGACGCCCCGGCCTGAGCGCCCCTCGCGCCCGAGCCCTCGGTGCAATGCCCTCCTCCTCCTCCTCCTCCTCCTCCTCCTCCTCCTCCTGCTGCAAATGCTGACCGTGCCCTGCAGAAATGGGGATAATCCGCATTTCTGGGGTGAGAGGGCGGCTGTCGTCGGTGGCTTTGCTTCTGTGCGTGGATTGTGTTCGTGTTTCAGCCTGGGCCGAAAAATTCTTACGGATTAAAATGGAGCATGTAACGCACACGCTGGTTTTTCTGTTAGTTAAGCATGCTGCACAAAGTATTCGTTCTGTCATCTCTCCATCCACCAAAAAAAAAAACGTCAAATACAGTGGCTTACCAATTTTTTTTCATTTTTTTTAAATAAAGATGGAAAGATTGGTCTATACTATGAATACACTCTCAAAAATATTTTTGAACTTTTTTCCTTTTCTTATAATCTGTTATGAATTCTCATAAATGTTCTGAGCTTGATCCTCAGCTATAGGAAGCAGTGGGAGTTTTTGCGCAGCTCGAGGATGAATGTAAGTTGCTTTACTCTTATTTTCTTTTAGGCCAGCCGGAGAATCTTTGTCATAGACCTAGTAACTACGGTGTGAAAGATATGAAATATTTCTGTTGGTAATTGTAGACATTGTTTTTGGTAGCCGGTGTTTTCCAACATATAGCACTCTGTTTACTGTTTTCCTTGAACAATTTTTTTAAGGGCAGGGTACCTTATTTTTCACATTTCTGCAGCGTGCTATGTACAAGGCCCATCTACGCTTTCAGTTTTAATGCAAATCTCTCCACACAACCAGCAGTGCTTGCCAGCCTGTGCAGTCCCCTGCAGGGCCGTGTTGCTGCTCCCTTGTCGCACCGCACAGACGACACATTGGCCTACGGATAGGGAGGAACAGCGTGTATTCACCTCTCATCACAGCCATCGCCTTCCCTAGAGATAGTTTGGAAACTTGCCTCTCTCCCTCAAACTCCCCCACCCCCCCCCCCCGATATGCCCTCTGCTACAGTCAACATAAGCACCTTGTTCAGTCCTTCCCTGAGGCCTGACGTTTCTATAGGTAAAGAGATTTCACACTCGCTATTCCTTATCCTTAAAAAAATCATACTGTTGGATTGGAAAAAAAAAACACCCTTAAGGATTATAAAATAAGAGAAAACATTTCTAGCTACCTCTAATTTCCAAAGCTTTTTTGATGAAAATGAAATCCTTATGAAGTCGCCCTGAATCCAGCAAATATTTTTCAGTCTTGTTCTGTTCATCGGCAGCTCCGCATTAGCATATTGGTCTGTTAAAATGCGTGTTAGCAGCCGTCTGCCTAGTGGCTCCACATCTAAGGAGACTTCTTCTCAGCTGTTAGTCCCATTAAAGTCAACTTTTTCACTTGAACTTGCTTTCATTTAAGCCACTGCTAGCACAGAAAGGAGCTCATTTAGCGGTGCTTTTTCACCTTTTAGGTTAACTCTGAATGCATCATTAACAGGAAGATGTTGACTAATTTGGAGGGAGTTTAGAGAAAAGCTGTAAAAATGACTGGAGGGTCTGCAAAGCATGCATCGCGCAGAAAGATAAAGTGAGCTTTCTACATCTAGACTGCCTGGGAATCATGGTTAGAAATTTGTAAGAGATATAAACATGGGCAATGGAGGAATTTAGGGTGTTAAAAAAATACGATAAAGAGCTGAGGTAAGTTATGTGGAGACAATGAAGAAAATCCCTTTTTTAGATGTTCAGGACAGCTGTTTGAGGGTGGTCCAGGTACCAGGTGGTGCAGGGGAACAGACCGAAGGATCCTGGTTCATGTCTAGTCTATACTTGTGTGTCTTAGTTGTTAAATGAGAAAAAACTATCAACAACCAAGAGCGAAAGCTCTTATATAAAAAAAGAGAAACTCATCATGGACTTGTGGCAAAGATTTTTCTGGTATGGCATATATTAAGCTGTGGACGTGTCCCTGTCGAACCGCTGGGAGGTTTAGCTCACAGAGTAGTTGAAATCACGAAACAGTAATGTAAAACAGGGGACAACCCTGCATTGCCAGAGATTTTTGATCCATTTTCCCGAGCAGGGAATAGCGCCTGCCGCTATCTGATAGCACTACGAGGTGGTGGGGACGCTGGGTGGTCGGCGACAGCGTCCACTTGCAACGCGTTGCCTATTTTGTTTTGATTTGACTCACAGCAGGGCCAGCTGGAGACTCTGGATTTGCGTTTCTGTATCGCTGCAGAGCACACGGCTTATCCGCGCACGCAGCGCGGGCTTTGGGCTCAGGCCACCTCGCTTCGTCTGGCCTGCGTGCCGATGGGGTCCAGGTTACAAACCAGGGCCAAAACTGCACGGCAGAACCTCCTACAGGAATTATACTGCACAGGCACAAAATATTGTGTAATCTGTGGATAGACAGCACGAACATTGGACGATGGAATTAAAAAAAAAGAAATTAAATTGGGGAGAATTCAAATGAAATATCTTTTTTCAGAAAGTAAACTCATTTATATTCCAAAATGCAATTATAAAATGGCCTCAGGAAACACGGTATTCCTCCTGGTCAACAGCAGTGGCAATATCTTTGCACAATATCATGGATAGCTTTAATTTCCAAAGAGAAAACTCATTGAGGGGAGCATTAAAACCACTGTAAAGGTAAACATTTCATAAGCCAACTGACAACCACACTAGAAATATTAAACGAGCTTAGAAAATGCTACCCAGTTAGCCTGCCAATTGTAATGCGCTTGGAAAGAAAAATGTTAGCTGACTGCATCATAGGATCCAGTGATTAGGAACTGAATGAGACCTAAAGACCATATATTTCCGTAATCTGTCTCTGTCAGTGGTGAGATGCCGGAAAAAAACTAATCAACCTCTTTCCCTAAACTCTGGATAAAAGATACAAAATGCAACCCACACAAAGCCTAATAACTGAAACATAAATATTTAAATTTCCTTCCAGGTTTTTTTCCAGCTACTAATGATGTCTCCAGATATCTTGGGTGTCCATAGGATTTTTTTTGAAATTCTTGTCCTTGATGACCTCCTGTGGCAAATTTAATCTGCAAGTAAGGCTATAACCCAGGGACACTCTTGCAAAGTGAGTAAGTTCTTCGTTAACGCCAAGTAGGGAAGTAGTTGCTGTCATTTAAATGCATCTGCTCATTTGCTTATAACTAGGTTTGGGGTAAACTTACCCAATACGGTCCTATGGGCCAAACGTCTTACAACCCTTATAAAGACACATGGCTGGAGAAGAACCGCGCCATACATCAGTTTCATTTCGATAATACGGGCTACTTCCAGGCGGAGGTTGCTCACGGTGCGTGCAATACCAGGATATTGCCCCGCTGCAAAGGCTACAGCGCAGGTCCCAGTGGTCCCTGTCCCCTCGGCATCTCGAGGGAAGCCAATGGGGCGTCACGCAACGCACTACCAGGATTAACGTTCGGCCGTAGTTCCCCACAACCTGTTGCAGTACTTGGCAGGGGAAAGAAGCTGTGGAGCCTAGCTTGATCTCAGTACTCAGCCGTCTCGAGCTAGGAAGAGGCACTGGCTTCCAGGGTGTATTTAGTGAAGTAGCTTTATCCTTTTCAGTCCTTGTCTATGTGTCAGTCTGGGTTTGTTGCCTTTTTCCGGAACCACTGCCTAGCGTATTCCTCAGGAAAATTCCCATAATAATTATAGTGGATTTTGCAGCAAATCCTTAAGAGATATTTCTAGTCTGACAGGCATTTGCAAGTGACATTTGATCCAAAGGCCAGAGCTTCCCTTAAAACAGCAGGAAGGAGCATATTCTTTCAAGGGAGTGAGGCGTGCAGGGTAGGAAGCATAACGTAATATCCTCTTCTGCAAGCGGGATTGACTCTGCTACGAGACCGCATCTGCTAGATTGCTTGTTGTGCTTAAAAAAACTGGTGAAGCATGAGTTTAGCTTCAGGGAAATGCTGATACAAAGGGTACTCCAGGAGAAAAATGATGGGTAGAAAATGTAATTTGTCTTGACCTTCCATCCTAATAGTTGCAATGGAAAACAAAACACCAAACAAAACAAAACAAAAGTAAAAAGTAAGAGAAAAAGGAAAGAGCTACTAAACTGATGCAAGGGTAGCTCCTTATGTTTTATTTACTAGAAACAGCAAAAATAGCAAAATTTCTGGAGTGATTTTTTTTAATATATTGTTGAAGAGATGCTGATAGTTTGTACGAATATTATCATGAAATATAATGTTTTGGATGGTAACCAGGCTTTTTTCTAACTTTTTTTTTTCAGATTTTAATTGGGAAAGAATGTGCTTTGGAGTCAGACAGCCCACCACACGCTCTGCCTGTAAAAGGCTTCAGTATTTTTCTGGAAGACTGGTGGCAAAGCGAGATTGACTGAAAATTAGACTGTCTCATTTCATTACCAAAGTTCAACGAAAACCAACAGATGAACAAGCTATGTCAAAGGTAAAAAAATGTTATTTCACTCTTAAAAGCCTAAGGTGCTATCACTCACAAAGGTACAAAGACAAGGAATGTTTATTGTTTCTAGTGGTAGTAGCCCCCTGCATTCAGGGACACAGATTACCATAATTAGTTTTTATACAAAATGCAATGCAAGCGTGTTCTTGCAAGCAAATTTAAGCATATGAGTTAAAATTGGTTTGACATTTCTTGGCTGCAAGTCAACGGAAATCTGCTGAAAATGCTTGATCTACATCTGGAAAAAATCAGTCCAGAATCAAGTAAATTGCAAAAATTTTGCAAAAAAAAAAAAAAGTTGTTGCAGAACAACACCGCATTTCAGCGCCCCACTGGTTCCTGTCCTTCCCCCTGTGCCCTTTTTGCCTTTCAGGCAGCAGGCAGGCGAAGAGCGGCTCCGCGGCCCCATCAGTGCCGCCACTGGCAGCGCCTGCGAGCAGGCTGCCAGCCCTAGTCTGTTCTTCCTAGCGAGCTGCTTCAGCCCGGCAGGGCGAGCGTCGAAACGCAGCCCGTAGCCTTCCCGACTCCTTCAGCGCGGAGACGGTCAGGATACGGTTTCATTTCATCTTCACTTCCAAAATGCTTTACAGAGGCTCGCTTTATCTTCTGTGTCCAGGTGTATAACAGTAAAAAGCAGTCCATGGCAAGGAAGGAAAAACACCTTATTTTTCTCAAAGTGGAGAGGGATTTAGATTCCCTAAATCCACGGGCAGTGCCTGCACCAGCTCCAAGGGGAACAGCTTTAACCCAGAGCTCTGCTTGGTTTAACTGCAGAAAGCTGCAGAGAAAGAGGGAAATTGGGGTGCAGTCCTTGACCAGGACACTTCTGCTCTCTGGGATAAGTCACGTTATTATAATGTCATTTTAAGTATTATACTATTAAACATAGTAATACTACGAGTAGAGAAGAGGAGCTTATTTAGGCACTCCAGTACTACAACACCGACTGTATAAATGCCTAAATTAGCTGGTGTTAGTCTCTCTTTTTGAAAAATTGCCAGCCTAGCCTTCAGGAACACAGTGGCCAAGATTTGAGTGGAAAAATTCAGTTAAAACACAGACATGCAAAACTCCTTTTTCAAGAGTCATGCTTCAGCATGGATATAATATTGTCTCAGAGGAAACAGTGGTCCGAGTGCCTTCACCAGGACCAGGAGGTCCAGAAATCCACTATCCCAAATCTCTGATTCCCCCAAAGTAATTTAGCTCAAGCGTACAATGTAGGCATCACTTACAGCTGCTAATATTATTAATAAGGATATTATGACTTTTGGTAAACCTTAAGCAAAAACCTAACGAACCTAACTGATGTTTGAAGCTAAATATAGTTTGCATTAAATTTTAAAGCTTTGAATTGCATGAAGAGCTTCAACAGGTCTAGTTCAATCAACAGTAATTGCAATTTGCTGTCAGCTACTGTGTTCCTCTGTTATTTTTCCGCGTTGGTGTGGGAGATAACAAATGTGTGAATGACATTTCAGCCTGGTAATTGGGCCATTTATAGTTCCTTGTTAGTTCTTGCTGGATAAGGGCTGTGGTGCTGATTTTACATAAGGATCAAGCACCTCATTAAAACCATTGCACTGAAAGCATGCCCGGGATACCTGACTGCAAGGCGGGCGTTGCCGTGCAATACGTGAAAAATAAATAACTTCTTTGTGCCTTCCGTTGCCATTGAAAGTCAGCGTTTTTGACAGCAAACGCAATCCCTTTAGGCATCTTCTACACTGAGCTCTGCTTTAGGGGGGTTACGCTTGGACTCTGTTGGTTCAGTGGTGGTGGCACCAGCTGGCACCGTTTCTCCAGCAGGAGTGACACGAGGATGGGACAACCACCTCCGCTAGGGGTTCATCCCTCTTTCTGTGCCAGCTTCCTCTGCAGGCAGGTCCAGAGGACTGCGATCCTGCCTTCCTCCCCATTTTGGGGGAAAATTTACACCCAAAATTATGTAGAGAGGTCAACTGAGAGTAATATTTCCACTGTCCCCCTAGGCTGGTGTTAGCAGCAGTGAGGGCTGGAGGCTTCCCCAGCACAGCTGGGGTGAATTAATTGCAAAGTAGTTGTCAGAAGACCAACTGCTCTCAGCAGAGAAAAAACAAATGATTCTCAGAAATGAAAATTTTTCCGGGGGCACAGGCTCCTTCTTCCAGCTACGTTAACTGGTTTAATAAAAGATATTACCTCTCCCCCCACCCTGCCCCAAACCTTGTTTCACTTATATTGTAAGATCATCACAGCTATAACAACGCTACTACCATAATATTAGCAGGAAAATGTTAGCAGTATCTATTCAGCTGCAAGAAATTCCATGACACCATCAGGGAATATTAAATTTTTACTTGGATATATAAAAGCAAGATGGTCAAGGTATAAACACAGGTTTTGCAGGAAAAAGAGATTTCCACACAACTATGCACTGAAGATTTGCAGCACAGATTTACGTTTGGTATTTGCTGCACTGATCTGCCGTTGATGCCACAGAAGTTTTTCAGTAGCAACATAGGAGGAACTCAGCAAATATATGGGAGAAAAAGTCAGTGTACACTTGTTGAGATTGCCACCTAAGAAAAAAACTATGAGAAATACAGGTTATATTTAGCATTATGCTAGCAATGACTTGGAACCCTTTGTATTATTAAATTCACAGTGTTCATAGTGCTCAAAAGTGAGTGCAAAATATGCCTGACTTCTCTAATGCGTTTTGGAATCAGAAAAATATGTAAATGCCTGAAGATCTTCCTACTGATGTTGTCATCATCCATCTGCATTAAATTTTTGCTTTAAACTAGAATATTCCTTCATGGTGAATAAGATGCTTAAAGGGGAAGCTTCTGTTGCCTCTTTTATTGATTATTAATGAAATCACAGAGCTATCAGCCTGTGGAAGCTACAGTGATAATTGCTTTTCTTAAATCATGAATATATTAAGAAAGGGAGCTTTAGGGGAATGTTTTATGATTTATGAAAATTATATAATAATCACTGCCTGATTTTCTGGAAGCGTGGAGGAGTATTTGAAACTTCTTAGGAGAATCAAACATATTTCATGTTTCTTGAATTTCCAGGCACTGGGTCAAGAGGAGTGGCTGAAAAACTCCAACAGGTAATGATGAAAAATGTGAGTACGCTGAAGTACACTGTCTAAGGCAGTGTCTAGTTTAGTAGCTAAGAAAGCAGAGGGCAAGTGATAACAAGAAATCATGCATGTGTTTTTTACTGATTTTCAAAGAACCGCGACACGCTGAATAGCAAATACATTTTCCGGATGAAACATGAAGGCGGCACATTGACAGAAAAAATATATGACTACCTTCTGAAAGCAGAGGGGGACACAGCCCCTACAGCTGTCCTCTCAGGTGTACTCAGAGCTGAAGAACAACCTCTGCACAGCTGTGCCGAAGCATATTGTGCGTAATAGATATCTCAGTCCCTGCATAGTTTAGCAAAAAAAATGTTCACGTGCAGATTGCCGGCTATTAGCGTGAATTTCTCCTCTATCACACTCCAAGGAACATTTAGTTTCCTGGACCGTGAGAACTGGCTGGCTTACGCCGGGCTCAGTGTGCAACCACATCTGTGCGCTCAGCCTGCGGACACGCAGAGCAGACGTGCTCCATGCAGCCTCTTCTCTGACTGCAGGACACGTTCCTAGCGGAGCCAAATCCTCCCGTGCAGGCCAGTGCCGCAAAGCTTGAGATGTTTGAAATGGTTCCCACACGAATTATGAAAACGGTATCTGTGGCCTCTGCATTACTTTGGTCAAGTCATGACACCAGCAATGCTCTGCGGTGCCTCAGATTACAGACCACTGCACTGGAGCACAGGAACAGGGACAAGCTCTTGCTTTTCCTTGCAGCCAGCTGTATCTTGTACTTTTTTATTAGAGGTGAGCACAAAAAAAAAAAAAAAAAAAAAAAAATACTTAGTGTTGATTTCACAAATAGGGGATGATTTTTTATGTTTTTTCTCTTTGCATGTATTTCCAGAAGGGACAGTCTTTTCCGTGTTATATGTGTGAAATGCCTATTGATGCCAGCACAGAGAAATACGCAGTACTGTGGATTTTAATCTAGGTCAAAACTAACGAGAATTAGAGATTCTGTTTTTGAGGCCACAGTAAACACCATTAGAAGCAAAGAGATTGCTGTAAGGCCTATGGACAAATAGTGAACCAGAGAACCCCAGCTTTGGATAGCTATCTTCTACGTTTATAGTACTCTCAAGAAATTGAATTTACGTAGGTCTTTTTGGCTTTGGTGATGCAGGTAGGATAAGAAGCAAGAAAAGCAGCGGTTGCATCAGTTATCACCTCTTTTGTAAGAATCCTAGTGTAGAGCTTTTAACAGAGACTGAACATTTCCAAGTGGATGTGTGCTCGTCTAGGCATGTGTCTTTAGAAAGATAAGGCCAAAGTTCGTCATGCCTCAAAGTGTTTTGTCCTGATGCTACAGAGAAAAATGAAGCTGCTGATAAAGGGGTAAAATAATTTCATGTAAGGATATATGATCTGCATTTGGTAAACAGCTTTAGAAATGGTCAAAGCCGAATATTTAACGAATCCTGTAGGATCAAAGAAAATAATTAAATCAATTAGTCAAATATTATTGGAGGAAGTGTTTTGGAACTGCCAGACAGGTTAAAATAAAAAACTTTACATTGCAAAGGACATAGCGGAACGTTTGTTCCGTAACATTTACCAAGGTTAGCTGCCATCTCCCTTCAAGCTGCGTAATCCTAACTAGTGTGAACAGGAGAAACTCGTGGTAGGAAATCTGATGCTATTTTGTCTCACGTTATTATCTAATTATTCCAGAAAAGCAGTAGAACACAAGACTGAACTGTAACCATTTGGCAGAGCCTCAGTGAACTTAATCTCTTCCGAACGGAGGGAACCTCCCAGCTGAAATGGGAAGCAGCTGCTCCATAACGCCATGCTCTTCAGCCACGGGCTGATGAAACTTCCCAGGCCCTTCACCGGTGTCGTGTCCCACACGCTCCCATGGCATTACTGTGCCAGCAGCATCAGGACACAGCTAGTTAATATCTGCCATGATAGTTAGGTTGTAATTTTTACTGGTGGCTTGGTGTCCTTTGTCTCTCTGGGCAGAAATCACTAAATATTGTTAAAGTTCCCACTTAGTTTTTTTCATGTGGGACATTTCTTGAGCTACACCTTTAAGGTTTTGAAGGATTTAAAAGGAGCTGAAATTCTCTTTCATGTGAGTTCATTCCTATTTGCACAAGAAAGACTTCCAGCTTTAAATGTAGCTTCTTAAATTCAATTCTCAAAAGCTTTATGTTGAGTGATCACCAAAGTAGGTATTGTCTCTTTTTGAAATGTCTTTGTAGCAATATTTATGTCTAGTTTTGGCAAGAAAATGGCTTAAGAATTGCCAGATAATGATTGCCTAAAGAATATGTATGGTTATTTAAGGTCAGCTTGAGTCTTGCCCAGACAACACTTTAGGATAGGTGTGAGCCTTTCCAGAAAGCATGGTAGAACTTTGCATATAAACTGTTGAAGATTTATGGTTCTGCTGTGCTTACACAGCCTCTTCTGGCTTGGAGTTTATGCAGTTGCTATCAAATGTAGTATTCCAAGAGTATCACACTGCAATGTTTGTTTTGCATACATAATGCATTGAATGCATCTTCTAATAGAATTTTTTTCCAAATATATGTAGAATTAGATATGCCTATAGATAATCACATCCGCTTTGTGTGTTTGTTAAAGATTATTATCATTTAATTTAAGCAGATGATAGGGCTCTTTTTCTAAAACAGAACAAGGTTTTCTAACTGATAAAGGAGATATTTATATTCACACAGGTTCCTTGTATTTTGTAATACCTTTCAGTAATATTCTCAGAACTAAAGTAGATATTACTGGAAAACATAAAAAAAGATATCATAGACATTCTCTCATTCGTATGGACTGAGATTTTTGTACATACTAAGTTATTCAGGTTTCTATCCCACTAAACTGTAGTTCTTTGAGAACCACATCCTTCAGATTCCCTTGAAAATTTTTACTTAAAACTTAGAATGAGCTTTTTGTCAGAGCAAAGTTAATGCTTCATCTTTTCTAGGTTATTAAGTTTTAGTCTAACGCTACCAGTAAGAACAGCAATAGGTACATAGAGAGGGCAATTGACTGTCTCTAAAGGTTAACTGTCTTCTGGCTTAAAATGAGCACAATTACTCACCAAAAAGTAAATGAATAAAATATTCATCTGAGGAGTTTTCAAATGCAGCTAGAATGGATGGAATAAAAAGGAATTTATCAAAAGAAATAAAAAATATCTCAAGAAAGGAAAGATAAAAGTGATTCATGATAGCATTTAAAAACAAACACAGATTATTTTGGTTTTGGGAAGAGAATACTGTCCTTTCTGAGCTTAGTTGTCCTGAAGTTATACACATTTGTTTAGGTGGATGGAGGAGGTTGGGGGAATGGAGGAATGAGATGGGTCATTGCGTGGATCAGTTCAGCCCTGTTTGCAATATCATGGGAAAACATTATTTCCAAGACCAAACAGACCTTTAAAAATTGTTTTTGTAGGGCCAAGCTTGGCTCTGTTAAGGCCTTTGGAAAGTTTACTGTTCATTTCCAGGAAAGCAGGACCAAGATGTAACGGCGTGGGAATGTGGGGGGATGAGCGATGAAGAAGCTCTGCCAACTTCCCCCGGTCTGCTGCAGGCTTCAGCGTGCTGGAAACTGTGCCGCGGCGGAGCGGCGACCGCAGCCTGCCTCTGCCGGGGCCCCGGAGATGGAAAAAGGGAGAAAAAATAGCGGTACCAGTTAAGAGAGTTCCAACTTATTTTTTCCTTTTTTTTTTCCTTAAAGAAAGAAGAGTTTTGCTTTCTGACCCTCCCTAACAGACAAGCCCAAACCCACCCGAATGCAAATAAGGATTATTTCAGGTATGGATGAGTTTCCTGGCACTTTGGGGTGATCCAGAAATAGGGGGAGGAGTAGGAAATTTGGAGTCACACAGAATAGAAACAAAACAGAAACACCAAATAATTTGGGCAATCAAAGAAAGATGTTTAATTCCATCTAATGTGGTAAGTACTGTACTATTTTCAGGTTATGATATTTTACACTTAGGTCATTTTTAACGGGAAATGTAACAGGGTCTTATCTATAGCAAAACATTTACTTTCTGAAATGTTGAAAATAAATATTTTCAAAATGTTCCATCCTATCTTTGGAAGAAAAATACTAATTAAACAACTTACGGAGGACATCTCTTCCCCAATTTATCTCACCCTGTCTTCCGAGGCCTCCAAAATCCGCTACATGAGACAGCCTACTTTCCTTCCCTTTCGGTTCTCTGCACCCATATTTCCTTTAGAAGCAGATCGTGTTAGTAATTGCAGTTGTATCACGGGAGCATGGCATAACACATGGGCTTGTCCTATTGCATTTGACTTAGAACCAAAGAAAGTAGAGAAAATAAATCAGATATAGCTCTTTTGTTTGGTTGCCACAGACGTCGAGGAAAACAGAAGAGGGCCCAGAAATATCTGTAGGTCGGAGCAGCCGCGGGCCCCGCTCAGTGCCACCCCATCGCGGAGTTTGACCTTAATCTGCTTGTGCTTCACTTTCCTACCCTAACACCAGCAGGCTACCACCCTGTCAGGTTACAAAATGAAATAATAAGTGCCGTTGGAAAGTCAGCGGAGAATTCAGCAGCTTTGTCTTCAGCTCGATGTTTAAAAAGTGCTGGTAAATATGATACAGGCGACATGCTGAACGACGCGGCCGCAATAAAATATTGACTGGTTGTACTCATTAAAGGGGCCCTGGCTGATCCGGGCGCCGCGCGAGCCGGGGGTCCTGTGGAAATAATAGCTTGTCATGGTGTAATTACCGAGCGCATCCGTATGTGTGCATGAGAGAGCAAAACGAAGGGTGCCCGGACGACCTGACTTATGAATGCTTGACTGTGCAATATTTATGACAAACGTTAATAAATTATTAACGTTTACGTTTTGTGCTCGGGGGGTATGAAATGTAACATAAAACTTATCTAACCTTCCTGCCAGGTGGTGTTTGGCAAGACATGAACCAGGCTCAATATCTGAGACACATGCAAGTGGCACCCACCCAGGCGCTACACCATTTCCTCAGCCTGAAAACTGAGCAGAGACGTTTTCTTCCAATTCTTCAATTCCTTAGATTATTTTTGGACATAATTGATTTCACTTATTTGGGCATTTAGCTTTGATATACATCTTCCAGCTTCAGTTTCCTTCCTTTTCATACACAGACTATTCTAACCACCAGAGTCAGCAGGCGGTATCTGGATGAAAAAAAACATGGCTAATTTGGAGTTATGTCCTTGTGTCTCCTGGCTTATAATAACACAAAAATTAAGGCATTCTCCTTTCTACTTTTGACTGATCTTAACTCAACCATAGCATTTCTTATGAAATGTAAGTTTTTTCCTATAGTTCTTTTGACTGTATGTCATGTTGTTTCCTAAACCGGTAAAATGCTGCATCTGTTTGGCGATCTTCATTTTCAAACATCATAAGATATTTGAGAATAGTAAAAGGTCATTTAGGCCTCACAGCTTTGATCTCACTATCTCTGAGAATTTTGTATCCTACTGTCTTACGCTAGTCTAGTCTCCTGGGCAATATATTTTAATAAGCCTCTAATGCTGAACTTAATTATCTGAATCTGAAAATCCAAGATCCTAAACATCCCTTTCCTTCAGAGACCCTCTAAAATACAAAGAGGCATACAATTTTCTTAATTACAGTTTGTTTTCTTTATGTCATCAGCTGAATTTTAGCAAGCAATTTCACAGTCGACGTGACCATGGGTAACTCTTGTTCAGGAGTCCTTTTCCGCTCAGTGCTGCACCTTGGCTCCTGCCAGGGGTTTAGAGACAGCCGGTGACGGGTGCTGAAGCTGGCTGAGAGGTGGTCGCACCAGACTCGAGCCTGGTTTGCTAGCACTGAGTGCGTATCAGTGCGATTACACCACGTATTAACCAGGAATTCATAGAGGTGCCTCTCCCAAGGATTGCTGAATTTGTCATTTTAGATGGTGTCTATCCCTGGCGCGAGGCTTATGTAGTTCCTCTGTGCGCAAAGGTAATGTTAGCATATAAAGCATGAACCCAGCTGTGCTGGGAGAGACTGTAAAGCCACCCAGTTTAGTATTTTGCTTCTGACAGTGGCTGTTAACAAATATCTAAGGAACAAGGGAGTGACTCCCAGTGAGTGATACCCCTGCAGTCTACCACTTCTGCAGTAACCCTCGCGGCTTGGGGATGTCTGAACCTGTGTTCAGGCCTATGCATCCTGCGTAGATGAGCCCTAGAAGTACTTTCCTTCCTTGTGTTTGTTTAATTGCTTTTGAACCTTTTCGTGATTTTAGTATCCTTATAATAATTAGTGCCAGAGTTTAATTATGATTGCATGGAAAAATATTGCCCTTTGCCTGTTTTTGAATTACATAATTTAATTTAATGCACCCTCCCAACTCTTATGTAGTAAGAAATGGTGACTAATTGCTCCCTATTAGCTGCTTCTCTGCCATTCTTAGCTTTCCCCTGTCACACCCCCCCTCAGCCTTTTATTTCCCTTTCAGAAATGTTCAAGCCTATTTAACCTTTCCCCACCACGAGGCTGCTCCATATATCTGGTAGCACTTACCATTCTCCTAGAATTTACCATTTACTCAGTATTAGCACTCCTAGCACTACTCTATCTTACATTGAATAACTACTTGATTTCTGGTCTGAAGTCATGTATCAGCTGGATTACACAAAGTCAACTCTGTGTAATACATGTAAGGAAAACCGTTCTAAAACACTGCTTTGATGTTACTTCAGACATAACTTTAGACTAGAGATCAAACAAAAGCACTATATAGGGCCGCGGTGTGAGTACATACATATCTGCAGAGCAGTAGTTGGGCTTCTCTTACGGACGACAGCTCCCCAATTCTCATTTCAAGTGCGCTAAATCTGAGGCACGCAAGGTGCGAGCAAAATGAGATCAGGACCCCCGAATTCCGCGTCCGCTCGCTTTGTAAAGGCACACACAGTCCTTTCGCTTGGACCGGACCACCACGGTGGGCCAGGCCCATGTAAGGCACGGGGCTGAGGACCGCCGGCTGTTGCTGTTCTTGAGAGCACAACCTCCCTGATCCGCATAGCCAGAAGCGTGTTACAATACTGTCCACTGAGAAGGAAAGTGGAGAGACTTCTAAATTGCTTTTACAGGAACTAATTTGTAAGGAAGGCTTCTGAGGATTTGTGTTAATTATGTTTGAACTATTTACTCATGTTTAAAGATAGTTCAGAATCTGATCTGCTAAACCAATGATCCCTTGGCACCCAGCTTTTAATTTAAAATGGGTTATAGCTCTAATACAGTCCACTGAGAGAATGCTATCAAACTACTCCTCTGGCACTTCCCCAAGGGGTGGAGCGACAGTTTGAGGAGCACTGCTGAAGCCAGGAGCAATTGTCCATGGATTCTCCAGAAGTCAGCACAGGTCTGACGAGTCTGTGTAACGCGGATGGAGCTGCGTATGCGGTATCGGTTGGCATACCAAAATCCTAAAGCCTAAAACATTCTTGAAATGCCAGCACAGAATTTTCTTCCGTGTTGTTCTTTATAGTCCACGAGTGTATCTTGAAAACGTACAAACCAGTACCTCCCCCAGCCTCTCTCTGCGTGCTCTCAGCTGACCAGCCGTAGGGCAACGCTCAGGCTTGCCATGGTTTGTCAGAGGTCTAAGTAATCACAAGGTACATGTTACCTATTATTTTTTTTCCCAAACAGACTAGTAATACAGCAGTGACTATCTACATTTTTGCTGCCTTAAAAGTGATTAAAGAACATGCCGTGTTTTCTTTTGAATAGAAATAGCATAGTGAATAATTTGGCTAGTAAGTCCCACAAGATAGATCTTAAGTTGCATGACCAGAAGTCATACTTTATGCTGAAGGTCCAGGTGGGTAGAACAACAGCCACAATGGCTGACAGTTCTTTGCCAAGAAAATTACTCTTAAAATGTAAATGAGAGAGAAGATGTATTTGAGATAATCTTTGAAAACAAAGGAGAAATAAACAACCCATCTGGGACTCAGTGGCATTTGCTGATTTGTGTAGGTCCTGTTCTCCTCTTGTTACCAGCATGTGTGCAAACAGTGGCCATGCATTTTGGACTGATTAGCCTGACGGTTTGAAAGATTAGTTTGGTTTGACATGTAACGGTGAATGCAATTAGGAAAATAGGACCATATGTTATAAGGACCTTAGCTGGATAATGAGAATGGAGGGATATGAAAAGCGTGCTCCAAAATCTCAGGGAAGTGATAGATTTAGCAAATAGAGCTGTCAAATCTCCACAAAATCGACAGCAGGGCTGTTGCCTGCAGAGGATTTGCAGAAGACGGTGAATTAACGGCACATGATTTCACAAAGCAAAGACAAACAAGCAAACCAAGACTTAGTCGTCAGGAATCTACCTGAACTGAAAAAAAACATTGCCATGGTCCCTAATTCTGTTTAGCTATTACTTTAAAAGTAATTACACATTTTAAAGAAAGATGCAATCTGGAAGCTGCTGGTAATTTTTAAGTTGTTTTGAAAATGACGATCAAACAAGTCTGTACCTCATGCAGCAATTTTTTTATGGCAGGTTAAGATTTTCTTATTTAAAATAATGTGACTCCAGCTGATCAGACACACTGAAAAGCATTCTTCCTTTCTCTTTTTCTTGACAGCTTTGGGGGCTCTTTGGATTTGGATTTACTACTATTTTTTTGTCCCTAAGACCTGTTTGGCTTGTGAAGGGAGAAAATAGTTTTCTCTCGCACAATTCATATCAAACTTGTGTTGATTGCTACTCATTTCCCTAGTATCATCTCGATGTTTAAAATTAGTTAATTTGACTATTTTCTCTATTATTTTTCTGGTAAAAGAAGTTAGAGTGATTGATTTATAATTCTCTGGCTCTTCTTTTTTTCAATTTTTGTTTGTTTTTAAATTTTTTTTAATGTTTTCCAGTCTTCCTCACCCATTTTCTATGCATTGTAGCTAGCAAACCAAAAACCAGAGAGAGCCACGTGTCACAGAAGATTACATTGTGAAACATTTTTTAGAAGTGCACAATATATTTACAAATGTTCCTCAGAATTTATGCACTTCATTTTTCAAAACATCAGCAATAAACCCTTTGGGAGCAGAAAAAGGCTATCAGTGAGAGAACAGATGAAACTCAGAAAATTTTGGTTTCTTACAGCACTAGTCTGGTGGTGTCACCTCCTACTCTGAGTGATTGTTCTTTCCTTCCTGTAATACTGTCATTCCTCTTCCTTACACACAAAGAAGACAGGATTTTTTTTCCATCTTTGTCTAATTTAAAAACAAAAAAAACCCCACTAATAAAATAACAGCTAATTCTTGGAGCCATCAGCTCTCCCAGCTAGTCATTAATCCCAAGGAAATGAGCCAGGCTAGATTGTTATTACTAAAATATATTGCTAATGTAATTTAGGGCTTCCTAGAAACAGATTTCTAAAATATATTCTGGCCCTCGGGGTCCACCAGAGAATGTGCACATTAATTAATCTACATAAAAATTAAAATATCATTGCAGTAGGATGTTACTTAGAAAGGTAAGATAGTTAGAAAATAAAACAACAATGGAAATGACAAATTCAATGTTAGCATCTTCATACCGAGGTTGGGTGTCTTTCTGGAAGATAGGTGTTAGATAGACATTATACACAGTCGGACAAGTTGATCCCTTTTTTGCAGTCAAGCACTCAGAATAAATATTTATGAAGTCTTGCCTTAAAATCACTTGATGAGCATTAATAAGGAATGTTAAAGCTGGTTTCCACGCTTGTTTGGTTGTGTTTTAGTTCTGAAACCGAGCCGCTCTCCCACACACTGCTTCCTTTCAGAGGACCAGCTGTGTGAGCAGTTGTATTCAGGCAACCATTTCCTTCAAACGAGCTCACTTCTGGATGACACGATCGCTTCCATCAGTGCGTAATTCATTTCCACTCAGTGCACAAGCTTCAGGAGCAAGTGGAGGTCCTATTTGTTTACGCTCAGCAGGTCTCGTTGATGTAACTGGCACCGCTGACGTCCCTCAAGAAGTGGTCATGGTCTTTCCCATGACAGAGAGATCTCCCCAACCTGAACAGACGCCCATAGGAGGAGTACAAGTCACAGCTGAGACCTGAAAGCACTGCACAGAAACCAAGTGACAAATACCCAAGGGTCAGCCGCAGTGCGTGTGTTCATCGAGGATGAGCTCAATTAGCTGCAAAGCCTTTAAGCCATGAGGTGTTAGCAGCCTAGTTGGGTTCTCCTTCCGTCTTTGCTCCCTCACACTTCCAGTCACTTTTAGTTCATGCTTCTGAAAGCTTTGTGAGCAGTGTCTCCTTATTTATTTATTTTACTACTTGGCACTTAATTGCTAAATCACTGTAATGTAGGTGACCAAAACTCCTAGTTACATAATAATATCGAGGATAGCTAATTACATAGTTAATTTGAAACATTTATTTTCCAGTACAAGAACGTGTCAGCAGAAATGCCTTAGAGAGAATCCTTATACAGGAGGAAGGCACCTTAAACAGGCTTTAAATGCACGAACCCTCAGTTGCTACCCTGAAATCCTTCCCTACCTATTGCCTAGACATGGACCTGTCTGAATTTTCCAGGTCTTTCTGCATTAAATCTGAGGCAATATTTCCTTTTTTTCACTGCATTTCAGATGCTTCATGTCAGATTAATTTTCTTCTCCAGGCTAGGGCAAGGCAAAACTGATGTTGCCCACCCTCAGGAGGGGTTTCCAACAGCCAGACCGTGGGCTGCTCTGGGTCAGAGTTGCACATCTGTGCAGCACATCTGGTGGGCACATCTGCATATGTGGGACCTTTTGGCTCTTCCTTTATGGGGCAAAGAAAGCAAGATTCATGGGGAGTTTTTCACGTGGGAGAACACATGAAAAAAAATTAAGACTCTTACCTATTGGGAAGATCCTATCCCAGAACATCCCATATGATGCTCATATCCCAGCTTGTCTCCCAAAGACAGTTTATGCATTTTGAATTAAACAAGTTAAAGGAAAATATACATTGATTACTGTGGGATTATGTAAAAAAAAATAAATTAGCTATTATAACTATTCTTTATCAAGTCTTTATCATATACTTAGTCTATATTACTACTTTTTTTTTTTAAGAAAAAAGTCCATCACAGTAATGAGATTTTTTTATATGTGGATGGGCTGCCATACTTGGAGAGTTGTGTCTAAGATGAAGTAAGAAATAATTGAAAATTTCATATAGGTTAAGAAATTCTCTTAGAAATAACTGCTTTTATCAATGTTTTAGATATAGTGCAGGGTTCTAAATATTTCTGTTTATAGAGAATAATGTGAATCATATTATGGAAAAGCAAGAACACCAAAACTGCCTCTTCATAGTCATTTGAACACAGATGAAAAATTGAAATATTTGATCCCTGAGAAGTTCTCTAATTTGAAACTCTGTAAACAGAAGGGCAACTAATACCAGCTCCAGTCCCAATTAAAATAGTATAATTTCAGAACTCAATGGATAATTGAGAAAATTAAATGTGTCAATATATTGTATAAATGACAAAAAAGGACTCAGCAAAGTGTGATATGAAAATGTCTTTCAGTCTCATGCAGGATTAAATGAATTGCCTCTCTCCATTTTCTTAGATATTTATCAGTTTGGAAATATGTCTGAAGAGATCAAGATTTAACAGATAGGCTACACAACGGATAATATAATGTTCCGTACCTCTAGTGGAGTCCTATATCCTTTTTTTTTTTTTCATTATTGTCACCTCCTAAGCATATGTGATAGCTGTAACCCCGACTTTAGCCTATGTTTTGCAGCTCGAAGTACTGTGTTAAGAACAACTTCACAGTGTAGTGGAAATCCTGCCCTTGCTGGAGTCTGTGGCTACGTTCTCAATGGCTTTGTCGGACCTCACCCTTAGGCAGGCAAGAGGAAAAGACAAATGATTGAAAACCCTCAAAGATATTCTCAGTCTCTGGGCTTAAATTCCCACATGTGGCTTTTTCAGACAAGGCGTACTTACAGCGTGCCGCTGTACGCCCTATACCGACACTCTTCTTCCCAAATGAGGCTATGTCCTCCCTGAAACGTGGCTCTGTATCTACACATGGATGAGCTTGTCCACCTCCAAAATGATAGCTTTTGGTTTGTTATGACACATGTATCCGTGCTCCTTTGGACGCGCGCTGGAGTCAATGCCGTCCCTGTTCTCCCCCCTCAGGCAAGCAGCCAGGATATTTGACTACCAAGATGCCAAGTGATGAATGCAAAGTGTCAGCCAGAAGAAGTTTAATATTACAACAAAAAATGTGAATATAAAATCACATCATAGATACTTTAGTTTGAAAAAAACGGACTAACCAGTGATTAACAACCAGAAAGCAAAGAAAAATACCCATTTCTGTGTTTCTGTGTTCTGCTTGTGGAGTCGTCACCTATGAACAACACTCATTTATCTCACTGGGTTTTCTTAAATGAGTGTTTCTTCCCTATTTCTCAGAGTCAGCTCTAAGAAGTGCTGTAGCTGTGTGCACAGGAGCAGTGCTCGTGGATGGAGGGAGAGATGAGCAGCCGTGCTCCCGTGGCCAGGCTGCCCTGCAGGACCGTTCCCTGCTATCTTGGCCTCTTGGTGAGCCCCACCGGCTGCACTGCAAAGGTCAGACTCAAAACCTACTGATGATATAGGAAACTCTTTCATGGGCTTCAAGTGACATTTTCTCAGAGCCTTGCAGAGTAAAGATCAAACAAAACAGGACATACTGACGAGAAAGTTTGCCATCAAGGAAGGAAGCGGTTCAGTTAGTTAGCTTGTGCATTAAATCATGGTGCTTCGCTACACTCCTTGTATTTATTGTGTTGCTTTGAATACGAAAGCAGAAGTTGGGAGGTCACATTGCCTGCAGGGTCCCTATGAAAAGAGAACACTTTACAGAAATTTTGGTTGGATTGCAGGAAGTTTCAGGCTACCAAAGTACCCAGCACCTGGAGCCCATGAAATATGGGAGATGTTGGTACGGCAGTTGTCCCCACTGTAACCAGCGCAGGGGTATGGTTTTCTGACTTTCTCATATGTGATTTCTGCCTCGTTGTTGATGACTGTAAACATCGTCCTATTTTATGATCCCTGGAGGAGCAGCAATGTAAACGTGATTGTGTCTACCTTTGAGGCATATCTAGAAACTTTCTTCTTCCAGAAGAGCAATAACAGAAATGAGTACTGCTGACAAGGTAAACAGAAAAAGAGATGCCATAACCTACTGGAGGGAGCTATGTATTCAACACACTTTAAAAATATATTTATACATGTATATTGCTGGCATTTGTTTGTAAATACAATGCTATGTGGGAAAAACATTAAAAGTAATAATTTTTAGGATCTTTCTCCTTCTGGAGGAAGCATGAACATTTATCATTAGCAATCCATAGTTAAATCATTACTGCAGGTACCATGGACTGCATGCGTGTTGGTGCATATTTTCACTCGCGCTGTTACAAGACTGGCAGGCTTCCTCCAGGGCAGAGCTCCAGCGTTTGGGATACACACATGAGGTTAAACTTAAACTGCTTTTTGTCTAAGCAGACTGTATGAAAGGCTCCCGTTCTAGCCTGTCTGGTTGCGAGCTCGTCGTAGTGAGGAACCCGCAGGAACATCTCCTCCCTGTTGGACCCCACATCGTAACGCACTCAGACTCTGTCTCACAGCCGCAAATTTGGATGCAGCTCAGGTATTTTTCAAGGGGTTTTGATGCTTCAGATAAATGCATATGCTTGCTTAGGGTGTTCTGAACATAATTTAACTGATTGCTTTCACTAGAAAAAATATTCAGATCTGAAGAAACCCCAAGAGAAATATCTATATTCTGACAATTCTAAGATAATTCTCTACGACTTTCTCTCTCTCTCTTTTTTTTTTTAGCTTTTTTTTAGCCAAGTCTGAACATTTTTTGAATTGTGGTTGGAGACCCAATAAGGCTCTTAGGTCCTGGCTTCTGCACCTACCTCTAACTCTGCTGCTCAGTCCTCCGCAGCTAACATCTCAGCTGAACCCAAGAACAGGAATCCTCATATCTTCCTGACCTTTGATTATTGTATTAATTTGGGTTAATCACATTTGGGTGACACACTCTTGTTGACAGACCTGTGAATAAATTCTCAATTATAAACACACTGAGGCTTTCATGATACAGTAGTTTCATAGCATTGAAGACAGCTTCATAATGTAAGACAAATTCTACAAATAGATGCACCTGCTTATCTGCAGATGGAGAATATAAAGTACATTATTACTGCGGAACTTCTGAATGCAGTTTATGTATTTGGTTTATTCATAAATGATATTCATAGTTCTTAGAATAAATACCTTCAGCTTCCCACTGCAGAGAAGATAATTCTCAGCTTTTATATATTGCTTTTCATCAGTACTTCTCTTTGCGAAGTATGATAAGGTAATAAGGTACTTTTTCCTTCTAACTTCATTTGGGGGTGGAAAAAACCTAACAAAAACAATAACAACAATTCTTGGCATTACTATAGCAACTTTCATCCAAAGATCTCAAAATGCTTTCCAATAAGTAATTAATTAGGCCTCACAACACCCTGGAGAGTTAATTACAAATTATCAAGTACAATTTCAAACTGCTTCCATTGAAACTATTTTTGAAATCTTTCCAAAGCAAAACAAAATATTCTGGCTATAATGCTGTGACCTTTCACTCCCCTGCTTCATTCTGAAAACATAATTAGATGAGAATTTGAATGCACCCGATTTTGGGGAAAGCTAATATAATTACTGCATCACCACAAAACTCATTACTAGTCTCAATTTCTTCAGTGAGACGATACTTTTTAATCTAACTCTATCTAACAAAACAAACAACAGGAAAAGTTGAAATACTGCTGCATATTCTGCTGGAGTTCCAGCGAGATTTCAGACCGTTCGCGTCCGTCTGTTGCTCCTTCGGGAGGGTGGCTGCTGCTGCGAGCGGCGCACGGCTTTGATCTCGCCCTGACGCAGCAGGAGGAGGAAGGCGCCTTTTTGCTACCTCCAGACGAGATAATCCTTCCCAGGATACAGTGTAATTTCCAAATCCAAATAGTGTAATTTATTCTTGCTCTTTGGGCTCGAGGAGGTATTTGTCCGAGCATGTCAGGTCCCAGGGAAGGTCAGAAGAGAACAATAACATCTTATTTTCCATTTTCAAAACGGTCCAGAGTATGTGAACTCAAAATATATTGAATGTGCTGCTCTGAGCTGGTCTTCTGAAGAAATGAAATTCTGGTTCTTAGGAAAATCAAAATAAAAAAAATGAGAGGAGGTAGAGAAAAGGAAGGGAAAGACTGAAATCTAAAATCATATCCCCAAAATAGCATAGCTGAAACTGTCCTGGATTTCCACAAACATTGTAGCAGAAGACTAGGTATAATTCCTGCACATCAGAGACCTGAAGCTGTAATTTTACCTTCATCTCATATAATCATAGGAGTAATTAAAAACCCTTTTACTTATGCTAGGCTGTGTTTTTTGTTACAATATAGTTATTGGTTTGCTTTTGATGTAAGATGAAACTGGTTTACTCATGTAATTATCTGAGGGCAGAGAATTTTCTCTTTTCATATCCTGGTTCTTGAAAAAAAGAAAATAATGATGCACTTATTTGCAGGAGTAACGCTTATGAAAAATTTGTCATCTGAAAAAAGTGCCAATATTTTAGCAGTGAAAATATGGTCTATGTTCATATTCATAGAATATACATTCAAAACTCATATGAGCATTTAAAAGGCTATTCTACTTAATATGTGAAACAGGGTCATGAAAAATGAACACCTATTTTTTTTTCTCTAAGAGTCTAAGAACAACGATGAGATAAAACTTTGTATTGCGCCGGCTAATTGAAAGTTTCGCATCCCTATTTGCTGCAAGCGATGAGATACGTAAGGTGCATACATAAAAAGATGCATATAATGCACAGAAGCAGCGCAAAGTTCATGAGCTGCTTTCGTTTTGTTGGAAGCACAGGAAGGAAATTATTAATAAGAAAAAGAATGATTTGCAAAAGTTTCGTGAGAGGCAGCAGAGGGAATTACCTTCCCAGAAAATTTATAGCCAAACACAGATAAACTTTGGGAGAAGTCTGAGTTATAAATACACGATTACAGTTGATTCTGTGCCACTGCTTTAGCCCAGCAGAAAAGAGAGCTAATTTTCTGAAAGTGCTGTTTTATTACGCATCCAGTGATCTCGTCGTATTCCGGTTTCATGCCTGCACACGCCGCCCCGCGGGAGCCAGCAGCGTTGTGCAGGTGTGGAGCATAATTTGATCCCAGACATGATTCCAGAGAGCAGAAACGAATGTGATTCGTCTCTACAGTTTTTTAAGTGTAACCAAACTAACGAGAAAGGCTGCGGAGCCTGGATTCGGTTTGATTAAAGTACTAGGTGTTGGCTGGACCGAGAAGAGAATTTAGAGGCACATGTGCACAAGTTTAGTGCTGGTGAAGGCATAATGAGGACAACAAAAAGCGAAAGCCAGAGGAAAAAAGCTGAACCAACATAATTACCGAAAGGAACGAGGTCGCTGCTGTGCGCTGTAAAATGTCCATATGCAACTGAGCGTATTACCTGCGCGGGCAGCGGGTTTCGCAAATAAAAGAAGATGTAGGGTAAGAAACAAGAATTTGTGCCACCGTGGGACAGAACCGAACTGAAGAATCATTTACAAGGCTCTTAGCAACCAAATGTTATTAGCGCAAATTCATCCGTCTCCTGGACAGGAATGTATGATTGGCAGTTCTCCCTATCGAAATATTGAGCAAATGAAATCTATCCGCTCGGTTGTACGTACAAGTCAGCAATCCTGGTGCAAGGAGACCAAAGGTGATTTTATCCTCTGTTCAGGGAGACGGCAGTGCTATGTTTATTATCAACGGAACAAGCCAGTTAGAGAATCTTGAACAAACTTTTTGTGTTTACTATTATTTTTAGCGGGAGCAGTAGTATTCTGCTACATCAGGAAGGGGCTAACAGGCAATATTTATGAAAGGCCCAGATGAAAAATCCCTCTTAAATATTCGTATTATAAAGAACACTAAAGTGGATCAATACAGCATTAATCTTCTGTGAGCAAAGCTCTTAATTTCTTTATAGAATTTAAACTACTCTTCTTCACTTTCCTGGAAGTTATCAGATTAAAAAAAAGCATATATTTCTAATACAATACAGAGTCAATACAAAGCAAAATGTCTAAAATCTAATATGTGTATTTTTATACAATCTAGAAAGGTTCTCTAAAAAATTACACATCCTATCAAGATGAAATTAAAATAATAGTCCCAAAGTATCACATCTAGTCTATTTAAAAAATATACATCAGCACCCAAAGTTTAGGTTTGTACGTCTATTTGGGCTCTATCCATCGTTAAGAGGCTGAAGCATGGCTATAGCTCTTCTTTCAAGTTAACAGGTGCTTAGGTCCAAAATGGATTCATCTCTCTTTCAGATGCCCTGGAAAAAAATGTCCAAAAGCTGTTCACATTGCGCAGGCAGCTGGCCAAGTGCGCCTGCGGACGCAGAGGGAGGCAACATCTGGGCAAGGTAAAAAAATCTGAGCGCCAATGACCCGGAGTGCCAAGGAGTAAAAGTTAGTGACTCATAATAGCTTGTGTCATGGTAATTTGGGCTTTTGAATAATTAACGATGACAATAACTTGTGCATCCCTAAATATGGTAATTAAGCGTGGCTCCAGAGAGAAAATTAGAAACTAGTGCTATGGAAAATCAGTGAATGAAATGCACTGGCTTACCAGCTTGGATAAAGATCCAGAGAAAATATGTGTCTGCAACCAAAGCTAGTCAACAGGAAGAATTAGTTACCAATAAGTCAATATAGGTTTCTTTTGCACTCTTTTTTTCTTTTTCTGTTTTTTTCTGTTTTTTTTTTAAAAAAAGGTGTTTTATGTATGTAATAGCCATGTCAGAGTCTTTCCTTGAGCATTTCTGGGGTCTTTCCTTGGAACATGACCAGATAGAGGGATCAGTGTCTAACTGAGGGCAGAATTAGCTTAGCCAGATGCGGATGACAGCAAAATGAATTTTTTTTCTTTTACTTCTGCTTTCTGTGGGGATGGGAATAGAGAGCATTTTTGAGCGTATAATGCTTGACAGTGGTAACTGAAACCTGGATAATGGGAAATATTGCTCCTTTTTTTCTGATGAGTCCCTCCTGAAATGTTTCACATAGTCAAAAGATATATGGAGCAAGGAAGTTGGCTTTGCTGTTGATGTAATTATATGAGAAGAAAGGTAATCAGCTGTTTTCATGCAATCTGATAACAAAATACAAGCTGTGCGAAATCTGTTCGCACATTGTAATAAGAAAGATGCACAATAAGCACTGAGTGTGATTAATTATCTGAGTGGGTTTGCATCCAATTTAGCAGCAAAGACTGACACCATCAGAATATGCAGTCTGTCTGGAGACCGGAACAGAGGCAAGAATGAAAGAAACTCAAGCACATTCTGGCACATGCTGCACTTAATGTGTTTGAATTAGTATATACAGCCTTGAAGGTAATTAGTAAATGCAGTCCCAATAGCAATATATACATGACTCCCATTATTGTTAATGGTGAACATGTGCTTAACATCCTGAGCACTCTACCAAAACTTTATTGAGATAGTTTCAGAAGATGTCCAAAATGCTCCAGAGCCTAGAGTAAAACAGACTGCTAATGCCAAAAAAACGTGTGCAATAAAATCCACGGCACCAGAGTACCCCGATTAGGTCGTGGATTTGAGAAACGTCTCTTCAGAGAACACTTACTAATGTTGAAAGATCGGTCTAAAGGCACTACCCTAGAGAGGGCACATCCCGCTGCCGCGATAACCAAAGGCTAAAACACCTCCACAAAGGTCGGGCGCCCGCGCGTACCGGGCTGGTGAGAGAAGGGCAGTGCCCAGAGCAGCGACTGTCTGCGTGTGCTCCCGGCGCTCCGCCTGCGCGCGCCCGCCGATGGACGTTCGCGCCGGCGGTGCTTCAGCCCGGTCGTTTTAAGGCCAGGTGCGCGCTTTGGAAGAAGGGCACAGTTAAGCGATGGCAGGGCTCAGAGTGAGCAGTCTGACGTTGGGGGGAAGGAGCTCAAAGGGTTTGCAAGAATAACTACCACTGACTGTAGGACGAAGCATGTTACTTCCCCATCTTAGGTCAATTTGCCTGTTTTCCAAGCTTTTTTTTTTTTTAAAAAAAAAAAGCTTCTGGAGTCATACCTTTTTGAAACATGAATTGTCCTTGCCACTGTTTATGATAGGTTAGAATTTATTCCGCTCTCTTCGGAGCCCCGCGCTGTTGCTCTGCACCCGCACGGGATCACTCCTTCAGCCCACTCAGCCTTGCGATCCAACCCGCAGTCGATGAGCAGCTCTCCGACACGCGGTGCGGTAACCATGGTGAACAGGCACCAGGAAGGGGTAGCAACCGTTATTCTGCATCTCTGAGAGCAAAGACCCACAGAAACTATTTATTAGATTTTATTGAAAATAGCGAGCAGAAGAAAGAAGTTAGGATAAGAGGGGATTTATAACCAGAGTGGCTTTCATAACGGAGCATTCGATACTTGGAAGCACGGGTGAAAAAAACCCTCTCTACCGTTGCTGTTTATTTGTACAGAACCCGACTATTTCAGAGTTATTCCTCTTGATCAATACTATTTTAAAGACCTGCAGAGTAAATCCAGGTGGCTGCTGGTCAAAGTCTTGTTAAATGTTGGGTAATTTTCTTCTGACACAGGCTCTTCCTCAGGTTGCAAGCGAGCGTGTGCAGAGCCGGGCAGCAAGGGGAGTGATATGTGCGTGGAAGGACTGGGCAGGGGGGCGTCGAAAGGGGGAGTGGATGGATGGGGAGCGCTCTGGACACGCTGTCGAACGGGAGAAGGATGAGGGGAAGGTGCAAGGGGAGGAAATTGGTTGTGCATGGGTGTAATGACGGTGTGACGCTGCGAGGTAATTAAATGAAGACCGGTTTGGCGAAGGAATAAGAGTGCAGTATGCATCTTCCTGGAATAAACAGGCAAGGGATTGATGTGAAGTCCACATCCTTGTGAACATTTGCTTGTTATTTCTGTGTAAGAATATACGCTAAGATAAAATAATAACTGCTAGGAAGGTGGTTTGTGGAAGCTCTGAGCTAAGGCCATACGTTTTTGAAAATAGATACTGTCACAGAATAGCCTGCATGTTTACCTCGCGTGAGACTGCCCAGAAGTTGCCTAAAGCAGATAATATTACTGGATAAATCTATTTCCAAGATATAAAGCTGGAGTTTATTCTGAATGCTGAAATACATGTAGCTAAGGGAAAAGCAGTCTATGCTTGGCTTGCAAGAAGAAAAAAATAGTTTAGAGTGGTGCCAAAGCTCAGTAAGATGCTTAAAAATGTTCATTATCATTATAGGTGAAGTGTATATTGAACTGGGAATGCCACCAGGAAACATCCACCTGAAGCGTACACACACACACACAGTGCACAAGGCTCGCACAGCAAACATCACAAGGGCAAAAAGAATTTATAACTCCCATTAGTTTCAACATGTAGCATTCAAAGAAAAAATATTTCCCTGAAATGCCGTGTATTTTAATAACGATGATTTATCCAATACTTATACATCACTTCTCTGCGTGTAGCGTATTATGAATGGCTTATTAAACTGGTTAAAGCGGTCAACAGACACCACAAATGCATTTACTTTAACTTTAATGTTGCATGTTACATTAGAAATGGCTGGCTAAACGTATCTAAGACATTTAACAGTGTGAAGTGCAACCTTAAAAATCAAGTAAATATGTTTTTAATAGCAGTTGATGTGTTATGACTACCCTGTGCCATAAATGTTATGCACATTATTTCTGAGGTATTTACACATTGCTAGATTCCACCTATAGTACTACCCTGTTTATTAAACTGTATAAGCAAACATTAAAGTATACCGTAAGTGGAACAGTCAAGTGTAAAGTTTCCCCCTCAGATCTGTGCAGCAGATACCTGTTTGGCTGTTCCACCCTCACCAAGTGTTCAGGACTCTCACTCGCAGTAAGATCAAAATTACAGTTCAAATGAACAGCTGAAGTGTTGGCATGTTTATCTGAATTTTGTTGAAAATCCAGAAATGGCAGTCCTCTTTTTTTCTGTGCATTCTTAGTGAAAACAGCTAAAGCAAAACTTAATATTTTAAGACCAATTCATGAGGGCTGTAAACAGCATATGTTGGAGTATTTCATTAGATTTGGACTTGATTACAGGCAGTATGAGAACAGTATTTGTTGTAAGAAATATATATTAAGATGAAAGTTAAGGGTCTGCTTAACGGTTTTTATAATCAACTTTTAATTTTGGGGCACTTAAAACTATCTCCACATTTATGTTTGCTTTTGGCTACACACTTTATACATTATTTTGAATTTCATTTACAGCTATGCACGTTATTTGGCGGCGGAGCTCTCTCACACCAAAGACGTGCTTTGTGCCAAGGTGTTAATAACAGCTTCCCCAAAGGGAAATCTGTGCAGACCTCGGCTCCCCCAGGCTTGGCAGGGTTTGTTACAGAGGTCGGCGTCTGGTGTCCATCCTCCCACGGTTCCTACTGAAAGGTGGAACTTGTGTTGGATCTCCAGGTGCTGGAGCAGTGTACTATTTTAGTAACTTTGGAGTTTCCATCACGGCAAAACTCAAACTGGAATTAAGTTTCTCTCCTTTGCTTTCAACATTGCTGATGCCAGGGGTACGTAAGAGATGAGAAAACTTGGCTGACTCACATGCTGAAGGGTAAAGTCTAAACTGAGTGAAAGGGTAGGAAATGAAGGAGGGGGACCAAATGAGGTCATAGGAAATGGATGGGATCTGAGGTGAAAGCAATAATAAGAAAGCTGACGAGAGTATTAGGAGCCATAAAGAAGAGCCGACAGGAGCACTGATGGTGGTAAAGGAGGGCTGGATCAATGAAAGGGCACTAGCTGGAGCAGAAGTGGGGCAGGAGCTGGGAAAAATAGCAGCAAGTAGAAGGAGCGAGGAAAAGTAATTTAAAAAATGAGAGCTGAGTTAGATTCACATGCAGAACATCAGGCCACTAACGAACCCACGTTCAGCTGTTGCTTATCAAATGGCTGCTTTACTACCCCGTGCATGGAAATTAAAGGCCCTTCTGAAGAAAGGTGGTCCTGTACCCAGGTGCTGTGTTACGCAGTGTATTGCAAAGCAGGTGCACAAAGACGATGCTGCAGCCCATAACGTGTTACTGTTGGGCAGTCAGTATAAAGGTGCTCTTGAGACACAGAAATATCCATGCTTATGAAGAAGGTCTCTCACCAGATGTCCCACCTAGAAGTGCCCCCATGGGTGTGTGCCTAAGCTTTTATGTGTATATGATGGAAAACATGACTGTGGCTAATTCGATTGTAAGATGGACCTCGTGTCAGAAGGAGGTTTCGGTCGGTGCTAGGCAGAGAAGCCTGCGCGGAGCCTTGCAAAGGTGCCAGTTCTGGGGATGCTATGGCCAAAGAAAATCCACCCTTAGCCATGGGAATCACTGGTGAGAAACCAGCAGCCATTTTACTTCCCGTTGTCTGGAGGGGCTTGGTGAAGGGGTGGGATTTGGAAGTGCCCCTTTCTCATTCCCGTCTCAGCGGGGATGAGGAAATGCTGCAATCACCAACATACCCACCAGGGCTATGAGCACACAAGGTAGTGTGCAACATGTTGGGTGGCTGACGTAGAGAGATTTTGTGTTTGCAGTTGGGAGTGTTCACTATATTCTGCTGCATAAATGAGAAAATAGATAGCCTTGTCTGAACAAAGCGTAGTCCTTTTCACTGTTTTGCATATGGTCAAGGTTCTTACCCTATTATCTACAGTCTGAATTTCCTTAAATGAAACATTTATCTTGACAGCTTCTAAATTTTTCAAAGACAACCCAGGAGGACACCCACAGAAAAATGAATATTATAGCATTTCAATGCTGTCCCCAGCTCTGTTTAGCTCTAAATTATACAATTCTTGAATTAGCTACTGTCTGTTTTCAGTAGTTTTCCATTACATGGGGTCAGGCACCGGAGGAAATAGTTTTCTAAATCAGAAAGGAATATTAAATGACACAGTTGATATGTATGAACAGTGGTGCAGAAGATTTATTGAGTAATGTGTTAGGTTGATAAATGATAACATTTATTTGCAATTTGAGGATGTGACCCAAATGACACTCATTAGCTCAGCTTGTGTAGAACCGATTAGTTTTGTAAATTTATTATTTGTCTGGTGCTGTTGGAAGAAGAGTCTGTCTTTAATTGATTGGAAATCTGTTTTATTTTAGAGAATATTATATATTCTGTTCTTAATTGTATTCTGTTGTTTCCTCCTGAATGTCAGGGATATTATAGTCTATTATTTGAACAAGGGAGTACTTGGCATCCAACTAAAAGCCCACAGTGAATGCGTTAATTCATAGATAGTGTAGGGGGGTAATAAAGAATGATTTCTATTGGGAAGATACTAGCAGTGAAATGAGGAAATAACTGGCTCACAAACAAGTTGTTCTCCTTGTGTTAGTGGAGCTTGAATGACACGTGATCCATTTCCCAAAAAGGTTTGTGGATTTAAGAGCATGATTCCAAAAGATACTGGGTTTTTTGCTTATGGCATCATCCATGAGAGATGAAGACCCTGAGCAAATGTCTGTAGCTCTCTCCTGGGTCCTGGATATTAAAGTCTAGAAGTTTGGAGACCTAAGAAATTGTTGTGTTTGGGGCTTGGATGCAAAATCCAATGGTTGTTAAACTATTATAATTTCTGCATTGCTCTGCAAGGACTGTTCCTGAAAGGGGATTAGAAAGTGGTCCCTTTGCTGTGGACTTCTCAGGGAGGGTTCAAAACCCTGCAGAAAGTGAAGGTTTCTGCGAGTCGGGCTCCATGCAGGAGTCTGAATGGAGAAGAGAGAACAGGTGCTATCGTTGAGCAGGAATTATGAAAGTTATTTTAATGAGAAATACTGGTCTGTTGAAAGCAGGAAAATGTGAGTTTCCATGAAGTTATTGATGTGAAACTCTTCAGAGAGGAAAGTTTCAACATAATTGAAGCAATGGGTTGCAAATTTTTCTAAACCCATTGATGTGTTTTCTGGTGGCTGGAAATTAATTTTGTTTTGATACTTTACCTTTACTATCCCTTATTGAAGTGTAAATATTAAAAAGATCAAAATGAAATTTGAGAAAATTAAAATATTTGATTAGACTCGGCAGAATTCCCTCAGCTCTAATGTAACAGAGGAGGGAGATCTTGCTTCTTCACCCTAATTTGACAGGAAAAGATGTTCAAAGTAGCAAAAATTCTAGTGAGACTCAAACTATTTCTTGCCTCAATGTCACAAAGGTTGAGGTGTTCAAGGGTAGTCATTTCATTTAGTTTCAACTAGTTCCTGCTTACTAGAAACAAGGTGTAACATGTTTGAGAGAACAGACAAAAAAAATGAAAAAGCATCCCTTTGTTTCAGTAAGTTCTTCATTTGCTGTATGGCTGAAAGGTTTGCAGGGGAAAATCCTGCTTTAGAGGATTTACTATTCTCTCTGACATTTGCAGTTGGAACACAGCAAAAACATTTCAAGAAAAACTAGAATGCCAGCTTTACCTATGCACAGATTTTCCAGCACTTTATTCCTAAAAAGAACTACTTCCTCATTAGAAGAATTTCCCCTTTCTAGGAAATATTGAGATTTAAATCCTTGTCCATGAGAAAGTTGAGCCTAGAGGCTGGTGGTCAGGAGGCACTGCACTTGCATTCGTGTCCTTGCTCCGTTACTCTTCCATCATCCAAATGAGAGCCCCAGCTGCTGGACTACCAACTGTTGTGGGGCTGAAAGTCTTCTCTTGATAGACCTGTCTCCAAAAATAAAGGTGTATCCACTGGAAAAGGGATTTTTCCCTTGCACATCCCTGCTGTCCTGGGTGTCAGTTTGTTGAGTCCTTCAGGAGTGGACCTTTTTCATCTTGAGCAGAACTTGCAGTTGAAAAGTATTTCTTCCCAAAAGGATTTCTTCAGCTAGTATTTCCGGGGGGGGGGGGGGGGGGGGGGAAATCAGCCTTCATAAATCATTCTTCTCAAATTTCTTCCACAAAATGAATTTCCAATAGTGGTGTCCAGCGCTGCCATGGCCTCCTCTTGTGCTTGCGCGGCTGCTCCTCAAAGCTTTGCAGCTGCAGCTGGCCCTATCTCGAGGCAGGACAGCGTGGCTCCTGCTACACTGTCAAGGGAAGGGGGCACACACGTGTGCATTGGGTACATACGTTTTTCTAGTGTGCAAGAAACATGCAGGAAAAATGTTCTTTCATGTAGCTGGGAGAGTTGTATACAAGTTTTTCACTTTCTTTGGTTGCCTTTGCTTCCGTCAAAATGAGTTTCAGACCCAGCTTTTACGGAAATGCTTATGTTTTCCCTCTGCTAATCATCGTGACTTTTATTTCCCTCAAAAATCATACCTTTCTTCACATTGATGCGTGGCTTTAGAGCCATGGAGCTTGCTGATAGACTGATCATAGAATCAGTAAGGCTGGAAGGGACCTCTGGAGATCATCTAGTCCAACCTCCCTGCTCAACACAATCACCTAGGGTATGTTAGGCAGGTTGCATCCAGGCGGGCCTTGAATATTTCAGGAGAAGGAGATGCCACACCTTTCTGGGCAACCTGTTCCAGGGCTCGATCACTCTTGCAGGGAAGAAATTCCCTCTCACGTTCAGGCAGAACTTCTTGTGCTTCAATTTCTGCCCATCGCCTCTTGTCCTGTCACATAGGACAACTGAAAAGTTTGTCCCCGTCCCTCTGACACCCTCCCTTCAGGTACTTGTACACACTGATCAGATCCCCCCTCAGTCTGCTCTTCCCCAGGCTGAAGAGGCCCAGCTCTCGCAGCCGTTCCTCGTAGGACAGATGCTCCAGCCCTCTGATCATCTTCATAGCCCTGCGCTGGACTCTCTCCAGTAGCTCCATGTCTCTCTTGTCTTGGGGAGCCCAGAACTGGACACAGGACTCGAGATGAGCCCTCCCCAGGGCTGAGTAGAGGGGCAGGATCACCTCCCTCGACCTGCTGGCAACACTCGCGCTGCAGAAGGCAGCCACAAGGAGCCTGGGGGCTTGCTATGCTTTTTTCATGTAAATCCTGAAATAGGGGGTTCTGCCAAAGTTACACTCAAGTAAAAGGTGCGAGCAGGGATGTCAGAGCATACAACGTCTCATGAAATCCAGCCAGCTCTGCGAGCTGCCTGAATTATCTCTCTGACCAATTTGGCTGCTGGAGCAGAGATGGAAAAGTCTTAAAGACCATCTCTGCCCTGTCAGTTCCTTCGGATAGGAGATCTCTGTTAAACTCACAAGATGATATTTAAATGATGTTTTATTAATTAGAATGGAAATGTGTTTAATCCAGATCTAAATTTCACAAAACAATTTTTCCCTCTACTATTTCAAGCAAACAAAATGGTTCCTTTGGAGCGGAAAATGCTGCATGGCTCTGTACGAAAGCATAGACCTGCTCGTAACTACTGAGCTGCTACTTGCGCCTCCACAACGGCCTGATCTCCATCCTTGTTCACGCATTATCATTTGCAGCACAAAATAAATATACATGTTAAAGCCATTAATGAAGAGTGGTTGGAAGAGGTTCCAGGACTTGATCTTGGGCATGCTTTGGAGGCTGCGCAAGAAGTGAAGTCCTCTGCTAGCCTCATCAGCCAGATTTGAACAAATCTAGCCAATGCCAGCATTTTTTAAACCAATGACTATCAACACTGGGTAGTTCCAGGGTGCCAGTATTAAAAAAAATGCCTGTGGTGCTTTATTTATTTCATGGTCTCTTCTGCTGAGAGTTTTCCTTTTTTATATGAACACCAAAGAAGGATGTACTGCAGCCAGACAAAGCAGCTGCACCTCGCACATGAAATCATAGCTAGGAGCAAGTATTTTAAGGGGGTACATGGTGCCTGCGGGTAGTGCCTGCCTCGCAGCACGGACATCACCCCGCACTCTCTCTTGCACTTGCGTGATCTTCTCTTGGGCGCAGTCGTAGCTACCGAGCACCGGCTCCGACGCTGTCTTTTACGTCCCTGACAATTCCTAGCACATCTCCACCCCAAATCAACCTCAAAATGTTCTCCTTTGCACTACCGCGGTAAGTGACCCTCGGATCATTTTTCTCTCGCCCTGCTATGAGATAGTTATCTTTCCTGAGCACAAATGATTATCTTTCCTGAGCACAAAACACGGCAGCCGCCTGAGACTGGAGACAGTCCTGAAAAACAAATGCGGTATTTCCCCTGGGTTCGGTTCTTCTGCTTAGGCTTCCCGCATAATTCAGAGGCACGGGAATTAATACTGCTAACCACCGAAAGGAAAGAAGTAGTCATTTCATTACTAGCCCACAGATAACACTAAAAGACCGGGTTATTATTATTTAATGCTGCAGCACCCTCCCCGGGCGCAGTGCTTCACAGATGTCCTCTCGCTAACGAGCTGTAATACACAAATCCGATCCTAAGGCAGAGCCGCGCGTGCCAGCCCAACCGCGGGAGGTTTTGCCGGGGTTTTACTCCATTCCCAGCGGCACTCTGCAGCCTGCGTGGTTTACGATAAGGGAGCGAGGCTGCTCGGAGGCATCGAGTCTCCATCCTCCCCCCACGCCGGGCACCGGTGGGGTCCCACAGCTCAACCCGGGGTAACCACTCGGGTCCCAGTACAACCAGCAGGAGCAACCAGCGTGTAGGGACCCATTTTCCTTTCCTTTTATTTTTTTATTTTTTTTCCCTCTCTGACTAATGCTTCTAATTGGGGCATTAAGGAGTTAAAACTACACCGTAGAATGGTTATGTGAAAAAAAGACTCAAGACATATACCTTGCTTAGCCTGAAAGAAAAAGCAGCCTGGATGATGATCTCATTACAGTCTTTAAATACATTAAAAGATTATAGAAGGATCCGGTCCTGACCAGTGTGGCTGGACTCTGCGAAACTTAAGGAAAGATATATTGACCACAAAGAACAATGAAATCTTCACAGAAACGGAGTGGGGAATGTCTTACTAATGCTTTTTTTTTTTTTTTTTTTTTTTTTTTTTTTTTTTTTGAGTTGGACCAGAGAGCAAAGTTTTGAAATGGAAAATGCATAAAAAAATAGCTCAACAAATAACAGCTTTAGGTGTGAAGATGCGCTACAGATGCAAGCATAGTATTTTTTATTGTTTCTTAAAATTTAATAATATACCAAGCATTGTTTTAAACTATCAAAACAACCTGGAGGAATTTAAAATATATACAGGAATAAAGAGAAGTTAATATACAGTGTATGCAATTTAGGATATGTTTTTATAGGAGCTGTGTACTAGTGTGCTGATGATTGAAGTAGCAGAGGAGAACAGTTTAAAATATACAATCTATAGAAAGTAGGACATTGACAAGAAACTATTGCTAAAGGTAGCTGCTGGAGTCAGGGCTGCATTTATCTGGCCCACTCCCAGCTCTGGTAATGAGTAGCTGCTGCATATAGGATACTATACTGCATAAAAGTGAGGTTTCCTAAAACTTTTTACATACGTACAACTGGCATAAAAAAGGGGGGGAAAGGCTACCCACAGTTCTTGTAGTAAATGAGCTGCCATTTAAGGAAAAAAAGAAAAGAAAAGAAAAGAAAAAGATCAATAGCTTTTGAGTCAAAATAAAGATCTGTAAATATAATGTTCATATTGGTGTGGAATTTAATAATCAGAGTAGGCAGCTACACAACCTAAAATTAGGGAATTAAGAGCAAGGAGGGAATTCACTCCAGTACAGCCTTTTATGCAGGATGGAAAACACAAAGAGTAAGTTATCAAGTAAGGCCATAAAAGGCAATGACATAAATGAATTTAAGAGACAGCTAGACATTTTTATGGAGAGAAGGAATTGAAGAATTCAGAGCCGGTGACAAATCAGGGAGATGGGGCTAAGATAAAATGAATGAGGACAGGCTTGCTTGTGGCCAGAGGCATTTTATTGTCCAGCAATACCTTACGTCCTCTGTCATCACATCCTCATCTGACATTGACGTCTGAAGGCAGCAAGAACTCTTTTACACCTCTCCTTGTACATTAAAGAAGAAAAGATGCTTTCAGCCCTTTTATCCCAAAGGGAAAAACATAATGTTGCTTATTCACTTTTCAACACGTGCACGTAGTTGTAGTTGATGCTAAGAGGACTCAGCTGCAGATGGTGCATTGGGGCCTGCTTATGAACACCAGGTATGGTCCCCTGGATGCTTTAAAATTCTCCAAAGACAAGTTTCAATCATATCTCCTGCCATTTTTAAGTAGATATTTTTTTTTCTTTTTATAGTTACTTCTTTAGACCATGGACAGCAATCAGATATTCCCAAAGCAGTGCTCTTCTCCAGTGCTGTGTGCTAACTCGTCCCTCTGGCCTGGGCTTATTGATGCATTTCCACACACTGGCGATGAAGTGAAATTGCTGTGGTAGACTGACAAGATCACTCGTCCCCCAGTGTTCAGGCATAGCCTTCAGGTATGTCTAATGAGTTGGAGTGCAAGGGCTCAGCCTAAAAAACTGACCTTGAGTTATGGGAAGAGCAGCCCATGCTGTGAATTTTATCCAGAATTGGAAAATACAACTGTGTGCCACTCAAGAAATGATATCCATCCCACACTGAAGCTTGGAGAACACAGATTTAGACTAGTTTAGGCTTAAAAGTACAAAGGTCAAGTATAAAGACATCCATACAAGGACGTCCAGAATAATAGGATATCTTTAAAGAAAGACAGATGTGAATAGTAATGCTATTGCCAGAAGGACATGAGTAGGAGGACTTTTCCAGGCTTTTAAGACAAACCTCAGGTAAACTTAAAACTCAGAAACCTTTCTGAGATCCCACCAGCCACCTCTTGGGCACGACATCCAGCTAGCAGTCCAACCCTTTGCCCTGTATCCAGGAGATCTTTCCAAGGCCAGAGAGGTCTGGCACCAAATAATGTGCACACTCCAGCTCTTCTGGTGTGACTATGCTGAGAGGGGCTCTAATGACAAGAGATCTTATCTCTTTGCTGAATGCCAACAGGACCAAGCCCAGGCTCTCCCTAAGGCCACTCTGCTGAGACTTGTTCTTGTTGTTTGGCATCACGAGGCTGTTGCACCCCAGATCCTGTCTCCTGCAGACTGCGCAGGGGAGCTTTGCTTTTTCGTGAGGAGGGTGGTGTGTTGAGCTGGGGAGGGTCTGCACAGAAATCGCAGCCTGCATCTGACCTGTCGCGAGCGGCTTCAAGGGTGCTGAGCTTTGTCACGTGCATATATTGAAGAAAATGGCCCAGCTACAAAGCACGGAAACATTTCCGTGTCATTGACAAAATACAGCAATTCTCTCTTATTGGCAGATTCTTTTTCTTTCCTGCTAATAGCTTTGACTTATTCCTATAAAGTAAATCCATATAAAAAAGCACTGCATTTTTTTTTCTTCCTAATCCATTTCATGGATCACTGTAAGTATATATCCCTTACGCCCTCTTTGTAGAGAAGCTTGAAAGAGTCTTAATGTGTGGCATTAAAAGCAAAGCATGTCCAGGTTTGTGTGCGGTTTACTGTAATCTAAATGGTGCTAATGAAGGCTAAGCCCAAACAACTCTACTTGAAAAAATGCCTGATGTGATTAGACTTCCATGGAGCGCAGCAGCAAGACTAGTGCGTATTCTCCTTCCACTTTAACTGCTTCCATCATAATCTGAATATCAAGGTCTTAAATCCATCAGGAAGCCAGCAGGCAGCCCACCTTTATGAAGAACTTCACCCTTAAAAATAGAATGAAAAAAGCTATTACGAGCCATCAGGGGATGGGCAGCCCTGCAGGCTCAGAGTATTTAGCTAATATGGAACAGGAGGAGGTGGAAGTTCTTGAATTTGTTTTTGTTTTAAACGGCCCCTCTGCTTCCCAAGGAGCTTTATTGTTGGACTCTGAAAGAAGCTGAGGTCGACTCTTTCTCTTGATGACTTACTGGAGAAATATTTAACTGGGAGCCTCATGAAAACTACTTAGCTTTAATAATAACGTCAAACTGCCGTTAAATGTGTTTCAGGATCTGTTGTTAGAAACATAGCTCTATAACCTAATTCTATTTGTTTAAATCAAGATCTGCTGCGTTCACATTAATATATATTTGAAAAGTTAGCCTGCTGAAAACCGAAAACTGCAGACAGAAACCAGGGTTTGGATGACATCCAAGTGGCATCGTATCTGTTCTTTGCTGTGGGCACACGGGAACAGAGATCTCTGTGGGGCTTTACGAGCGCTATAAACAATAATATGATATGCTGTGATTCCCTTTTGCCATTCTGTGATGCAGCTGCAAAATGAAATTACCAACTCCAGCTGAGATTGGGGGTCCTGGCAGGAAAAGCACAAAGTTTTAAGGGGTCTGTGAGCAACTGTCCATTTTTTCCTTCTCTCTAGGCTGAGTAGAGAACCTGTCTGCAGTGAAGACAGGAAACCTCAGAGACAGGGTCAGGAGCTTCTGATTTTCCTTGTGCAAATGATGTTTTAGGCTAAACTTGATGAAAAAACGTAGATTTCAATTATCAGCATCCTAGTCTTTCTCTAAGGTACCTGGGATCGCAAACAGACAGTACACTGAGCAGACACCAGCCTAAAATCAGTATATTGGCAAAGAAGTAGAAGACATCAAGAGGCGTTCGCCTTTCGTCCTGCCCCAGTGCAACGCTGCGCTCTCACCCAGGGCTTCGGGGACCTGCCACCATCTGTATGACACTCACGACGTGGAATCGTCTGGTGCAGAGAGGTACCTGCAGCCTTGCTTTCAAAGAGCGGATGAAAGCTCACTTAAAAACACGTTCCTGAGCTAAAAGTGGAGCAGACCTTTGGGAAGATAGACGGAGGTGTCCTGGTGGCCTTGGAGCAGGACTGAGTTACCTCCTCAGCCAGAGGTGAGCTCAGATTTACATTCCTTGGCAGATTTTAGTGAGGATATACATTCACCTTCCTACCCTCTAACTTTATTTCCCACTACAGAAAATAATATAGGATTCATCAGTCTGGGAAAATAGAACAATCAGCCCAAGAAAAACAAGACCAGCCATAAAAGAATCAGGGATGGCATAGAGGCTCTCCGTTTAGAGGATCCTCTTTACATAAAGATCTCTTCAAGTAGAGACCATAATCATCTGAATCCTAGATAAAATTTCAGTTCAGGTAATCCTACTACAAAAAAGATCTTAATTTTAAAAAAAAAAAAGCAGTAAGAGTAACACACATTGTATGGGTTAATTGACAATGTGGAGAAGCAGCTTCAAAGGTGGGAAATAGTACATCAGTTATACAGTAATATCTTATTTGTCTTAAACTATTATTTATCTTAAACTTACTGTTTTTATTTTATTTAATATATTTGGGTAATCTTATGAAACAAAGTTTCACTTTAGCTTTTGCAGTCCAGGTTGTCTTTCTTTTCTTTTCATGTTGGTTCTTGGACAAAGTTGAATAATTCAGACTTTACAGAGAAGGGCAATTAGGACTAATATTGATGGGCTAATTTTAAAGTGGGTGTACAAAAGTGTAATTGATAACAATGAAAAAAACCCAGCTCAAAAGTGGCTTGAATTCCCCCTTTCAGCTAATGCTGGCTGGAGCACCCCTCAGTGAACTCAAAAGCCCTGCAAAAAACATTTTAAGCCAATATATGCAAAAAGCACTTTTACAGACCCACCGAGAAGAAAAGAAAAAAAGTGGTAAATACTGTAGCTGTTATCTGGAATAAGATATTTGAAGTGGAGAGATGAAAACCCAAAGGATCTGGAAAGACCTGTCAGGATCCAAATGAAATGGTTAGCTAGGAAAATATTTCTCTCCAGTCATGAAATTATGTCAGCAAGCTACCTCTTTCCCTCCGTGAGTGAAACTGAAAATGGGAATTCTTTAAGTTAAAAAAAAATGTAGATTATTGCTTTGGGTAAAAATGCTTTAGCTAACCCATATTCCATTTGCTCAGCTGGTTTCCAAATTCCTTCCTCCTGCACCCAGCTGGGGAGCACATCGCAGAGGACGAATGGTTTCTAGACCTGCACTTTGAGGATGATTGACCAAAATGAGCTGTTCTCAGTGCTGGGAAGAAGGCAGAGCCCCCAAAACTGCTCGAGCACGACATGGTCAAGTTCTGCTCACTTAAACCAATTCTGAAATCAAAGATGTGACTGTGGCTTTATCTGAAAGCAGAATTTGGTCTAAAAATCTTCATTACACGTGAATTCCACCAGGATATTTTGTAGTTAAGGTCTCTGAACGCCTTTAAAATAATCCTCTTCTGCTTTACATGACAAATAGAATAGATGGAATTGCTTTCCCAGACTTTCTGAGGAAATTGAAGTGATGTTGTTAAAGATTTAACAGCTTTTATTTCTCTTTTCAGATCTTAACTCAATATCAAATATTAAAATCCTAATATATTTAAGGAAACCAGAAGTTGCTGTTATAATTAATTTCCTCTGTGAGAAAAAGTATCACCAGCTTCTTTTGGAAAGAATGTAATAGTAATCCTTTAAAAAAAATCCTTTAAAAGAAAACCAGACCAAATGTGCATACAAGTAGAAAGCCTTTTTCTTTTTTTCCCCTCCATCTCAGCTATAAAGATACATTGCTGGCTAAGACATGTAACCTGGAATGAGCAGTCATGTCACATCTGTCATATAATAGCGCAAAACGCATTTAAATTTAAAAAAATCTGGATCCTGCAAGCCAGCCACACGTCCTCTAACTCCAGGGGGAATAGGCACGGAGCAGAAGTGCTTGATGAGAGCAGCTCTGAATCCACTGAAGTTGCTAGTGAATCTCCCCCTTAGCTAAATAAGGGTGAAATTTCAGCACAGGTAAATAAGGGTGGTAAGACCAGGCTTACACTGAGCAGTGGGCTGGAGAGCAGAGAGAACAGGCAAGAAGGTTGGCACCCAAATATCGAAACAACTACTTTACTTTTCTTTCAGCTACACAGCAGAAGTTAGAGGTTAAACACCTGGAAGAGCATGCAGTGGCCTCCTGAAGCTGTGCTAATCACAGTCCATGTGTAAGTCTTCATCACTCTCGCAGACATGCCAAATGGTTTCTATTTTCTTTCTGGATGGAGATTAAGTAAAAGCAAGCTCCTTCCAAGCGTCTTAAATAGTTTTCTTTACTCTAAATTCAATATTTTAAACAGATATTTGTTTATCTCTTAAATTTATTTGGGGGTTATTCAATAAAAGGCTAATTGTTCCTTATTTTAAACACTTAGTAGCTGATAATGACAGAAAGAGCCATAAAACTAAATTGATCATACCCACACCTCAAAAATTGTCATTTAAAATCTGTGAAGAAGGAAGGAAAGAAAGGAAAATGTCTCATGTAGACAATAGGAACATTTTGAAACCGTTGTTTATCCCTACTGTTCCTCATGTCAGCAGGAAGGCTGCCATGTGGGGACAGGTCCCACCCCGTCGAGACCCCCGACACCTCCGCGCTCCTCGGAGCGACGTGGTCCCACACTGCTGCAGCAGGAGCTGGAGGCACCACGCGGGTGTTTGCAGGGTGAATGCAGCGGGCGAGTTCCCAGGAGAAGACGAGGACGTCGGAGCGGGACCGCAGTCCCTGCCCGCAGCATGCTCAGGTGCCCAAGAGGTGGAGGCTGTGGGGACACACTGGCTATTTTCCCTTTGATTTAGTGTTTTTGGGTGTGATGGATCTTAAACCACAAGAAAGTATTGCTTTGGAGGCTTTGTTTTGTTTTGATGTTGCAAGAGGGTTTTTTTCATCTTTTGCAGCCTAGCTTTTTGGCATAAAAAACAAAGTCCCAAAGAAACAGACTGTCCCTTATGTGTGCAATCTATGGAGGATTTTTTTATTATTTTCTAGTTTGCTTTTTCATTCAAAATGTCAGTGGAGACATCTGGTCCTTTTGCAACTAGATGAGCATGCCAAAAATACCGTAATAATGAAAAGACCCTAAACAAAAACTTCCTTGGGGCCACAGCTGGAAGCAAAACGATGTCTGACATAAAAGTGACTAACCATGTCACCTGTTTTCATTTACCCTTCTGTATGCTGCAAAATAAGTATATGGCAAGATAAATCCGTGTAGTAAAAAATGAGGTATCTGGAATATATTGATTAACTTACTCCTTTTTCCTCTCTTGTTAAACTTTATCAAAGATTCATTTGAAATATGGATGTTATTCACTCCATTATTTCAAGTTTAAAGAAGCATATGGTGCTTTGCAACAAAAGATAATTAGATTTCTTATCTGCCTTCAGTATTATAGTTTGTTAATGCACTTTAATGGGGTTTGCAAACAGAGTAGGCAGAATAAATGATAGAATAGATTAAGAGGTCTGAAATGATGAGGTTTGATTTTCTGGGTTTGTTTCTTGGAGCATCGCAACTGTCCTGTGATCCATCTATTCCCACATCCCATATTCTTCCCTTCGGCAATGCTAGATGCTTCAGAAGTACAATAATCTGACTGGTGATGGAAAAACTGATCTTAACAGTATTTTCCTCCTAAGTACTGCAGGTAACTGTTATGGCCTGCAGCACGAGGACTTATGTCCCTTTTATTCTGTCCTTGTTTGCTGTTAGAGTCAACATTCACTCCATCCATATGGAGGGATCATCATTCATTTGAATCATCTAAGTCTATATACTATCTTACTTCAATGAGTTCAACAAGCTACATATATATGGGCTAAAACCCAGCCCCTTCATTGGTCTAACTTTATTTTCTCATTTTCTCTTTTCAGAGTGATGCTAACCACGTAATTAAAGAATAATTTAAAACAAAGTCTTAAGAATCCTAAGTAATTTTATCTTTTGACATGCAACTTCACAGGCAACTTTACAAAAACATTGTCTAGACATTTTTGGTATGTTGTTTTCAATTCCTCAAGGGTAAGCTTGCAAAAAAAAGTGAACTAAGTTGAGAAACCACTGCTATACACCTACTAGACTCACCTCAGTCTACATTTGGAATAAAACCAAATATATGTGAGTGAAATGCAACATAAACTTGCTCAACCTAAATCATGACAATTTATTTTTTAGTCGTTGCCTATATTTTGAAAAAAAAAATCTATAGTAGATTTATCTTGGATTTTGGATTTCAGTGTTGAAAATTCTGGTTCTGGTGAGGAAGATGGTGAGAAAGTCATCAGCCTGAAATATGTGAAAATGTGACATAGAGCACTTGGTTACATGCTGCCTCTGAGCCACTGTGCAGGGTTATAGAAAAGAGCTACTGCAGCCTTTTTCCAGTGGAGAAAATATTTAGGCTACTGAATAAGTCTCTCAAGTGGATTGCTACATTATCTGTTGTCCTTCTCCTGATAAGAAGAGTTCAAACTGGAACAGGTTTAGGGAAAGGGTAAAGGATCAGCAGATGAGGAGAGCTTGTTCACAGCATCAGGTTTGTTTCTCCTAAAACGGTGAAGGCGGGAGATACGGCTGCCGCTGGTAATTTCATTTGTGGAGATGACTAGCGGTGAAGCCTTTGCAAATCATCCAGACTCGGGGATGCATGAATCACAGCAGCCAGGTTTGCACTCAAGGGGAACAGCCTTCATTTCTCGCTCAAGTGGCGGTGAAAGAGCATTCCTGCTTTACACGTTATGCTAGGCTGTAAGAGTCAAATAAAGCTCTGAAGGAAGGTAAAGTACCATCCCTGACATACCTTCTTCCCTTAATTTACCAGCATGGCCCTTTCCTAAACTGATATAACTATAATATTGTATCGCTTCCCTTATTTCTTGCCTAATTTCACTTTTATGCTAAGGGTTTTGTATATAATCATTATTTTTGCACTAGCGTGCTTTTCACTGACAGTTTGTTTTATTTCTTAAAATAAATGTATGAGATAAAACATTAGACCTCTGGCCTGCTTGGCTAACAGGACATAGACAAAGTAATTTTTTATACTTATATGGTAATTTAGAATATTAAAAAGACATTGGCTATAAAGTTTTATGTATCTTCATATTTTTATGTAGACTCTTAGCTGATGCATTTACATTGCAGCTTACTTTGAGTTATTTGATATTACTGTTTTACTATACAATAATGTGAAAGATGCATTGATTTTTAGTCATCATTGAATCCCAAGGTCTAGTTATGAGGCAGTATAAGTAAACAGCCACTCATGAGCGGTAAAACAGTGCACAATTTCATCTTTTCCTTGGAGAACACGGTATAAGGAGATGGAGGCAGGATGAGCTCTTTGGAATGGGTACAGGGATACATCTATGCAATAAATACAGTTCTTCTATACCATAATATGAATGATATGTGCAATTTTGAGTTATTAATGTTTATACAAATACTTGCATTAAGGACTTTCACTGTCGGTCACTAAAGGGCCCCACAGCTTTCGCGATGCACTGCGCAGCCCGAGATCCTGCTTCAGTTCTCCCTCAAAAACCAACACTGAACCAGGAGCTGGCGGGAAAAAGGCTTAAAACGGCTGTTGTTGAAAGCTGGCGGTAGTGGTGACAAGGATCTCTGCACTTGATTAAAAAAAAGAAGAAAAGAAAAGAAAAGAGGGGTAAGCGCCTCTCGCCGGCACGGCAGCGCGGAGGCCAGGCGCGTGTGAGCTGGGGAGCGGACGGGTTTCCTTCTACGCTTTCGAACAGGCGACATGTACTGTGCCAGAAATAATTTGCTGACACAATTATTGTTTTTTCAAGTCGATGTTTGACCTAGACCTAGGGCTAAATGTGTTTACTCTCCTAACATAATCTCAAGCCATTTTCTTTCCGCAAAGGTGAGGAAGTTTACCTTGAGAAAAAGCGTTAATTTGCACAGGCACACAGAAAGTTTGCAACTTGGTGGCAACCCAGAGCATCAAATATCTGAAACACCGAGTTAGCACACACTCACGCTCGCCTGCTTGAGCGTCTCGGGCTGTTTCTGCAGCCAAACACTCGTCCCTTAGAAGTTTGGTCTAGGGAAACTCTTCCTTCTGCTCCAGCTCCTCCCCAGCGGATGGGCTGCGGGTAAATGCACCATGACTGTCAGAACAAATCACGGCCTGTGACAAGAATTAGCGTTCAGAAAATAGATACTCATGGGTTTTTTTAAAATATCTTCCCAATTGTTGAAAGAAGATGCGTAAACCTATAGCAAAGTATGAACTAATTCCAGGATTTGACTAAATTGTGAACAAACCTTTTCTCTGAACAAGCCCATTAATAAGTGCTTTAACTCTTTTTTCATTTGATTTCTTAATTTTCAGGGGAAGCTATTAAATATCCCAAACTCTCTATTTTTACCAGTTTAATACCTTCTTTCTTGTTATCTTTCCTTTTTCTTTCCTAACACTCACTCTCCTTTTCCCTATGTACTTATTAAACTTCCTACCTTCCTTCCTCCACCCTTCAACTTCTAAATTATATGTTAGAAAAGTATATGGAAACCTTTAAAATTGAGGACCAAGCTGGGACTGCAACAGGCTCCCAGGGGGAAGGAGTAGCATAGCTTTTGACGTATTTTAAACTCAACTGAGTAACGCTGAGTCTTCCTCCTGTCTCTCTTGCCAAATTCCACTTTTAATGAGTATTAACGCTTTCAGATAGAACTTGTTGTTCTGCTAGCTTGCCTCTATCGTTTCTTATTTAACTGTCAGAAGATTTTTGCCCAACTGTTTCGTTTCTCTTCCAAATCACCATTAATTTCTCCGCTATTTTTTCTCTCTCCTTTGGTGGCTCTTCTCCCTCTCTTCTGTAACAAAAAGGATAGACTCAAGTATCCCCTTACCAGCCACTCTATATGCTGAAAATAAATATTCATTGGACACCTTCTTGAGGTCAGAGACGACCCGTGGTATATTTTACCGCAATTGTTTTTGGCCTCTTTAAAGCAGCTTTCTTGTATTTCAAACGAAAGGATAAAGGCTGCCTGACCCACTCATTCCTACCCGTCTGAGCAGATGAGATGAAAACATGCAGCGCTTTTGTGCTCGGAAATTATTTAATTATTATCCAGACACAGCCGAGAGGCCTTCATAAACCTGTATTTGCCACAAAGAGGTGTTTGTAATTGGCACAAAAGCGAGGTTGAATTCTCACCCTCGCTAACGCTGCTGCAGGGAAGTAGCAGGTGAAGTGCAAACAAAAGGCAGTTTAACATTTTAGAGCTTTATTCCAAGGTAGCCAGGAAAACCAGAGTCCGTAATATCTAAAAGGTTAAATAAAACTTGGGGAGGCGTGTTATGACTGACAGCGTTTCTCTAACCGCTCAGTGAAACTTTCTCCCGTAGCTGTTCAGCTCATCTACATAGGAGAGAGAACTTGCCGAGGAGAAAGCAGGGTGTCTAGCTCAAAACAGGAATAAACTCCATGAGTAGCTAAGAACTATAATTAAGAAAATCACCACTTTGTAAGGGAAATGTGAACTGTTTCAATCCAGCTTTCTCAAATATAAATGCAATCCAACATGAAAAATATGCAGCTTAACACAATGATGTGAAGCCTGTATAAAATAGGATGACAACTCCATCCAGGAGTTGAAGCCCTTAGTAATGAGTGGAGCAGAATAAAAGTGGAAATATGGAGGTGTTGACAGGTATATGCAAGCCCATACGAAACCTTTCGGCTGGAGATATATCGCACTAAGAATTCATATCACTTTTAAACCTCTTCTTGTCCTATCTGAATTGGTGACAGAGGTGGGCTGGTTTGTTGTGGGATTGCTTTTCTAAAGCACCCCTTACTGGGTGCTAGGGCATTGCACGCTGCACAACTCGGCTCTGCTGGTTACAGATGAATCCAGACCACAACTGAGGTAATATTTAACAAGTATAGGAAGTGATTCAGTGAAACTTTTTGAAAATGTGACTGTGAAGGGCAACCAGCTGATTTTTTGGTGAGAAGTTCTGAGTAGCAAAACCTGACTTGTCTCAGAAGGGTAGTTGTGATTCATTGATACAAGCATTTAGGAGAAGTTGAGTCATAAATCCTAGCTGTAGTCAATGATAGTGAACCTAGAGTTAAAGTCTGACTCCTCGGTGGTCAGGGAGAATAATCTGAGAGCCTGAGTTCATGGCAGCAACCTCAGCTGAACCATCTTGATGTATTTGCTGGTAATTCTCAAAGCAGGGCTGAGTTTCTACCTAACCTTAAGGCTATGAAAATTAAGCTGTTTTCCTAAAGCGTGTGAGTGACCAAGGATAGACCACAGATTTACGATACATATATTTGCTGTTCCCCAAAATGTAAAGACAGAGTTGATTCATGTGTTGGAACTGCAGGTTTCTAAGCCCAAAAGCTGCAGGGCAGCGAGACTTTCAGAAAAACACAGATGACTCAGACATGCATGTTCAGCATCTCACAAGTATGAGAGCTGCCAGTTTCAGAGGTAAAGCAAGACGATGCAGAGAAGACATTTTTGGACAAAACAGGGACTTTTTTTTTCCTCGTTCTGTTAAAATGTCTTGTGCTAACATGAAACAAAGAGAGGATTCAGATTACAATGAAATGTATTGTGTCTGTGCCAAAGTAGGATCAAAGGAAGCAGTACATTATTGTGGAAAGCTTTAGGTCTGGCAGTTGAATAAAGTGGATAGTCTTCACATCATTTTATTGGAAAAAAATTAAAATGCAGAATTTGAGCTCTGTCTCATATGTGACCCAAGAATGTAGGTCTTTTACTTCTTATTTTAGATGAAATCCTGTTATGTGGCTGCCTTTTGAAGGATTTAAATGCTCCGAGGATTCACGCTTACACAGAATTCTTCACCTCTTAAAATATAAACCCAAGTCCTAGTCCTGTAATGTCTTTTGATGGGAATATTTCATGGCCAATGTAAAATAGGTTAGGACTTTGCTCACTCCTTTGTCCACATAGATGAATGCTGGCCAAAAGTAATGTGCTGTCTTATTGGCAGGGATCACTAGAAAGTCATAGTCTTGCCGAGAGGATTGCAAATGAAAATTTTTCCAGCTTTCCAGCAAAGCTTTTATTCCAAAAGCCAGAATATTTTGGAGAAAAATGTGGAGATCATGATAGCAGTTATTGGCTGCTGCTGCCTGTATTATGTCTGTTCTGTGGGTAAATAATAGCTCCAAAGGTCTGGTTGGCGAAGAAGAAGATAAGTGATCTTCTTCTGCCATGGTGGACAGTCAAGGGATTAGAGCAAGCAATATCTTCGTAATTTACATGAAAAAAAGTCATAGATTTCTGAGGGTTCACAGAGGAAACAATAGAAAATAGGGCAAAAGAAAAGATTTTTTCAGTCTTGAAACTGAATTTTCAGAATATCACCTTTTTCACTAAGTGCTTGATTTTACTCTAGTGAAGGATTTATTTTTGTTGCTGTGAACTTCAGTGGATGTAAGATCATACTGCAGAAGTTGGCAAAAGAGTGGAAAACTGCTAAAGAGGATGTGTCATGAATTTCTCCCACTATCAAAAAATATTTATGAAGTAAAAACTGATAATTTTCTTAGCTTTATTCTAAGTATTTCTGCATATTTATTAGTTCTCTGTTTTGCTTTGGGTAATGAGTGATTCCACTTGTAGATCCGCTTGAAACACACAAGATAAATGGGAGCATCCAATTTTCCAAATTAACATTTTGAAACATTCCATATCTCTTCTCAGTAAATTTTGGATCCATTCTTTATTGTATTTTATAAGACAAAGCTAATTTGTTTTTTTCTATGAATTTATTTTTCTGTTGAGTAGATTTAGATAGTTTGCCAAGCATGTCCTTTTCATCTTGAACTGTCACTGCAATAAAGATTCAGTCATTACAATTTCCATATTCTGAATATAATCATCTATTAAGCAAACTAAGAATAATGAGAATTGAATAGATACAGTGAATTCTTTCTCTAAAAATCAAACTCTACCGAAAAGGTACATTTTTTTCCTGAAAAAAATGTACTTTGTGGTTCCAAAGGGCTAACTGCATGATTAATGGAAATGCATTTTGATATTTTTCATAAGTCTCAGTGTCTCTAATGGCAGAACTTTTACAATATTTATCACTCAATGACTATATGCTTTCTGTTGACTAATTATATTAGACAATGATGTGAGCAGAGGTGAGAAAGCTGCTGCCGAGAAAAACACAAGATAGCAATGAGAAATAAAATATAAACAAATATCTAAGGATATACTGGTGAGCTTATAAACATGAAGTTGCCAATATATTTAATAACACTAATGTCAGGTTCAATGAGAAAGCATCAAATAAGATAATATGGCTTAATGCATAACAATTTGGATAAGTGAGAAAATCAAGATGCAAGATTGGTTTACAGAAATTGAAACCAAAAGCTCTCCTTGTGAAACTAATCCAAAGAGCATTAAAGAATGTAGAAAATTTGCCTAGATATAAGCATTCAAATGATGCGTCCTTCAAATCTAATATAAAATATACAATAACATATTTTTTCAGTTTAAATTCTAATCATGCAACTCATTCCAGCTAGGTCCAAATGTCTGTCAAAATCAACTTCATTGCAGAGCTGAGCCTGAGATTTTCAGTATGGATCGTGGACTGCTGCAAGCAGGGAAATTTCATATTTTTCTTACCTTGCATTGTCAGTATACTTGAAGGTTTGTGAACATCTGAAGCTGAATTCTGTGTTCAGACATGTCCATGTAAAGGTAAAATAAATCTACAAAATCCAATCGGTTAAAGATTTAGTTTAATATTACTTCAGATATAAAGTCATCTGCTAGTTTATTTATTTATTTTACTTACACAAGCACTTATGCAAGAACTTACACTTACCTACATATATTTACAGTTGACAGATTCAGGGAATCTGTTTATGCAGAATTTATAATATCTATACACCTATAATATAGAATTTATAAACTTATAGTTTAGGTGAGATTATGGGTCCAGACTTTGCAGAAGAGACTCTGTATACAGGACTGTTAAAGTCGAAGTGTACGTGAGACAGTGATGAGGGAAACGAGGAGAAGAACTGCTTAGGGGGTTATTGTACGCCTTTGTTATGCTGGCCAAAGCAGAGAGTGACTGAGCAACCAAGGCAGTTTGTGATGTTCACCTCGAACTAAAATGCCAGTGCGATGAGGGTCCTCCGAGCTGGCTTTGGGGAGTGATGATGCTACCGGGGCCCCCACCAGCCGTGCTGACGGGCTGGTTTAGGAAACCTGCTGACCATCTCATCTTGACAAAGAAAAGCTTGAAAAGCTTGAAAACAGTCGTGTTTGATGAGGTGAGATCCAAACTTAGTGACTGACTGCCTGGCTAAATCACAGCGGTGCTATCTGACATCCCAAAAGGCCAGGAGGAGTTTTTCTAGGAAGGAAAAGCTGAGAGAATGGGCTCACGGGCTTCCTGTTAATGCTCTGTCAGTTATTATTGCTAGTACCAGTTTTTGTTATTAAAGACTGCATTCGACTACACAGAGTCTCATAACAATAAATGACGCTTTTGGTGTATTATCCGCTTAATACCAAAGTAATTGCCTGTGATTAGGTGCAAATAATAAAAAGTCTTCTTGCCAACATGATCATTTTAATCAAGTATTTCATAGCTTCTAGTAAAAGCAAAATGTGTTCCTCACTGACGTGTCAGTTCGGGACATCAGCCCTCATGGTGCATTTTTTTGACTTTTCTCAAAAGTTATCTTTAGATTTTGTTCCACCCAAGAACTAAATGCTCCTGATGCACCTTTCCTCAAATAATTGCACCAGCTCCCTTTTCCTGTAGATGTGACTATTTGGATTTAGACAGTTTTCTTGTTCCTCTTGCAGCTCCTGCTAAGGGTGTTCCCAAAGAGCCAAGAGACTCCCACTGATTTCACAAGCAATAGCCTTGAACTTAAATCCAAAAGACTGCAAGAAATGAGGAAATGGACCCAGGAAATGAACCTGGGTCTCTAAACATTAATTCCTAGTATGTGTGAGCTTGTCCCAGAGTTGATCGGGGAGTGCATGTGCTCTCCAGCACTTTCCTGCAGGGAAATGTCCTACCCGCTCGGGGGACAAGAGCTGCTCCCACCCGCCCTGGTTCTCTCGCTGAGACAGGATGCTGTAAATTTTGACAGAAAGGGGATGGCAGCCTACAGGGAACCTACCAGCAGCCTCTATAGGTGGAAAACCCTCAGAGAGATGTTAGCACCAGGAGAAGACACCCAGCCATCTCGTGGGAGTGTCTGGTCTAGTAACTGGAATTTGCTCAATCCACAGCTCCGGTGCTTGATCAAAATTTGCAGACGTTTAAATGTGCTGAGATCTGCAGGTTGAGTTTCAGCCTGTTTATTACACTTACTTTGATTGTGTTGATTTTCCCAAGCTAGGACTAAAAAAACAAACAAAATTTTCCCCATCCATAGCAAAAGGAAGAAAATACTTCAAGTACATTCATATCTTCAGAAAACAGCTTCTCTCGCAGTCCTTATGTCACAGCTTTCAGCTTCTCAAATGATTCATTTCAATGTTATGTTGACACGGAAAGCTGAGCAGACATTGTTTGCAGAAGAGAAAAACAATCTTAATAGAAATCTTATATTTTTCCAGGGTCATTTGATACACTTTTACAGTAGGGTTTTAGCCTCATGCTGGTCAGCAGACATTCCTTCAGCGAGATACTTATGATATTTGCAGATTATATGAGAGAAGAGGGGCAAAATATGTAATAGAAATACTTTTGCAATTAGGCTATTTATTACTTTTAGCTGTAAACTGGTAGTAAATATGGTTTTTCTGGAATTGCTCCTGGCAAACAAACTAGCTATAGAAATGCAAAGTTCTGGAATTTCCATTTCATTTCTTGCCTCATTAATTTCATTAACTTACAAATAGATGAATACATAAAATTAAAAAGTAATTTCCTTTTAATATTTTTAGATTACTCTCTCTGATTATTCAAACCTTTTAATCTATTCTCTTAAGGTCTACATCTAATTGTTTTTATCAGAGGCATAAATGAGCTTTTGTGAATCAGATTGCAGTGTGATTGATTATAAGGAAGCTAATCACAGAGTGCCATTCACAAGATAAATGCAACTGTTTCTAAAATGTTTATTTGCAGTCGCTGGAATTTTACTAACATTGCAACACGTATGAAATAATATGTGGGTGGGGTGTGTGGAGGATACGGATTTATGTGGGGAAATCAAATCTGGTGGTGGAGGAAAGGCTCTTTCTTCTTTTTTCTCTTATACAAGGACAGATTGCATGGGAATTATAGTGTTTCCCATTTAACAGCAATAGCCTTCATTTTGATGTTTTTCACAACAGTGACAAATGGCAGCTAGAAAGAAATGGGGAGAATGTAATCAATCTTTACACTTTTACAAATAGTTGAAAACCAAGATGAAAGCTAAACTATTTCAGAAACAAATGAAATAGTCTGAAACAAACAATTACCTTCACGATAAGGAAAGTGCAGAAGATGAGTTAGGGCTAATTGCTGGGTCTTTGGAGGAGGCAAAAACTGCTGTTCTGCTTTTCTTGTCTGTTTGGGAGTTTCCGTGGACACAGTACCACTACACGTATGTCCAGAGGCGAGACTATTCCCCTGAAATGCCAAAGAGCGAGGCTGAGAGCAGAACATGTGTGAGAGAGAAATTAGGAAAAAAATGGGGTTATCTTCCAAGAATTCCCAGGTTTCGATGGCTGTTACGTAGCAACAGCGCTGAAGGCTGCAGGTGTCATTCAGACTAGAAATCATCTAGCTATTTAACATGCATTTAACATTCAAATTTTAATAAGGTATTAATATAATGATAATATTTATTAATATTACTGAAAAAGGCATAACAATAAAATTACACCTGGTGATACTTGAATGAGATTTCATTGTAATCTTAATAAGCCACAAAACCATTCTATTAACAAGCTTACAATCCATTCTATTAGCTTGTGCTATAAATGAAAGATTAAAATTGGGGAAATCTTGATTCACTTTGCTGAACAAAATGGAAATTTACCCTGGGCAGGATTAGATCAATCTCTGCTCTATGCACTTCTGGTGACTGAAGATGTAGAAGGAAAAACTGGACACTTCTGAAATCATGTGAATAATAAAATCAACAGGTTTGGAAACTGGTCATTTATCTACTTTGATATTCAGAGGATCCACACAGTTGTGGGCCTCAACTAGATTCTGCAGACTTTATGCTAAGGCATTCGGTATTAGGGTTGTTTTTGTGCTTGTAGAAAATGCCAACCAAATCTGCTCTTTGTGTTGCAGCTGAGGTTAGAAATTCTGCTATTGTAATGCGTAGTTATTGGGAAAAAAACATGTACAGATGCTGGCACCTCTAGAGTTTTACAGAACTGTGAAAACCAAGTCTCATTTCACCATTCTTTCTTTTCAAATGAAATACTGATTTGGCCTGGGTTCAATCTGTGCTTTCAACTAATGCACCATAATAATAAGGCACAGCAGGAATAGTTAGGGATAAGTTTTCAGATTTAGCTGAACTGCATTGTTTTTGTAATTTTAATGAAATCACTTAGGAGCATATTTTTTCCTATAATGTCCGGGGTAGTCCAATGTGATCCCCATTAAAATCACCTGATCAAAAATTTAAGGCACTAGTGCTTGAAGACCATCATTTTCAAGTCACACATTAAAAAAAAATTAATACACACTCCAAATAGATGACTTACATACTTTATATTTATTCTATCAGAACTGAAAGTCTTCAAGCAGGTGGTACAAGAGGATAACAAGTTTATTTTAATTTGTAGGGTAAGTGCAAAGAATAAGAAAACTGAAATCTTTGTATAACTACATGAAGTTCATTTTAAGGAATTAGTTTTCAGAACAGAGTGGACACTTGTTTGCTCTGGAGTTGTCCCAGCCAGGGCCTTTTGTGCATCCAGGCAAATGTTATTTATATATACCTCATTTCTTATCAGAATTTCATAATTTGATTTTTAGTTATTTCCCAGCCTCCTTTTACACTGGTATCTTGGTATATCTGTCATATCCAGAGCGCACATGGAGTTTCTAAAGCGTTTCCTCACTGCTGTTTTCTTGGGCTGGTTGTTGCACCATGGCTGAGATGATACCTTCTCTGTTTTTCAGCTGCTTCACGAGACGTTTTAATGTCTTGGAGATACAGTAGGGGAGTGCCATGTAACTGCTGCTGACTGACCACTGGTGAACTATATCTGGACGTACCCACCTAAGACTTCAGAAAAATCAGCAGTCACATTTTCAGGAGCATTATGCCACTAACTGCTTGCGTTTTCATCCCTGCGTCCTTGCAGATGGTCTGGACGTGATGTGGTTTGGCATATTTGCCTCTCCGCTGCAGCCAAATACAGTAAGGAAGTTAAGTCCCCTTTAGTTTCCCTTTGGGAAGTGTGTGAGATGTGCTACTATTTTAGTTCCCTGAATCCAGTTTTCACTTTCTGAGATATTTGAAACCCATTGAGGTCTTACCAGCTTCATTAACCTCTAATTTCAGGCCTAGCTCTGACCAGCCCTCTGGTTTTGGTCATTCATCAGTACATTTCTTTCCTTCCAGTGTTCAGATACTTCATTTCCCTAACATATACTTTCTTATAACTTCTCACACAATGCTCTCCCTTTATTTCTTATTTCATCCCACTGTCATTTTTTCATGTGAACTCTCCCAGTTTTCTACCTCTTACTTCCCATTTTATTTTTTCCTCTTTAGCTTTTCTTACCTCCTACGCATTCACAAACTTGTTGTGCTCCATTGCGACTAACATCCTAATTAATTCCTCTAGCTCTTTAGTCTCCTTTCCACTTTATGCTTCATCTGTCTCCTTACATAGACTATTAAAATTGCACGAAAGGAAGTAAAACCTAGAGTTTCTGATCTTCTTGTTGGTTTCCCCTCTACTGGTCATCTCTTGGTCCTTTCCTCAGTGGACCCTACACATTCCAATTGCCTCAAAGTAGCTGGGCAAAAACACTTTGCTTCTGCTGCTCTCCAAGCAGAGGATAATGTGGTCTGTGACTGTGGTTCATGTTTCTGAGGGCCATCTCTTTGATATAGAGCAGAAACACCTTAAAAACCTGGCTTGCTCATAGAGCTCGGACAAATGAGAGGATATGAGCCCAGAGCCAGGGTCTGAAGCAAAATTTAAAGGATGGAGCTTCCTTCTCTGCTTTCAGCTAGGAAAGGTGGCTCACAACACACGCCTGGACTGAGTAAGGCAACACTTGCAACCAGAAAACATCGGCAAATGAGACAAAAATTCAGTTTGATGGGAACATCTATGTCAACACTGAGACTCACAGAATAAAGTTAGAGTTCAATGAGGGTCAGGAAGAAAATGTAGGGATGTGCCAGTAAATCTGGAAAATGCTGTCAAAGCATCTGACAAGCTCAGCAAACACCAGAATTGCCTCCTGAGTGAAGTTTAATTAAAAAGTCTATTGTTTCCATTACTGCTTAATGATTCCTCCAGAAATAGAACAAAAGTTTATTTTGCAGGTTAATTATTCCTGGATATTTTAAAGGGATAGAGGGTATTTTCCTCTATCTCATTTGGTAGATGAACCATAAAGAACAGTAGAGCAAATGGTGGCGTAGGAAATGGTGAAAACAATTTAAATCACAGAAAGCCTGCCATGTTAGAAAACCTGGTGATACATGAAAACTAGGCTACTAGCAAATTAAATTAACTTTCTGTACTGAAAGAAGCTTGTCAATGACTCCTCCACTTCTGCTTCTGAATCCTAATGGAGATTCAGTGCGAGGAAATGTTGTAGTTATTTTTGCAAGTAAACTACAAAACATCAGGGAATAACATTTACTGGGCTGCTCAGACAACTCGATTCTGCTCCCTTGTAATTGTGTATGTTAATTATCACTCTGGATTTTATCATCTATACAATAAAGTGTATATCAAAACCCAGGATTCAACACTGAAAGCTCAGACTAATGCACAAAACAGGTGGAAGTGGATAATTTTTCAACAAGGTGAATGGTGGGAGAAATTGATTTTTTTGCATGTGGGGAACACATATTACTTAACTTTAGGAAGAAAAAAGAGCATAAGCAGTGTTACTACACACAGGTTCCTATATTACCTTCATTTTCTGCCAACCACATGTTACCAGAAGTTAACCAGTGTGACTAACATCTGACATGTGAAATTTATTCTTCCTCAGTCCTCTCCCAAACAATTAAGTAGCAGCATTTATAAATGCCATAAAAGACAGAATTTCCAAAAGCACCAAAGCAAGTCAGTAGGACTCCTGCTTCCCGGTTAGGTAGACCCAGATACTCAACTGTGATCATGCACCTTATTCGGTTCGTGTGCCATGAGCTACACCACCCAGACTGAGGTGGGGTATCCACTTGACCCAGGTTTTGCAAGTCTAGGACAGACTGAAAATTTCTCTGGGTTTATAATGATGCTTCAGTAACATTTTTTTTTCAAGCAGTAAGTCTCATTAATACAGAAATTGTTGCAATCTCAGCCACCAAAAAGGGGATATTATGACCTACTCCATGACTGAAGTTATATTGAAAGTTGTGGAAAAGGGAAATACTTAAGTGAGTAGAAGAGAATGAGCCTGGAAAAGCTCTGTATTTTCACGAGATTTTCTGAAAAGAAGGAATTGGAAGTGGGCACCTGTACCAGTTCTCGTCATGCCTGTGCTCGGTGGCATATCTAGAATTGCTAGTATCTCCAAGGCTAATAATTCTGATATTTCTCTCTAAGTGGCAATTGGGTTTGAATGTTTAGGCAGGTGTGTGCTCAGGTCTGAGGAGAGACCGGTGTGCTAGCTGGGTGACTTTGCAGCATGTGCTATTTTTATGTCAAAGGGAACACATGAATGTTTATCTGATTTACGTCTACTGCTCTCATAAATCTTTACTTCTCAGATCTTCTTCTGGAATGTGCATCAATATCGCTCTTTGTTTTCTGTCTTTACTAATCATTCTTACCACTCTCCACATATTATCTTTACTATGAACAGTGTTCCTTTTCCCCCACAACTCCTTATGCCCCTTTTTCTCTTGTGATAATGTGGCCATATTTATCACCAGAAAGAGGTTACTTCAGCACACTACAAATGTACTTACTCTATTTTTTTTGTAGTTTTAAAAAGACATTCTTCATGTTTCTTTGAAAGTTTTGCCAGGCATTCATTGGTGTTGTTGTTTATTTGTCTTTTCCTTTTAAGTGCACGAAGAGGACAGGGAATCTCTTTGAAAGCCTCAGGTTCTTGGCAACCTCAGTCCTTGAACTTTTCTTGAAGTTTTTGAATGGGTTTGAACCAATGACCTGGTGGTGAAAGACCATGTTCCATCGCGAACACTGGTCTTTCTGAGATTGCCTTCATGGCTTTGCTCCAGGCGGCAATTTCTTCTGATGGTCCCCGCTGTGCCTCTGGGCAGGTTGACTACAGGAGTCACTTGCTGGCTTTTCTCGTGTTAACGCGAGCTGTGAGTATCCAGCAATCATTTCGGACACCGTCGTGACTTTGCTCGTTCATTTGCTGGCATCACGGAAATTGGTCTCCACAGGAGCCGGCCCTCGAGTCTGACCTGCTGGAAGAGCGGGGACGTGATGTTCTGGGATGGGAAGGGGAGCAGCACCTGTGGCAGTGACCCACCAGGCCCCACCGCGACTTTCCTAAATGAGTAGAATTGCCAGGAGTGATAATTCAGTGAAAATGACTCCCGTGTGAAAAACAGGAGTAACTCTTACCTAAAGAGTAGTCCACTGAAGCTGAAAGGAAATAGCTTTTTTTTTTTTTTTTTAATCTCTTTTTGTCTCAAGTGGTTCTGTTTTGGGGACTTTAGATGACATAAAAGAACTGGAAAAAAGAGAGCCTTCCTGGGGTGATTTTTTAAAGCCTTTCCCCAGCAGAAGAAGATATAGACTGAAACTTTTGTAATCAAAATTTATTATAAAAAACACCTAAATGAAAAATAAACACTTCAGCTCTATTTTAGATTTTAAATTTACAAGAAGCAAAGCTTTTTCAGGGACTATATTTATTTTATTTCTGGTTAAATCCTGAAACACTAGAAGCAGTAGAGCTAGCAATAAAAGAAATACTTGTATGTGAGTTTGCAAATTCCAATAATTTAGATTATTTATGTGATCATATTCAGCTTATTGTTTGCGATCTAACAATCTTCATGCTCTATCTTAAACCTTTAATTTCCTCTGTAACGTATAACTCCAAGAAAACAAATAGCTGAGAAGACTTAGAAGCTAGAGGCACGATAGAAGACAATTAGACTTTAGTAGTGTCTTTAAAAGCTCGATGTATCAGCCTTTTAAAGTGTTTTTAAGGTTTCACTTGGAAAGGAAATTATGTCAATGGGCATTAATCATTTTGGAGACTTTATTTTGCTTCACAGATATTTATAGTGTTAATGAGATCGGGGATATTTCTACAAACTAGTGTAAGTATCAAAAAGCTCATCTACCCTGATGGCATGGCAGTAAGGTCTTGAAAACAGAAATTTTTCCAGATAAGGAAAAAATTACAGTATTCTAGGTCCTCTTATTTAGGAAGAGTTGTGGCTATCATGGCATTCAGAGATGTCTAGAAACGTGTGGTGTCATAAATCATGGCACCACCTAGGAAAAAAGAGAACGATGAGAAGTGTGGGTGTTTCTTTAATTTGCAAATTATACATCAGCAGCTTTTCTGCTTCTGGTTCCCTTGTTTGTGCTTTGCTTCACTAAAGATGGCAGTCAAAGAGATTTTTAGCTTCCTTGCTTTTTTGTGTTTTGGTAAGTTCTTGGGTTAAAATAAAAGTAAGCAGATGGTTTCTGGTTTATTTATTTTATATCCTTTTCTAACGTAGGCAGTCTAATTCTCAGCTGTTTATAACGATAAATTATGTAAATCTTAAAAAATAAATAGAAAGTCTGAGACAGAGAGTGAAAGAGAGAGAGAGACTCAAGTGCTCTAGAAGAAGAATAATTTGAAGCTACCCAGAGTTTTGCTGTAGGGCGGTGGTGGAAATGGTTGGTTGTGATCCCCGTGGGCAGAGAGCACAAAGCTGTTGAATATCGGCTTGTTCTTACTACGGGACACCTCCTGTATAACACCGTCGATACAGAGGGTGAGGCAAATACAGGCGCAGTTTCAGAGTCTGTGGTCCCAGTGAATGGAGCCCAGTTATAAATGCATGATTTTCACCCACATAATGTCGTAATTCACATTGTTTCCGGAAGCCTGATGCCATGCACCTAAGCATGCAAGCTGTACGAGAGAGCTCTTTGTGGCTAGAAAAGACAGGTTTTTTCAGTATGCTTTCAGTATGTCATTATTTGCTTTAGATATTTCTGAAGTTTTCTAAAATCACCAAAAATACAAAGGTGTTATAAAAGGGGAAGAAAGAGAGAAAGACAGAGAGAGAGAGAAAGAGAAAGGAAGGAAGGAAGAATGAAAGAAAGAAAGAAAGGAAGAAACAGAAAGAGACTTACATATAGTATTTGGTTGCAGTAATTCCTGTGCTCTGTATAAGCATTTCCTTTTTTGGATTGATACTTTAAGGTTATTACTACTGAAAACAATATTTAAAATTTATTCTTTCCCCCCTTTTCTTTGAATTCTTCATTATATAGACCATGTACTTTAATGCTCTTGAAATGTTCTGTTCTCTTCATTAAATTCCTCCATTTTTATTTTAATGTCCCTGCAATCTGGATTTTTTTAAAAAAAATAAGTCTGCGTATCTGTTAAGAGCATTTATTCTTTCAGCGCCTGCTTCCAGTTCTCTCTCTCTCTTTTTTTTTTTTTTTTTTTTTTTAATTTGCCTTCTGAGTGAGAATGTAGGGGATTGTTTGCTTTCTTGTTTTTTTTTCTTTTTTTTTTAATACCTACCTGTTGTTGTTTCTTACACCAGCACAGATCCCCTCTGGCAGGTCCACGGTCATTTTACATGCCCAGATCCAGCCAAATGCAAAATTGAGTAGTCATGAATTTTCTTTCATTAGTATTAATTTTTATGTCCTCGCCTAAAGATCTAAAACCAAGCACTTAAAACTATGTTACTAAAGTAAACTTAGCTCCTCTTGACACTTAAAACATCAGATCACTTAATCGGGATCATACACAGGTGCAACTTCCCGTATCGACTTATCAAGCATCACCCACCTCCGAGCTTGTTTTGTCAGACAGCAGAAGGAAGCCGGAGGACCATTAAAATCCATGTGTTTCTGCTGCTTTCTGCTCCCCAAAGTGCACTAAGCACGTGGCTGTTCAGCCAGACAAGCTCTTTTGATAGGGGCTTGTTGGTCTTCATTTAAGGAAACATTTTTATTGAGGGAGGAGAGCGTCACGGTGGTGCTTGCTTTTACTGCTGGTTGCAGCGTTGCGGGAGTTATGGGCACCACCTAAGCAGTGCTAATGTGTAGAGGCAGCATCAGGCTGATATACTGAGCATCATTACTGACAGTGGACTTCTTAAGAAGTTGGAAATTGAAGGTTGAAATCTCAACAGCAGTCCAAGGACTTGGCTTTAGAGTTACACATAAATTTGATTTATGTTTATCCAATAAGAACGTAGTCAGTAAGTACCGCAAAGACGTGTTTACTTAAACGCAAGTGGGAATTAATTAGTCTATTAAATGAAAGAAAAGGAAATTCTGAGCCAGGGATGCACTCAAGGTCGCAATAACACATCTTCTCATTGCTGGATGTGTCTAAAATTTCTTTTAAGTGCAGCTGCCAAATCATCTTGTTTCTTTTGTTTATTAGCCCGTTTATGCAAACATCTCACTTTAAATGGGAAAACTTCCAGCCTTTTCTGTGTTACCTGTGGCAGTCGTTTAAGCAGTTGATTTCTTATTGCAAAATATTTGTGTGCAAAATAAATTTTGCTGTTTAATGATTAATGTTTATTTTCACGGGAGTTGTTTTGTAAAGATTCAGAACCAGGAGCCTTTATTATTATCTCCCAGCCCCCCCATTCATCACATCAATTGACATACACATTGGTTAGCCAGTAAAAGAAATTAATGGACTCTCTGACTCCATTTCATAGCATCAGGCTGGTGGAGCGCAGAAACTGCTATAAACACCAGGGTTCAGTGGGGATTGCTGGCACGAGGGAAGTGTACAGCATTTTGCCCACATTTTGCATCATCATTGATCAAGCCAGGTTAAAACCATCACAGCAGCTTGTCTCAAGTGAGGCAGAAAGTTGTGCAACCCCGTGACTATCAGCCTGACCCATTCTCTCTTATATTTTTCCTTAACTTTGTGCAATACTGAAAAAAATGAGACCACTTGCATTGGAAGAGAAAGGGCTGCATGATGTGGCCAATATAAATAGGATATTAAAATTACATGTTTTCTGCATTTTATAATCAAATATGATGTTCTTCCTGAGATAAGCGCTATGTGGCTTTAGTGATAATCACTAACGGGTCAACTCGGTACCAGAGCACTGCAAATTCAGATGATGACTGCATGGATGTTGCGGATTCCTTCTGCTTTCATACTATTATACAGAGAGAAGAGTCAGGCAAATGAGTGAAAGCTGCCTCTAGGGTGTACCAATAAAATTTAATTTAATTATGTATTGTAGATCTTATGATAGTTAATGCTTTCTTAGAGCTTTGATGCTTAGAATCATGTTCTTTAAAAATGAATTTCCCTGAATGGGAATAATGGTACTCTTCATCCACGGGAAGAAAATCTTGAAAAAGAAGAAAATTTCACCTGTTTGAAAAACAAATGACAAACACAGACAAAATTGAAATATTCTGCTATTTCAGCCTAGCTCATGACGTCAGAAGGCTGCAGTGAGCATACTGGTATGCAGTCTCAGTATTGCAGCAAGGCTCCCCAGGACCCTCGTAGCCACTGGAAATGGGAGGAGAGGGTGAAAACAAGTATATTCTGAATAGCAAGTATATTTTTAGAGATACTGGTTGCTCGCAGGGTACTTTGTTGTATGCCTAAGGATAGACATAAATACTTTTCTCTGCCCTTTCAGAAGAAGCAAATGCAGCAGATTGAGAATTTTGCACGGCAGAAAGAGGGTGTGATTCAGCATGGTGATTTATTTATAGTCCACACCTTGCCAGAAAGGCCCTGAAAATGTAGGAACAGGCGTGAAATCACAGGCTGAGGGAGGCCAGTGGCACAACTTCCACAGGGCAGGATTTTGCACCTAAATTCAGCAGCGGTTGGATTTCCAAGATTTTCTGAGATCTTGATCAGCAATAGCTCTTGTTAGTTCGGTAGGAATCACAGGTGGGCGCTCAATAATTTGAAATTCCCTCGGTACGCTCGATACGTTGACACTCCCTTGCTCTGTTATCCTTGCTGTTCTATTTTTGTCTAGCTTTTTATTTCTCTATTGATTTTAATGGACTTCAATTAAGGTCTCTTGTCTCAGAATCTTTAGAGCTTTATTTATACAGAGCACAGACTGCAAGCTCACCAATCTGGGTTTTTTTCCCCCTCAGTATCCTTAAAGTGCCATTCTTTTTTTTACATTGGTCTATTATTTTAATTGGGTTAAATTTAGAAACATTTAGATACCTTTCAAACCATCTGCAGTTTCACTGATGCTTAATGACTTTGTCTTTATGGATATATTTTGATAATTGACAATTACATCTTATTGCACGCCATCCAGTTCTGATGTTCAAAAGCTCAGATTTGGTTAAATCTGTATTTTAGTCACAAAGTAAATTCACAAACCACTCCATCATTAGCTACAGCAAATGGTAAGAGAGTTTTAGAGCAGGAGAACATTATTCCCTATTCATAAATTCAAATCACTTCTCCAACCTCATATTTCATGTTTGTGGGGATGTAGCTTGAATTTTAAGATTAGCAGCTAAGACTACCAAAGTGTGAACTGGCAGCTCCTCCCCTCATCTTTCCAACCGCTGTAAATCTTCTACACCTACTGCCAACGAGACACAACATCAATTATGTACAAATAAATCCGCAGAAACCCAGTGCACAGTTCTCTTGGTAAAGCAAGAGCAATGGTAATCAGTGTCAGTAATCAAAGTCTTCAGAAGTGGGCATTATAATTCAGATTTATGCTCTCGCTAATTGACCAGACTTCCAGAGCCAAGCTAATAAGTTATGTATATTCGCAGGCTGGAATTGCCCTTCGAGGCTCTGGGAGCAGCTCTCCGGAAGCAGAAATCAGTGAAGCAGAGTCTGACTGTAGGCTGAGTTTGACATATTTTGTACATGTGCACAGCAGTGTAGTAATAGGAAGAGTCATATGCAGGCAATCCGTAATCCCCTCTTCGGAAAGCTTTAACCCGCGTCCCATGGTTCAGTTCCCAGAAAGCTGTTATATCCGGGGAGCTGCCTTGAAAGATGGAGAACTAGATGAAAGGGCCCGTTCTCAACTAGCTGACAATTTCTCCCCAAGGACTGGTGTTTAACAGAACACAGAGCAATACAATATTTTTTTTCAAGATAAAAATCCTACTTTGCTCTGTCTCGGAAAAAAATAATTTCCAAGACAATTGTTAACAAAAATGTCTGGTGTCTGCTGCCACAACATTATTAACCAGCAGTGCTTTTCACAAAAATGACATTGAGCGTCCTGGTTTCTCTAACCAAATTCTGCTTAGATAATTAAAATACACTGTCTTATGTACACCTTCATGTTAAAGCAGGATAAGTTACTCTTCGCTATACCCCAAATTACTTAACTGATTTGACAGATGCAGAAAAATTGTCTTGTTTTGTCAGAGAAGTGAGTTTTCCTCAGGGAGATCATTGCGTAGGGAAAAACCCTGAAATAAATTTGACCTATATGCTCCTCCGTTTGGGATTCTGCCTGGTAAAAATCATTTTTAAGTGTAATGTTGACCTGTGATTAAACCTGAGCTTTTTTAATCTGTCTCCATCTGGTGGACAAGGAAAACTATAACCTGGAATGGTATAAAAGACCTTAAAGAAAAAGATCACTAGGCCGAGGCAATTCCACCCTGGGAAGTGCTGTTGCCCATTTCTAACACAGACATTTTCAAGAATTTCACTTCAGCTGCCCACACTGGCAACAGGTGAAACCTCTGAAAACAGCCGGCCTCAGCACCACCTACTCCCTTCCAGCGAGGAAAAGGTAGCTTTCAACCACACGTCCTTTCAGCGGCGCGATGTATTTCCAGGAGCCATACCCCACATCTTTATTCATGGCGTGAATGACGATCCGAGCAGTGATAATGAAGCAGAGTCGTGAAGATTTTGCACTGTGAACGGGTATTAATCTAATTTCCTACAGGATGTTTATCTCAGTCAGAAAAAAGCAAGCCGTTCAAAAAACAGGTTGGTAAGTCTTGGATGGAAAGCAGCCTGGGAAGTGCTAGGGATTGCTGGAGAATGCTGAATTATATTCCCTCCGCTTTGCTGAGAAGGCTAAGCTGATTCTGGCAGGATTTTGCAGGATCTACGCAGTGCAAATTGGCTTCTTATTTTTATGAATGCTAAGAATCATCAACACACGCAAAAGAAAATCCAGCAATGAGCATTCGGTACTTTTGCCAATTAATAATGACGATTTTACCATGTTGCAATTATTGTGTAAATATTGCTAATTCTGTGGGACTATTGTTAATCAAATAACAAAATGAGGCATTAGCTTAATGTAGGCACTCTGCAGCTTTGTATGTCTGTATACAAAGTTCATTTATTTTCAACTGTGGGCTGTTCCCAACACACAGAAAAGACATCGGTTACTGACTCCCCCGTTAACATACTTTGAGACTGTCAGCAGAGAAGTTTCTTTACTGCAACTCTATTTCTGTTTGAACACAATTCTTTTCTCTGCCTTACCAGTATAAAATGCAAACACTGCGCACAGGCAGCCTCTTCAAAGCTTTTGACAGTGTCTGACATGATGAAGCTCAGCAATTGTTTGGAGGTAGCACCATATGAATAGATTTGAGCCTTTTGAACAGAAAGACAAGCCTCGTATTTCTATTTCTAATGGTTTCTGAGATATCTTCCCCACTGATCCAATGCTAATCGAATTCATAATTTAAGGTTTCAATGGCAATGGTAGACCAGCCACCAGGTAGCAAACTGCTCCTTGAGCCTGCACACCAGTCCGCAGGGATGCCGAAGGAGCTCGGGGCTGCACCAGGTCCTCCTGGCCTCAGGCAGCAGCCAAGGTAGACGTATTTTTTGAAGACCCCATTGCACCATTTTCCTGTAGAAGAGCCATAGACGGCACCTGGCCTGGCTGGCTGGCATAGCCAAAACCCATTTTTTCCATTCTTAGAAGTTAAAAGCAGGGGTGCTCACCTTGTGAGGTGAGCTGAACACTCTGCCAGCACCAATTTGTCTCCGGACCTTCCATTTAAGGAGCAGTTCCCTAAATCACAGCATGGGACTGTCTTACATGACGTGCAAAATGGCTTGGGTGAACAAGCCTATCTGACAGTCAAGGAAATTGAACTAGCATTCAACCTCATACTTAATGAATAGTCCATATGTCCAGAGAAGCAGGTAATTTATAGTCTAACATTTTCTTTTGATCTGTCGCTTGCTCTTTCTCCTTAGAATTAAATCACTTCAAAATGCACAAGGGAAGAAGGCAAAAGGAAGGAGTCTTTTTATTTTTAATTAGAATGTGCTAAATGGTAATAAAGTAATGTGAATACAGTGGAGACCTCTTAAATCCATAACAGTAAATCTATTGCTGCAAGAGGTCCATCCTTCATCCAGCATTCATTTAAGAAGGCTTCACCTGAAATGTAACAGTGACATGAACTGATACTAATAGAGTAATATATTTAAAGAATTCAATAAAGCATCTGTTGTAGATTGTGATATGCCTTGTAATTTTATTGACAAAGGTTTGTTTTGTCCCAAGACACATAAAATGCTTGGTTAAGTGGTTTGATTATATAGTACTTTTAAAAAACATGCACTCAACTGATTTCTTTTACTTGGCAGCAAGTCAGTGATTAGTAGGATGATTTTTAAAATAAAAATATTTGGATAGGCTCTTAAAAATTAAGATTTTGCTCACTTGGGAAGTAATTCTATCATGTTCAGAAGAAGCAGAAATTTGAAGATCACATCCCTTTGTATGTAAGTGGTCAGGTATTAGGTAAAAAAAATCATGAGATGATGTTTTAAAACCATGTATGTAGGAAAACAGATTATTGCCATGATCTTAGTAACCAAAAAGTCATGTATTTTTAATTAGTTAAGAGACTAGCCTTCTGCTAAGGTTTTTTTCTCCCCTCCCTTTTCTATAGCTGACTTGCTTCTACTGGAGTAAAAGTGGATTTAGTGCGTGACAGTAAGCTGCTTTCTCCTGACAGCAATTATCCCCATTTTGTGTATGCGATAGTCTATTCCCTCAATCTTCTTCAGTCCCAAGAATCTGAAAAAGGCCCCAGAACATGAGTGTCACCTGCACCACTTCCTTGGGAGAAAGCCACTCACACCGTGCAAGGGCACACATGCAGTGCTGGGGCGCTCTGCAGGTTAATATGATGAGATTACGTTTTTTCCCAGGTTAATAGAAGGCTTGTTTTTGTAACCACTACAATTTGTGTTCAATAGGATGGCTGATGAAGAAGGACTATTTTCCTAAAACATCTATCTTCTTTACTTCTTTCCAAGTGTTTGATCCAAGGCCGGGAACTTCAGCAGCTCCCCTCCTCCTGGACCGGACGGTGTGCAATTTGGTGGGTTCTGTTTGTCATGCGTGATCCATTTTTTTCTCAGGTCTAAAGCATTTAGACTTTTCTCTTGTCACAATGAGGATTTATGACTTCAAGTTTGAATATACTTTGTAAAAAGGAAAGTAGATGATTTCTTTGAGGGAATATTGGACCTTAAGGACAGAACTTTGATGTGCTCATAGGATGCACGTGTGGACATACTGTAGAGCTCCTCTTCTTAGTGTCTTGATTTATTATTGGTGCACTTTTTTATTTTTTTCAACTGAAATATTTTAAGAGATTGTTAGTTTTGCTCTGGTAAAAACAAGTGTGTGATTGCATACATTGTAAGGTTTTATATCACCAGCTTTTTCCTTTAATCTTAAATGACAGCTGCTTCTGTTGAAAGTTTGTTCCTATCTCCAGTTCTTTAAACTTGATAGGCTGAAGGAATTCTTTTAATGACAGTCTCAGTAGTTACAGACAGCTTTTGAAATGTGCTTCCTGGGCTGTAAACTGTTTAATACTGATTTTGCTCCTTGATAAAAGTCCCAAGTGTCTCCGATACTTTTCACTGGCAACCCTTTGGGGTGAGCAGTAAGCAGCAGGCAGCCTTTTTTTTTTTTTTTAACTTAGAGTAGCTGGGTTTTTTGATTTTGTGGGCTAGATTTTGTGTCTAGTCGTAGCAGCATTAAGATTAGTGATGCACATGCACATTTAGGCAGCAGAATATGGCCCCAAACAGTCATAGTTTATAGCAACAGTTTCAGCCAGCATCATGCCATTTCCCTTTTTTTGGAGCCAGTTTTTACGGATTTGATGTCATATTTTCATGAATTCTTCACTGATGGTCATAAGTCACAGGCTATGATACTACGCATGACACATATAGTTAAAGGTCATCGATATGATGAAACCTCTATCTGCAATTTTTTGTAAGGACATGACATTGCTATTGGTGTTAGAGAGCATAACAACTGTGCATGAAGACTTGTGGTTTTAAGCCACTGACGGGCTTAAAGATCATTTTAAGTAATAGGTAAAACTTCCTGGAGTAATTAGGAAAAGTCACCTGGAAAGAATGTTCTCCCCAGAAAACCAACCCAGGAATGAGGAGCTGGCTGGGCAATCTTCAACCAGCCGGTGGGATGAAACCCATCTTCAGTTTCCCTGTCCCTAATGCCCTGCGGACAGCCAAAACCCCTGATGTTACCCACCTGCCCCAAAGGCCCATGCCCGTGTGAGAAGCAATGCTTGCTGTGCCTACTTCAATTTCCATAATTAAAAATCTAGTCATCATTTGACCTTTTATGTGCTTTCTCCACAATTCATCTCAATATTTCCATCATTGCATCCTGAATTAATATTAGTTTAGTCAACTAGAGGCTGCAATGGAAACTACCCTTCCATTTATTTTAAATTCCACCAAGTTTATTGGTGTTGACACATTCATTTTCTGTATGACACTATTGAATAAAATAACCGAAAGGTCAACTTTTGAGAATCAGTGTTTACAGTAAGCAACACAGAAATCCAACATTATAAAATACTTGAGAGTGCAAGCAGTCTAAATTAACCACATGAAGAGGATGCTTTGGCTAAAAATTTGTATATTTTCCATAAATTTCAAAGCAGTCTATTTTAAGCTCATTAAATTCCACAACCCCCAGAAAAAAAAATAACTATACAAGCCATGTTATGTCAATCATATGAATGGATGAGGATGGTCACGATGCTTGAGGACGCTTATTTTCTTTAGTGATCAGCGCTTCATTTTCATCAACCATGCACCTGCTCATGTGAAAGGAGGTGACTTTGTGAGGAACAGGTAGCAAGTTGAGTGTGTGACACTTTCCGAGCTGGACCATTTTCTCTCCACGGAGACTACAGCAGGAGCGTTATACACTCACCTCCAGATACTGCAGTGCAAAGCGTTTTCCTCCCAGCTAATAATGTTGATCTGGCAGGTTTTAGGGAAGACGTTTCTTGTATCGTTTCCCAGATGCTCTCTTTGCCCCAAGCAAGCTCTCTGCGAAAGGCTTACTTGGGGCTCGAGGCTCTCTCCTTCAGTACTGGGAAGTGGTTGTGAGGCAAGATCTCGGGGTTTGTCCCAAGCGCATACCCAAAGTTCAGTTCAGGAACCTCTGATGAAATTGTGCAAGCCAAAGAACTGTTTTTCTGCCTCTTTTACCTCTTCTATAGACTTTTTTGAAGAAAAAATGTTTTTCTGATGCTACTGGAGAAATCAAAAGGTTGTTGCAGTAACTTCATTATACTAAATGAAGGTTGCGCTTTCAGCTAGGATTCTAAACTTTTGAAGCTGTTGGACTATCTCAGGTCATCAGATCTAGAAAGGGAGCATTTAATGCCTTTTAAGTTTCTACTCTTAAAATTCAGCTATGTATCTTTAAACCCAGAACTTCAAAAAAACCCAAAAAACAAACAAAAAAACCCCAGAACAGCTCCATAGATGCAATTCACATCCTTATTAAACCATTAGCTATGATTACTCTAATTGTATAACTTCATTAGTCGTTCTTTTTCCCATTTAAAAGTAAAATGAATCTTTAGGTAATTACAGTGACTAACTAGCACTGTCCAGTAGTAATGCTAAACCACCAAAAATAGTGGACTTTAAATTCAATCTGATAATACTTCAGTGTGAAATTAGTTACAAATATTGCCACTAAAATACTACATTTAGTGAAAAGTATTAGCAAAGATCGTACATTATTACTATATATTCAGACAGAACGTAGTTGTGGGTAAATGCTGACATTCATAATTTCTTTGTGCTCTATTCCCAAAGTGTGTCCTTCTTCTCTAAAGCACTGTAATTTGCATATAAGATCCTCTTTGTATTATTTTTGTTAGAATAGTTATCTGTGAAATCTTGTTGACATTTGCAGATTTTTTATTGTTGTTATTAGTTATATTTTTCTTAGAATATCTGTTTCTGAATATTTTTACCTGTGCATATATATATATATAGATATATGTATACATATGTAGTATATAAAAGTAGATGTGATATAAAGGAGTATGTACTTGAAGCTGCATTGTTTATAGTATTTCTTTAAAATAATTTATGAAGTAAAATAAAGTAAGCAAATAAAAAGCAACACAGCACCACAATACTAAGCCATATTTGTAGACTACTGTCACATAACATTAAATCGTATGCTGATCGCCAAGTTACTACAATTTTTCTCTCCAAGACCAACAGCTTAAAAGCAACTTAAACTTACCTGCATTCACCTACTCCCTTCCAAGAGCTCATAGCTATGTTCACCATGTGCAGAATTACAATGTAATACAGATTGTTGGAAAAAAGTTGGATTTGTGGCTGAAAAAGCATGAAAGGCAACTGATTTTGCTTAAATTACTAGACCTGTCCCACAACTCTACTTTTTATTTCACTTCTTCTCCTGATACCTAATCTGTACAGTATAAAATGCATCTTTTCTAATCCAATGGAAGGCAGCTAAAACAGCATTTGCAGCAATGCTTCTTCCAACACTTCCATAATTGCTTTTCTCCCTCCTGTGATTATTTTATTTCTCATTCAGGCCATTTCAAGCCTCTCTGCTTTATGATGGAGTTCAACATGCAAATATATTAGAAATGCAATCCGCTTTCACAGTGGCTCACATTACGTTGACTTCCTAACTATTTTGCAAAGCAGAAAAAGGATCTTATAGTCGAGTGTGGCTATTACATTATGCAACATCTAAACCATGAACATTTAACCAACATTTCCTGCAGAGCTTAATTTTGGCCACGTTTCCCATCTGCGGTGTCTCTGCGTGTGGCACTCTCGAGTGCAGGTGGAGTCAGGAAGCATAACACCAAGAGATGTACCTCAAATACATACTGGTTCCCCTGGTTTATTTCTATTTATAGAGTTTAAGTCAGGCTTGGCTTTAAGCGTATGCAGGTGCTGAGGACTGGAGACAGAGTCAGCAAAACGGTCTCTGCCAGAACTGGCCATGGCCTCGGTGCCTGCGGAAGGGATGGAGGGAGTAGTACTTGCTCGTGGTGAAGAGAGAGCTCTGCTGCATACAGTCAGAGAAAAGACATGGGAGAAATGTCCAGCTGATGTTTTTACATGCAATGGCACAGTGAATTACAATTCATTTAGCAAAGAGGATTTACACACATATGCATATGATTAACCTAGTACAACTAGGTTTTATTTGGCTACCTATTTAACAGCACTATGAAATTTAATCAAATTATTACAGCAGTAAACTTGGTGACATCCATGTGCCAACATGGGTTTCGTTGAGGAGAAGGTAAGACTATTATAGCAAGATGGTTTGGAGATGACCAGATAGAGTGGAGAGAGGCAAACTCTTCCCTGCTGGCAGCCATCCAAAGCTTCTTGAACCTCATGTACTCTTAATAAATATGCCATTTCTACTCCAGTCATGGTAATGTAGTGATAACAGCAGGAGAATCACTCTCCTTCTAATTGTGCAAGACATCCAGATATATTCCCCTGTCTCCCTGACTAATGTCTCCAGCACGACTTGTTAGCTTCTGCAATGATCAAGCGGCTATTAAAGATAAAACTGTGTTAACCTTTTCAAAAATTAGAAGAGCATGACTGTAACTGGAACTACAATATCTTCCCGGATAGAGCCAAAGGGTGAAAGATCAACCTACTGAGACATTAGTTAACAGATGCATTTTTTATTTATTATGTCTGAAATGCATGTAAAGGATGTGTTCCCATCCAACTGCATCCTCCTCATGTATGGTTGCTCTAACCAGTCAGTGTGGGTAGGTATCAGTATTTTTAGGACAGGAGTGAATCATCCGTCTGTTTGGTTTCCCTCACTGTCACATAGTCTAGCAGATAGATCATAGAAACAGAAGCCCACAAACTGTGAAATTAACCTTTTCCTTAATTTTGTGTGTAAACTGGATCCAAACCTGTGGTCATTCTGATGATCTCGTCAGAACCCATCACGTTTGTTCGCATTGTACTGTTGGTTATTGATGAGCCTGACACCCACAAAACGCTTACTAGAGCTATACAGGGAGCAACGTAAACGGGGGCTGTCACAGAGCGGCCCATAAACTGACAAACCAGAGGTGCAGCATATTCAGAAATTGGCTTGTCTGATAAAAAGGTAAATAAAAATCATCTCAGAAATGCTTAAGCTATAATAAAAGACAGGTCTTTGTTTACTGATAAGCATAATCTGTAGGATATAAGTGACAAACAGGCAATAAATCTCAACTAGAAATAAGAATGACTGAGAGTCCAAAAATACACTAACTTAGTCTACAATGAGAACATTTTCGGATTTGTTTTGTTAAATAAACTTTTTATTGAAGTTATCAGAGCTGCTGATAGAATAAAACTCATAATAAAAATAGATAATACTAGCATGAAAATTGCAGAGAAATGCAATATACAGTCTCAGGCACGTGGAATATTTATAAAGTCTGACTTCTCTTTAAGTAGCATCTCAGTCGTATTTTTCAGATTTTAATATCTGCAAGAAATTCATTGTCTTCCCACAAGGATCACTAAAAAGATCATCAAAATGAGGATGTCCTAATTAACTCTTTCTTTCTCTCAAGTCAGATTATCAAGAGCCACGAAACATCCCTTTTGGAAATGGGCTCAGCAGCCTGCTTTTGTAGAACAAAATGGAAAAAGCAGAATCCATAAGGAAATACATGAAGGGCTACCCTGCTGTGAAAACATTTCATAAGATAGGAGCTGATGTTCTCTCAACACAGCTGAAATATAGTCCATAAAAATTCAGACTGGGGAAGGCAATGAGGAAAAGCGGTTGATTTGGGGGGGATGGGGAGAGGGGAGGAAGACAAGTTTCTCTCTGAACCTGGATGTTCATGGTCATTTCCAATAAAATTCCAAAAAAATTGCCCCAAATTGTCAGTTCAGCAAATGCCAACCTCCTCAACTTGATGCCTACCAGCAAGGACCTCCCAAGCACCCGGAGGAGTTGGGCTAGTGGAGGCTCCCGGCGGGCTATGGGCTGACTGTGCACCCAAGGACAGCCAGCCGTCCCAGCACACATCATTTCTCACCCCATTTCTCGGTTTCTTCTCCTTACTTTATTTGGAAACTTAAAGTACAAGTAAAAATGCATGTACCATCTGTTACGTACAAGACCTTTATCACCTTGCACCTCAGGCAAGACTTCAAAGCAAAATTCTGCTGGACAAAATATACTGCTCTCGTATCGGTGCACACTTTGCAGCTGTGTTCTGAGATATTATATCTGACATACCTTGACAGGTACTGGAGTCAGACTCCCATCTGTTTAATAAAATATTTGCCTATGAAAAACAACAGAGGAAAAATAAGCTTACCACTTCTCCTTAAGGAGGAGAAGTTAATACTCAGATGGTATTAACTAATGTTTTTTCTGCATTGAGCTAATACAGAAGTGTTCACACGAAGGAGGAGGTAGAGGAGGTCACTTAAATGGCTAGAAGGCAAGTAGTTACGTGTGAGATGTCAGCAATACCCAGATAGCCCTTGGATAGGAGATGTCGCATAGGAAAGAGATGGAAAGGTAAAGCTTGCTGGAAAAGGGAAGTGAATCTATTAATATATTAGCACTTCACAGCTGAAAGAAGCTCTACCTCTAAGCTGAACCTAGCTGCGAGGAGCTGGTGCAGGACCTGGGCAAAGGCAACAGGTTCTCTGTGCGGCAGGAATCCCAGTGCTCTATCTCGGCGGAGGGCTGAAATATTACAGACATAAAATGCCTATCGAACCGAGACAAAAATGGAGTACCGTAATGCTTGTATGTAAATTATTAGAGAATAAGAGGGCAATACTAAAACTATCAACTAGAAAATTACTTCAGTACTGTAGCATATCATTTTTTCAAACATAAACTTTGTGAAGGAAGACATATTAAGAAAAAAAATCTATAAATCCCTTTGGTAATAAGGAACGGAATTAAAATCCAGGCAAAATTAAATTCTGGAAGATTAATGGTCCTTTTTATATTTTGATGACAACTATAAACATAATGTAATTTTGTGAATTTACTGCTTTAAAATGCAAGCTGATACTCCACAATGGTGCAATTTAAGTCACAAAGCAAATAAGTACTTTTTATTCTAATGTCTCCAAAGATAAATTTTGCAGTAGTAATGAAATGGCTTTGAACTTCTTAACTACCATTTAAAATAATACAGAAACAAGTAAGTAATTTATAATTGGAGCTCTGTTGTATTTAAAGCACACGCAGCAGCAGTTGATGACAGCTGCATATTGTCAAGGTAGATGTCCCAGCTGCCGAAACCTCAAATCTGGAGGATTCTAGCGTCAGAAAGATTTTGTAAAAGATTTTGGTAGAAGAAAGATTGTCTTTTTCCCAGTCCTCTGAAATATAAGCTCTTCAGCAGCAGTAACCTTGTTAAATCTTTTGAAAAATCATGATATAGCTTATGGGGACTCTGAGTTCACCAAAGGGAGGAAGAAAATGGGAATCTGGGTGGAGCTGACCAAGGCAGACTGGTGGAGCTGGAGGTTCCTTGCAGAAATATGAAGCTTCTTGCATTGGTTTGTATACAATTTACAAAGCCAAAAGATGGGAAATCCCAGTGGGGAAAAGCAAGGTGAAAGAAAGACAATTTTAAGAGAAGATACAATGCAAAGGAGGTATTCAGACACTTTACAGAGCTCCAACCTGAAGTCAAGCAGCCTAGGGACAGTTAAGGTCATTGTCTCAGGGCCATGCCTACAGTCATATCATGGTTTTTCACAATAAGATTAAATTGTACCCGTGTGGTGTGATGAGTTAGGTCCAGATAACAAAAAAAAGCTGTACTCACCTATTTTCACTACAAGAAATTTGCCTTAGCTGAATTTTTCTCTTTGGATACCTTATGCAGAACATTGGGGAGAACTGGACTTCTAAGTCCCACTGTGTCTCTACTTATTTTTATAGTTCCAATTCTCTACTTATTTTTTAAAATTCTAATTATTTTTAAAAGGAACCTTAAAGATAGTTGTCCCATTCCTGAAGCCAGATTTCTTCTACCAACTATTAGATAAAATGCAAAGAAGATCAGCTAACATTTTTTCCATACACGTTTTGTCTATCTGCAGAAAGCAACGCTAAAAGGACAGTTGAAATGCTAACATATTTTCAGAAATCAGATCGCATGCAGCACAAATATGCAGAATAATCTCCTCGGCTGGATAAGCAGTTAGAAACAATCAGGAGTCAAAAATACAGCATCGCGATCCAGGCTAGCGGGTCATCAGGAAGCTCTGGAGGGGATGTCAGTTTAAGGTCCTGTTTCCACCTAAACCACACCAAAAGCTCCACTAACTTCAGAGGAACCAATCTGGCCCTGACCCCAGGTGTCTCGTGGGAGTGACGAGGAGGAGACTGGGAGGAGGTGGAGGTCCGAAGAGGACAGACGGAAGAGCCTTGGGGTCTGGCACGTGCCTTCATGTAGATCAGCAGAACCGTGCTGTTGAGAGTGGGATTTTGTCCATCTTGCGGAGGGAGCTAATGACTTATTTCCGAACGGGTGAACGTGATGCTGGATCCATCAACAAGAAATGCATACAGTACCCACTGCTGACATTCCTATCAAAATATTTTTAAATATAAAATTATAGCAGACACTAAATACTTAATATTCAGCAAACCAACAGGAATTTATTTTATGGATTATATCCGAAGAGAATATATGCGGTAATGGTGAAAAAGTTGGAAAAAAAGCAATAGCTGGTTCATCTGAAAGCATGTGGTAGCTTTAACTTGTGTTTTATATATGAACCCATAAAATTTATATGGGAGAAATTAAAGGTATAAAATGATTTATAGGTGGATTAAAAAAGCTTGCAGGTTTTTAGTTTCATGCATCTTCATGAAAACAGTTATAAATCTCTGTAACGTAAATTGCTTATCCAAGTTCTACAGAAAGAGTATAAACAAAGCAAGCAATTATCTGTAATAAACTTTTCCTTTACTCTTGTGGTATTCACACTTTTGTAAAACTACATATTGTAATTTATCTTTTGCTGTATCAGAAAATCTGATTTTATTCGCTAGGCTCATGCATTTTTTGCAATGGTGATCAAATCATTATGTGTAAATAAAGTAATAAGGGAATATCACCTGTGCCTCTCCACATTAGTTTATACTTATTTATTTACTTATTTACTCATACATATGTTTTCTCCCCCCCCACACCAAAGAATTCTTGGATTCTAGAAAAATCATTTTGTAACCATGCTGTCTGGATTAGTTGAAAATTTGTTTTTCATATTATGCCCAAGGCTGACATTTTAAATGATGATTTGAGCAGCATTTCCTGGGGTTAGACACTGGCTTCTAAACTCTGCAATGAGTTTGATGCTTTTAGTTTCAGTGATCTAAACGTGTTCAGTTTGAACCAGTGTCAGTTATATTAAAGGAAAGTTCCACAACGGTGTAACATGTGGGATTTTCCGAAAAGCAATCTCAGCCCTTAATCTCCTTCCCAAAGCAAAGCAAAGCAAAGCGAAGTGTTATCATTTGCTTGGAGGAATGCCTAAGATCCCGAGTACGGCGCTGTGAAACACAGCACGAAACTCAAAGTCGTTAAACTTGAAAGCCTGGCAGCAGAATTAGGTCAACGCTTACGTGGTTTGGAGAGCAACAACACCGCGGATTAATTGCAATAGGTGCCGAGTATATTGATAAAAGCCTTGTGGCATAAAAAAAGCACAGAGAGTCTGCCTCAAATCAAGAAAAAAGATGAGCTACAGAGAATAAAATTAGTAGAGTAAAAAGAGTTCAGCAAAATGCAGCATAGAAAAAACCCTGGTCTAACGTGGTGTTTCTACATGTTGCTCGCTGGCTGTCGTATTGCAAGGCCTGAATCTCAGCGTGTTGAATTTCTGTTGCGCAAATCGCTCAGATTTTTGAGGTCAAAAGGGATAGTTTTGCCCTGGGTAACGTAAGTTGTGAACCAGAGGCTTTGCGGATGGTACCGGGTGCAGACCGGGAAGCCGCCGCCACCAGAAAGCCTCTCCGAACGAGGAGGTCGGATGCTCTGGTACCTCCCGCCGGTGCCCAACGCGGCGCTGCGCCGTCCCGGGAAATCGGTGCCGGCTGTTGTCACGACCGATGGCAGAAATCTGCGCCCCGGACCCCGCACACCGGCGAACCGGGACGAACCAGGCGTCTATCCGGCGCGGCGCTCTGCTGCTCACACGGGGAAACCAGGACCGCCGGCACCGCCGTCCAGACGGGCTGGTCGCGGTGTGCACGTTCGGGCACTCACACCTCCACCTCTGTCACCCTCCCAGGAATTCATCTGTGGAATGAAAAAAAGAGCGTCTCTACCGAACAAAACATCCGTAGTCCATCGTAAAAGAGGAACCTGTGGCATTTAAGAGACCATATTGGTTCACCATGCGCCTTCCTGGCTCCTAACCATACCAGCAAACCTCAGAGCAGTGTAAAGTTTCCACTGGGTCTCCTGAAAGCAGAAGTGGACACTCCACCTCCACTGTCCAATATGTTTTTATTGTACTATTAAAAAAGAAAAAAGAATATTGTTACTGGAAACATTTTCCATGTATACCTGCCTTTAGTTTTAATCTTCAACCCTTCTACCAGACACTGTCAACAGCGAGGACCAGACTCAAAAAACAAGCTGGCCTCTTTCAGAGAGAACCTCCTCCGGCTTGAGAGGCCTCGGGGAATTCCTGGCATCAGCGGCAACCTGCCCAGCCCCATTCCCAAAGGGCCGCGGGATGGCATCGTCCCTGGAAGGCAGGGCATCTCCGGGCCTCCCCAAAACCGGCTCACGTCACCTGCTGCCGGCCTCCTCCGAGCAGCCAGACTGATTAACGCGGTTACGTTCAGCTGGGGCCCGACCTGCTCTACGCCGAATTTTGGTGCTTCTTGTCAGACTGACAGAGGGACCCTGGCCTGAGAGCGTATCTGTTTTTCTGATTATATTAGCTGGTTTAATAAAGGATATTATCTTTCCTTATGAAAGTTATTTCTCCTCATGTTAAGTAGCGCGTTCGCGCACAGAAATATTGCCAGTGTTTCATTAATTCAATTCCCCCAGCCAAAGTGTGCAGCACACGGAAAAACGTGGCTTCGGAAACCGCTTCCTCCGCTCTCCTCCTTCCTCTGCTAAGCAACGTTCACGGTTGGGTGCCAGGGAAAGAGATAATATCAGTTCAGGTGCAACCAGGCCGCGTGTCTCCCAGCGTATCTGCAAAGCCTGGTCCTCCCCGGAGGCACCGTAATCCAGCTGTAACGACACGCGTCCCGTTCAGCGTTGAGCTGGAGGGGTCTCGCTGGAGCCGGCTCAGCTTCGCTGCGGGCCCCTATCACGAAAGCCTTTACAGTGCCTGTCAGCTGGGCGCGAGCTTTCACCGCGCACCATCAAAGCCCCCTCGCTCCACCACAGAAGGACCAGGAGGAGAGAAAAGGCTCCTTGATATGAAATAGCAGAAGTGCTTTTCGCTGCGCTTTTCAGTCTGTTCTGCACTTCTTTCAAGCAGGGCGAGTCTTTTCTGTATAGAAAGTCTATATACATTAAACTGTCCCTGCGACCATATTTGACTTCCACTCTACAAATAAATGGGAGTAGATAGCTCCTTTCCCTCAGGAACTGCTGTCTGCCAAAATCCAGAGCTGCTGCTGTATGCAGATGAAACGGCCCCTTTTTCGCAAAGATATGAAAGCGGAGAAGTCCTTATCCTCCAGAGCGCCAGGCTGAGGGGCTTCTGCACACGCGGAGCAGATGGAAGACACGCGATTAGGCAACTTCCGAGCTTCAGAAACGTTTTCATTTCAAATTCTGACTCCTTGCCATGTACACGTTCTTCTGCAACCACACTCCAAGGCAGCTGATTAACAACTCCAGAGGAGCGATAGCTGCACAATCTGCTTTTCAGCTGTCGACAGCAGAGCGGGGCTAACGCTGCTCTTTCGAGCTGCCGCTGCTCGACTAGTGCGTAGTCAAAGAAGTGTCCTTCGAAGGTGCAAATGAAAAAGCTATATCTGAGACAAAACGATAAAAGAATATTTTAATATTTTAGGTCATTTATCAGCACCCAGGAAAAATAGGGAGGAAATAAAAAGTAGACAGTGTTTTTCAAGGAAGGTTTTTAACCACAAGCTGCCAGGAGTTTTAAATATGTTTCCTTTTAACTCTACTTAAGTAAATATTTGAATAGAATGTACTGCATTTCATCAAAAATCCAAATTAAATACTTTCAATATTTAATTTTTTAAATAAGAAACTCAATTAATTGTACAGCCCTTAAATGTCCATTTAAAATCTAAAAACCATGATCTAAAAAAAAAAAAATGGAAATTAACATCAGGTTTACACTTTAACCCTAGAATGAGGGGTTTTAAAAAATGTCTGAAGTACTTTAAATATTATATAAAGAAAAGTTATAGAGGTGTTCGTACAAGAAATAAAGGGAATTTTGATCACATTAGGGATTTAAAGTGAATGTAAAATTATGGAAGTCTTAACATTGCTCATGAACTTTCCCGGAACAGAGGCCTCCCTCAGATCAATGTTAGAAGGGAGGAGGAAAAAAAGAACTTAGGCTAAAGCAGGATTGGCATGCATGATGAATTACGGTTCATTAATCCAATTAATGAGTAATTCCAGAAGCTTTAATCCCACATAAAGCTCTTTATTATGGTTCTGCTGGCTAGTGCTGTGCTAACTAAAAGCCTGTCAGCAAATCTATTGTAAACCTCTATTATATGAAGCCTACTACACAATGCCATAGCTTATGAGATAATATTTTTGCAAAAAGTAATATAAAAAAACAGGAGGCAATCTCTAACCCTATTTGACCATGTTCTCATTACAGAAGAATTTAGAATGTATTTAAAAAGACATGGTCTAGCTGAAGGTAACTTCAATTATTTACAAGCGTCCTTGGTTGGAAGGCAAATACACACCCCAGTTTCTGAAGTCATCCATAGGTATCGTTTGTTCATGCACATCCTGATGTGACTGACGGGAACCGATAAACACCAGGCTGATTCTGGAAATCTCTATCCCATTTTTATTCTGTTTGTGGTGGTGTACCCTACACTTGTGATGCTCAGCACCTCAGGAATACTTTCCTCCTCTGTAGATCTTGCAGGCAAAGAGAAGCAAGAGCGGGAACAATATGAGGCAGTTTACGCACTAGGCAGCCTTGCAGAATAGACTGTTTAAGAAGGGGTTAAGTGTGAAGCCAGCTTATGAGCTTTTAATGTGCGCTTAAGAAGATCAAATCATGGATTAAAAGCTATATGGTAGAAAGAACAGAGTTTCAGGACTTCTCTTATAGGCCACAACAAGGATTCCTCTCTCAAGAAATTGATTCAAATGCCCATTTGAATTTTCCCGTTTCCCACTCAACGCCTTGCTCCTGGCCACAGCAGTGGGAGTAAGAGACCAGCAAGAGCAGAGCCTTGACCAAGACCCTTCTCGCCATTGCTGGCCGATGGGGCTGTAGAGGAGGAAGGAGCTGCTGTTACCCAGCCACTGAGTCCTGCCCATGCGGGAGATGAGGGAACTGTGTCCTCCATTTGCTCCAACCAACACGGTCTCCTGAAGGGTAGAATAAGGAGGAAAGGTCACTCAAAGCTATAACTATTATTAAAACAAAACCAGAATTATTTTTCAAGAAAAGGGGTTTATACCAGTGGCATAAAACCCAGCAGCGTGGGAAAAGCTATCAGACTTTGAACAGCTCTGAATACTGCTATGTAGTAATGTAAATTTAGTGAGTGCTTGGTTACTCAACACTCAGCATAAATTAATCTCTATTAATATGGAAAAGATTTGCAGGATTGGGACAACCTTTCTACTATCCTCAAAGAGTTGCTTTTGAGCTTTTTAGGCAGCTATGTCGAATTATTTCCGCATTATCAGTTTGCAAAAGCTGCACTATTGTTATGATGACTATTTAAGCAAAAGTGCATCCTTTTTGATATTTCCAGTGTCTGTTGTGGGAGGACGACACTTCACACCCAATTACACACCGTGATGGATTCATATTTCTTGATCAATGACTCCGAAGCCCTCAGGAACAACACTGCACAGTGACCCTGCATCACAAAGTCTAAATGAGATGATTAGTAACGTGCAGAAAAAGTGTCAGAATTTCATGCATGTCAACACTACTGTTAACCAGTTTCTGTCTGCAGCTGTGGTTCTGAACTGGAGGGAACTTCGATCACTTCAGCACAAAGTTGTCTGATGGAAACAAGTGACTGCAGAGATCACCCAGAGAAGGAGCACAACTGTCACGAAATCAACTGGTTTCCGTGTGTCCACCTGGATCGAGTTCCACAGGACTTCCATTTAGCAAAAGCAACAATCACAACTCAAAATCAAAAGCAAAATATTTATGCACTTACTGACAGAAATTTATATTTATGGAGCTTGAAAATACAGTGGAAATCAAGAACTTTAATGAAGACCCAATGTACATCAATGTGGCTAGGCTCATTACTACAGACGACAGGTTTCAAGTACATGCTTCAATTAGGGTCACAAAAGGTAATGAGGTAATTAAAAATGTTTTTATACTACTAGCACTATAAAGTCATCTTTGTTAAACCACTGGAAGCTTGTTCTATATCGTTCAAAGGAAATGTTATATCTCTCAGAAAACAACTTATGGAAACGTTGGGCTTGATCCACATCTCGGTCCTGTTGTGTAAATATAATCACAACTGTCGGACATCTATCCAGGAGAAACAGCGTGTGAATCAACACTGAGTAGTGCAAAAATAACTCCTGTATTTGTTTTAATAATCATCATCACTGTGAGTGTTCGGAAGCACCAGTCACGTCGCATTTAAGATTGTTCAGCAGATTAGAAAACAAATTAAATGAAAGCCCTTAAAAATTATGTTTTGTAGGTAACTAAGAAAATTACCACATGCACTCTGGTTCATAAATGGGAAATTAAACATGATTTGGTGCAAATAAAGAAAGCACAAATAAAACAAGGCCACTTGGTATTTGTATTCAAAGCACTTTACACACGCCAGTCGATTACCTCCCTGCACGTCCTTCCAGCCCCTGATCTAACGGAGAAATGCAGGCTCACGGCAGCCCGGCGACATGGGCGTTATTAACCCATTTTTCATAGCTGGAAACAGAGACGCGAGCGAGGTGGGTCACTCGCCCGCGGTCACGGGGGCTCTCGGTGGCAACACTGGAAATTGGACTTGAGCCTTGTTTATAAGGCAGGGTGCAGGGCAGTTCATTTCAACCTGAGATGTTTCAGCGTCAGAAATTCATCAGCTTCCATCGTATGGCTGAACTGATATTTCAGTGTCTGCCATCTCAAAAAGTCTCCAGCTACTCATATAACTCATTTTTTCTTCCTAGGCTAATTGCAGTAAAAATTTTTCTCCTTTATGAAATCCCACTAATAATCTGTAATTAGATAGATTATTAGTAATAATAATCTAATGGATCAGTGTCTCCTCCCTGGCTGGATCTGTACCGTATCAGAACATGAGTCTGCGTGTTCCCATAACCCAGGTGCCAATTTTTTAGGTGGGATGAAGACAAGCAGAGGGAAGACGGTGGTGTGGTATGTTGGCATTTATCAGCATCAGTGGTCAGCTTACGAAGCATTGTGTGAGTACGTGTCCAGTTCTCCCTGCTCCCACTGCCAGCGGATTGTACGATTCCTCTTTACTGCCTTTTGGGTTTCCCCTTGAAGTCCCTTTCAAGTCAGAGGAAGACGAGATATTTTGCATTCACTCTTAGAGTGAACTACATCGATGCAGGAAACAGCATTCAAGGAGCATTTGGATACCATCACTCTGCCAATGCCAGGTAATCCTCTGCTGAAGATAGAGGACACGAGAGGTTCGAAACAGTTAAATAAAATGGATTCAGACTCTTCAGCCACTAGGGTGGTTTCTAATATATGGCACATCATTTATTTTTGAATACTATGGTGACATGAGTGTCCTTTTAAAGGCTAAGGATGAAATAATTAAAAATGGCTAAGTGACCTTGAAACTCGTCTCCTGTGAGTCAATAGGGGCTGTGCACATTAATTAGTGTTTTTCAGTTTCTACCCTTAATATTTACCAAAACTGAAAAGCTTTCCATCAGTCATTCAAGGGCAGGCCTGGGTAGCCTGTGACAGTTGACATATTTGTCTTTATCATGATTTGCGTTAGCCATGATTTAATTTACCAAAACACATTTAATATTTTGTTATAGGCAGTTGTGTTGAAAATAATATGTTTATTACCATTTCATTTCCAAAAGTATCTATGAATAACAAATTTGATTTCTAGCATTAGAGGCTGGCTATTTCTCATTAGTGGTAGCAATATGAGATAAAGGACACAAAAGTATTTTGATTTATTAGAAGGGACATTAGCTCAAGAGGTACAAATACAAGTAGCTTAATTTTAGCATACAGATTGATAAGCAGTTCCTAATTCTTAGAGTGACTTTAAAAAAAAACAGACAGTTGTTACTTTATTTAATAAAAAGCACTCCGAAGAAGTGCTTGATTGAGCTTTGTTTATACACTTCTTATTAACAAGAGGAGAATGAAATTTCTAGCAAATACCAATCAATAACAAAGAGAAAAATGTAGCAGTAAGACCTGTTTTGTTGCCAAACTATTGCTGAAGTCTCACAGCCAGGTACACTAAAGGCTAGAGTAAATAAGGCACTAAGGAAACACAAGCCAAAAAAGACTTGCACTGGTGAAGAAGTGAATAGGATGAATGTTCTCTATTTTCTTTTGCATTTCTATGCTAGGTCAATAAGTTATTGTAATCAAACTACAGAAAAAAAAATCTCTTTTGAGCTTTTGCAGTTCCATTTTACTTTCCTGGCCTGAATCTTTCAGCATTATCTTGTTAGATTAGAGGATGGTGTGATTAGGCCTTCACCAATGAGAAAAAAGGAAATAATTTTAAATAAGAATTTTTTGCTTATGTTTGTTGTTTAACTAGACAAACGTTAATCATATTGCATTTGTCAACTCTGAAGACAAATAACCTTGTCAGGAGATGCCTTATCGCCAACCAATACCATATGTGCTTGCAGAGCTTGAAATATGCACCTGCGCTCATAAAGTCCAGAGCAAGTCCAGAGACAGCTCTCCACGTCAGCCAGATCTCTGTTTGCTGGCAGGACTTGCCTGCCTGGTTCTTCTGGGGGTCTGAATTACTGCTTGCCTGAAACAAACTGATTCAGTTCCACCAGGCGAATCAGAAGTTCCAGCTGTGAAGGACGTTGGAAGCGTAATCGTTTTCCAGCACAGCTGACTCCAAGTGCTAGCCCGTATTTTTGCCCCGTATGAGGCCGGAAGGTTTGTGCGGCAGTGTTTGTGCATCAGTAGAGCCTAAGCAGTGAGTGATGTTTTCTTGCTTTGCTCATATCAGAGATGTTGGGTACAGTGTGCTGAAGGCAGATAGTCCATAACATAGTGTGTTGCAATGTCTAGCAAGGTCTGGTAGTGTCTGTAGGCTAGATGCCGCCTAATTATGAATTTACTTTAGTGTGGAACATTACTTTCTACTGTTTCCAATGACCATTACGGAATTCAAATTACCACCAACAATCAAAGTTGGACAGCAAAGGGTAATACAGCTGAATAAAAATATTTTTAATAATATTTAAAGTATTTTTAAAGCATTAATGTGATTTTTTTTTTTTAATTAGACATTCCTCTGCACTGCAGTAGTTCCAATGCAGCTGGTCCAGAGACCAACTAATTCAAATGGCACTTCTTCATCTTCCTATCCAAGGTAGCTCTGCTAAAAGTTTCTGAAGATTTTAGTTTTCTAAATGGAAAAAATGAGATTCTGTTCTTGTGAATACTTACACACACTCTTAATTTTATGGACATAAGGAGTAAGCTCCTTATCTATCATGTAAAGTTACAATCATGTAAAGTTAAGCATATGTATATGCTTATTCTTTCATGTACATAAATCTGGACAATTCTTCACAGTTAGGTTGTAAGGAATTATCAGCTTGTGCTGAGGCTGGTTCTCAACAATTTATCAGGAAATAAAGATATCTATCTTTGCTTTGGATTGTAGTAGAATATAAGTGATTTCCCTGAACATTAATATTAATTAAGCTATGCTTTGTACTTACTTACTTCTTTGCTATCACACACAAACACACAATATTACTGATGCTTTGCTATTTCAGTTATCGTCAGTCACTGACTTCTTTGCTATGTGTGATTTTTTTTTGTTAAATATGTATCTAGTTATGAACAGAGTAGCTATATTTAGACTTTAACCTAAGTGATATTGAGCCAGTAAAGGTAGTTCTCAGTGCTAATATTATGCTGCTGCAGCATATGTGACAATTGAAAGAGTTTTACAGAAAAGAAAAGAGAGCAGAACTGTTCTCTAGCTGCTACTCTTGTATTGGCAGCAGTTCAGGAACAGTTAACTGGGACAGAAAAGCTTATTAAAAGTCAACCATCATTTCAGTTTCATATATTCTGAACGTATATTTTATAGTACCCACAATTCATTTTATATTCCACCATCTCCCATTTCAGTCCGCTGCAGATTTGGGGTCAAAAAGCAATTAGAGAGGATCTAGTAGTAAGACCCCGATCCAAACCTGCACAGTCTAGAGGGTTCACAGGCAAGTGCAAAACACCTGAAAACGTCAAAGCGCTCAAAGCAGACTCTTAAATAGGTTAATGAGGCACCAGGACACTGATCTTGCCCACACTTGGGGCAGTGTCATCATAGCTAAACCCACCTCATGTCTTCCTACTCCCCATGGTCCATCCCCACCTACCTGCTGCCAGGCATCACCTGACAGGCAGGACCAGGAAGCCCAGAAGTACCAGTCGAGGGGAAAACCTGAATGTCATCTGCTCCAGCATCCTGCTTGAAGCAGGACCGTCCCTCAGACTAGATCGGGTCAGCCACCACCAAGCCCAGCCAACCTCGGGCAGCCGTGCTGCGATGGGACCCAATCTCCACCCCTCCAGGCGAGACTGGGCAGCCAAGACCACAGGATTAATGCGAGGCGAGACAGGAAAAGACTGGCTTTTCAGGCCTCTTCCCCATCGCATGCAGGACGGCAGTGTTACGGCGCACAGTTTAAGCCTCCGGCTCATGAGCTTACTGCAGCCTTTATATAAATCATGTCTTCTCCCACTAACCAACTACATTAAAGATAATAAAAACGTAAAGAGAAGGTCTTAAATTAATTAGTAATTGGGTATGCACTCCACTATATTATCTGTAGATTTTCGGATGTTACAAGAGGATCTCTTTAGTGCAAAACTCACTGTCAAAAAATGAAGGGATGCACATATAAATCTCACAGATTTATATTGCACTCTGTGTATGTATAGAATTGTTGTTCACACATACAACACACACGTTACAGAGCAGAACAAAACTGATATTATGAAATCACTTTTTCGCGCTTTACCTTTCTAAAAAATACCACTGCAGGCAACGTCCAGTTTTCGCTCTGCCTCTATGTTACATCTAATTTTCCAGCCAGCGGGGCTGAAGCAAAAGGAGGTCAAGTGACCGGTTCAGAATGACACAGGCACTCAGAGGCTCAGCAGGCCACCGGGACCGGCTCCGTCCATTAGACCACACAGTCTCCTCACTGTGCAGCCTCCCACAGGGCTAGGGCAGAAGATGATGGTGAGATTGTTGGTTATTTTTCTCTCTGCAAGCCTTATGATGTAATATTTATTACATTCTTAAATACTCGAAATCTTCTAGGCTGAGGCTGCTACATAGACTTAAGAGATGAAGTACTATAGAAGCATGTGAAGTAATATAAAGTACTTAAACCCATATCATTCACTACTTGCTACAGCTATATTTGTTTTGTCTGGTCTTTCTGGTCTGAGTTTGTTAAGCAGAGTTCTTAACTTGGGTGAAGTACTGCAGATGGGACTTTCAAAGCACGCTGGCAAAGAGATGGAGGTCTGCAGTCTGTTCCCACAAAATCAGCGATAAAGTCCTCATTTACTTCAATAAGCACAGGACGAGGTACAGAGTGACCCAGTGCAGCAGGGCACCTTCAGTTGCAGTGACCCTTTTTCAGCATGATTGAAGGATGCTTCATTTTTTTGTGGAAAACGGCCTCTATCCTATTTTTGCCATCAGTCAATCTGAGGTCTGCCACAGCTGGTGGAGGCTAGGAGATCTGACACTGAGAACATCTAAATTCTCTTAGCCTGATCACATTTTTTCAAGTGCAAATGCTGGGACACTTTGAAAGCAAATTGCATATAAGCAATTTAAATAAATTAAGATTTGAAGCTTTCTAGAATCCCAGTATTTTGTCAATACAATTAATACCATATCAAATACATTGCTTTTTTGTAAGACAGGTGAATTATCAGAGGTGGCTGTTATCTACTCTAAACACTTTTTTGTAACATATTAGGTTTTCTGAAGGTCCATCATGCAAAGATGGCAAATGAAACATACTCGTGGAAAAGTGACTGTTGCAAATATTAGAGATTTCTGTCCTATACTGTTACCATTAGTATGAGGACAGGATTAAAAAAAAATAAAAGGTTGTATAAATATTCAGTCCTTGACTTGTCCCATTTTGCATAAGTACTGTATGTCCTGCTACACTAATATAGCAACTGTCATATGTGGAAAAGGGGGAAAGTGATTTTTTTTTTTCCTTTTCATTGAAACCATGGGGTGAAATGCCTGTTTGGAAGGTTAAATCTGTTTGAACAGTGAGTCAAGTGAAACAGGGAAAAAATTTGCTTTGATGAGTCAGATTTAAGAATGTTGCTATAATGAAGGATAATTATGATAACGGAAATTAAGAACAGAATTATGATAATTGAAAACTCTGCTGTGGCAGATACGAGAAGACCCTGCAGTTCTGGGGCTGTTAAATGTTACCATTAAAATGCTGATAATTAGAAATACTTGATAAAGAACGGGTGAACATTTAGTTGAACAAAACCTTAACTATTACCTTCTGATAATCCTGTTAAATTGCACACTGTATTACATGTTTAAGTCTTCTATGACTGAGACTGCTTGATGGCAGAGTTGATTTCCAGGATCTAAAGCTTTCATCTTATTGCTTTAGAAATAGATTTAGCCAAAAAAAAGAAAAAAGAAAAAAGAAAAAAAAGAAAGAAAGAAAAAAAAAGAAAAAGAAAAAAGGCCAGGAAAAGACAAGAAAACCTCCTGCACTTCAGCCCACTGCTCTGATCAAGCACAGACCAGATATTAAAAGACCTAATTCCAATGAGAGTTAGCTTTATGACCCTGTTCTTTGCATTGTATGAGTGAAATTTCCCCATCCCTGCCGCTCTCTAAAGTTCATTTCAGGCTGAGGTTGCGGCTGTACAGTGCGCACTGATTCCACTCGCTTACATGAATTTTATGGCTGCTTTTCCTCTAAGTAATGGAGCTGCTTATGTTGGCTGCTCTGAGAGATTTGCTTAGCTTCTTTTTCCTTGGGTTACATGAAAAGCAGCTTTCTGATCATCCATGCAGAAAAAAATGATGTGCAGTAGAAGGTCATCCAAAAAGCCAGAGAAGTGTATTATCCGAAGGCTATTTTCACACTGGGACACACCGAGATAAGTAGATAAGATTTGTTTAGTGTATGAATTATTTTAGATAGTCTGGAAATGAAATGATTTGGGTCCTGGAACACAAAGAGGAACGAAATAGCTAGAATATTGCTAGTAGAGCCAATTTAATAGAATTTACCACTTGACTAGCAAGTAGCTGCCGTCATTTCAGGGGCAGCATGGGGTCCAACCCTGCAAACACACGATACCGGCAGTCCCAGAGTCCCAGCCCCAAATGAAGAAGTCACTGTGTCCATAGCAACACGCGGCAGTGTGAAGTATTTACGCACCTCCGCAGCTCTCCCACCCTGGCACTGCTGAGGACGTGGACCAGCTGTGCATGACTATTCCTGTTTATGTCACCACTGTTTTAACTCCACATTACAAACCTTGTTTCCCCAGCAAAGAGCATCTGCTCTTTGAGTGACATGTTTTTAATGTGCTGATTTATCATTGTCAGATACAGGACTTTTATTGCTGGAATTTGAATATTGTATTTAAGGTGCTTTTGTGATTACAGATATTTTACATATAAATTGCTTTATATTACAAAAAATATATTCTGTACTTTTCAGGCAGTCTCTTTCTCCTGTGTTTCACATTTTTATATCTTACCCTGCATGGGTAAGTGGACATGAATTGCTGTCTGCTCAGGATAGATACAAGCCAGGCTTAAGTGCTGGATCAGCAACTTCTCCTTGATCTTGCTTGTGTTAAGTGACATAGGTCATGATGATTGAAGAAACATGTCTGGTGAAATGGGCATGGTGGGAGACGGGTTTGCAGCCAAACACAAGAGCCAGGCTCAGAGGCGCCTGAGATCAGCTGCCATCTTCAATCCACGATGTAGAGCAGCTGCGAGTCCGTCGTGCAGATGGCCTGGTTTGCAACCCAGCTCAGCCATCTCCAGGAGAAGCACGGAGACAAACCACGCAAGGCTGCCTGTCTAGAGGTTGGCCAACCTGCTACCAGTCCCCAGCTGCAGGTGTTCCCAAGGTTTCGCTGTAACACATGCGAGAAGGATAACAGCTCACGATCAGAGGGTGGAGGAGACACCATTGCCAAAAAAATTATTTACGTAGAGATGTGTCTGGGTTGGACTCCACAGGTCATTAAATGCACTCATGTCAAAGGGTGCTTAGGGTCCCAGGTCTTGTTAGAGATGTCAGCCTACCGGAGAAACAGGCTTGGTACTAAGCTTTTCCAGATATTTAATAATATTTGTAGTCAGTAATTGCCTTTGTAGCATTATGTTATGGAAATGCTGAGACCCAGGGAAGCGTTACAAACTTCAGCTCTTGCTCAGAAAACACTTAGTTTCATGGTTCAGATTTCGAGTTTGTATAATGTATTCACAAAGATATGTATCAGCTAACTAAAAATACAGAGCAACTCAAAAAGTTTGAGCTGGAAGAAGCTGATCTCCAGGTGGTGTGATAATGACCATAACTGGTGAATATCGTCAAATGAGCAACCAAACCTCTCAACTGCCTTTGGATGGCTGCAACGGCTATAGTAGATGCTAAAGTAAGGCAAAAGATGAAGTACAACTTTCTTTTCTATTTGTAGAGGGAGACTCCACTTTACAAATGCTATTTCCCCCCCCCAGCTCCCTTTCAAAGGAGAAACATCATCAGATCTGAGATGGACTTTATGAGTCTTCTATGGGGCCTTACTTCACGATAGACAAATAGTTGATGAGCTGAGCTACTACCTTGCTGGCTGTGTTAGGAGCCTTTTTCTTTACAAGAAAAAGGATGCAATTCAGACTGAAAAGAAATAAATACAAGAAAATCAGGAAGTCTACTGAGGTGTCTTTGTGGGAATAGACAGGAACAAGCTGCCCAGGGAGCAATGGAAATGTCGCAAGAACAAAAAGAAAAGGAATTAGCTATTGCTGGTAAAGAGCATGAGCAAGCAGCTTATCTCACATAAGCTATGGAGAAGACTGGAAATCCTGGATGGAGACAATTATACTACAAGACCAAGGCTGAGGATAGCTTGCAGCTGAGTGAAATTTCAGGAGAAAAAGTCCTTCAAAGAGCTGAACGATTTCTTGCTGCTTGCAAGAAGGGACCCTTCCTCCTATCACAAGCATTTTCATCAAGACAATTGTAGTAATGTTTAACTTAATCTATATATCACTAACATTTATTTCTACAAGAAAGAGTATCAGGAAGCTCCAGATAAAGACTGGTAAGTGGTATTCTGTGAGCTGTAAAATCCAACTTTTCTTTCTGCAGCCTGGCGGCTTCACAGGGAGCGTGAAGGAAAGTAGTTGAAATAACACCACCATCTGCTGGTCAGCCCGTTAATACGGCAGACGGAAAGGCCGCGGGATAAGGTGCGTGGAGCTACCCAGCACATCTCTTTGGGTATGTACCAGAATACAGCTGGGTAAGCCTTCACCACAAAATTTTTCATTATTTTTATTATTAATGTTGACTGATGCATTTCCAGGCTGCTATCTTTGTAAGGCAGAGCTAATAGATGCATAATAGAAAATGACTGCCCTGCAAAGAGGTACATGGGAAGGGAAATGGGGAACATTTTTCTTAGCATTTCTGTGCAGGAAGTAGCATCAGTACAGCAGCTGTGGCCTGTAAAATATGTATTAATTTGATTCCCATCAAGACTGATATTATTTGCTCTTACAGATCTGTTGCTAGGTCACATGCAGTTGCACTCATCAAGCCTGCCAAGCAAAAACCCAGAAATAGCAATGTCCACTGACAAGTTGAGATGCATGCCATGGCCAGATGCAGGAAACAGCGTGTGACAAAGACCCCAAAATTACTCTTGCAGGAAGTGTAAATGCCGCAGAATTTCTTGCTGCTGTGGATATTAGACTTACTGTAACCTTCTTCCACACTCATTTCTAATACAAATCATTTCCAGTAACATTGAGAGGTATATCTGATACATAGATGGCATTCTGCAAAAATGAGCTGAAAAGCCAGGAGTCCATCAGCTCAGCTAACATGTTAAGGCACATCATTTTCTGTAGCCTAAGGCACAAACAAAGATGAGGTAACTCGTATCACATGGCCCAGTTTTTGCCTTCCCTGCCCAAATGACCGGCTACTTGCTAACAATTGGATCAGTTGAAAATAGCTCTCACAGAAGTCAGAAGCAAGGTTAAAATGTGTTTCCTTTAATCTGTGGAAAGAATCACGCTGTTATTAGCCCCCAAATTAAGGTGATTCTCTCTCGGAAGAGAGACAGTGAGATTTCCTCCCTCTGCAGAGGAAGAACTGCTGGAGCTGTATGAGATACGAACCCCCCATCAGGCCCTCGAGTTTTCTCAAAGTTTTAGGCACTGTTAATGCCTCTAGCTACTTCAGGTCTCCACAGGGTAAAATTAAAAAAAGATCAAGTCATTAAACCTCCTTATGCTCCTGGTAGATGCCACTGACATTTAAAACGCTTTCCATTTTGGGAATGAATGTTCAGAGGAGACATAATCCATTACCTGAGCGGCAAAGACTTGCTAGGAGGTAGGACAGGACCAAGCACACCTGCTGTATGGGGCACTGGGGTTCAGCATAATGCTGCCCTGCTGGGGTGGCGCTTAATGGGTCCAGAAGCTGGGTGAAGACCCTGGATGGTGGGTAACAGGTCTTGAAGCTGGGAGAAGAATATGGCCATTTTGGGACAAGACACGTGAAGGCAGTGGGAATACCAGCAGATGCACAGCTGGGAAAGACCACAAGCTTTGGCTGAGCCCTGCAATGGTGCAAGCAGATGTGTGGCTGCAGGTCCCTCAAACCTCTTGCTGGCCATCAGTCAAGGCTTTCTCCAGGAGAGCTCAGTGCAACCACAGCTGAATATTCATCCAGGGTCCTGTATGTTGTTTTCTGGATGGCTGTTACATTAGATTCTGCTTAATATTAATGTATATTTTTACAGGTGAATGATGGCAAATCTTCAGCTTCCAAAACCTACTTACCTTCCCTGAAAAAGTATCCTTCCTCCTAATATATTTACTTATTTATATTTACATATAAATTAAAATTAATAGCATCAGATAGCCAAGGTGCAATTTCTCTGTCAGTAGCAGAAGCAACAGTAGCTCTTGTGCATTTATTATGATTAAATATTATCAGCGTTGGTCGCACATGAATGAAGCCATGCCAGGAGTTGATTGTCTATGTTACACAGAAAAGAACTTGGAAGGAAAATTTTTAATCCTTCTTCTTTTTTAAACCTGTTACCTATCCCAAAGCTACGTGCTGCTTTATGCCTGGGTATCTCTATTGTTCCCGAGATGTATCTGCCTCAGCAAAGTTATTAACACTCTGCAAATGATAGATCTAGCAAGGCTAGTGTTAAATTTATAAGTTCAGAAGAACTATCTGGGAATAATTTTTAATAGGACAACCAAGAGCAATTACATTACTCAATATCATAATGTCAAACACAAGATCATAATGATATTGCCAAAATATTTAACAAATAATGTAGGGAGAGTGTATTTTCATCTCAGTGGTGAGATAACCCTATCTAAAGCTAACCCAGGGTTTCTGAACACCTATCATCTGTGGTATTTCTGTAAGTATTTTTGCCCTGAACTGCTTTCAAGCTGTGATGGCTCTGAATACTCCACAGGTGTAAGTAAAGGGTTTTAAAGTAAAGGATAAGTAAATTGCTTCTCTTGATGACGCTGGTTCAAAGAATACCACGTGGACGGAGAAGACAGCTTTAAGGCCATGGATCCTCTTAAGTAGCTCTGTGTGCTTTGTAATTGCTTTCATGCAAACACCAAAGCCCCAGACTTTTTTGGCATACTTTTCTGCAACATGTTTTTTTGTTTTGAAGTATGTTGTTTGTTATGAAGTGTCAGTTTAGCTCTGCCATCCCGTGTATATCACCAAAGCAGGTTGCTATAGTTAATCCAGGAAAATATATATACATATATATTTTTGGAAGGCAAGCACGAATAAAGTTAGTGGTGCAAGGAATTATTTTCTTTTGTAGAGCCATCAAGTAATCCAGTGTTTACTTCAGAAAATACAGTACAACATATATCATGAGTCCATTAGCAGCAACAACAAATCTCTTCTGACTCTAGAGGAAGAATTAATTATTTACATGTTTCTTATTAAGTTTTTACCTACTGTTAACAGTAGGTTTTAAAAGAATTTCTTTCAGTCTGTGATCAAAGTTTAGAACAATCTCATTTACAAGCAGTATATTTAGTTCCTTTTAATTATTTGCAGTCTACCACAAAATGACATTTGCAATTTGTAAGCATTGTGGAAACACTGCAGGTATTCCAGAAATTCCTGACAAGTCTTTTTGAGCAGCCAACGTTTTTACTCACTGACATTGACACGCTATTAGACCTTGTGCTAACGTAGCAGATACTATGCTATCTTGCGGATGCGTATCTTGTCCTCAGCGTTCAAAAAATATAAAACCTCACAAAAAACTTACAGCTATCTGTGTTTTCACCATGCAGCTGATGGTCAGGTATTTTTTCAGAGTTGTGTCTTTTCTTTGACACATCTCTGTAGGACTATTAGTGTGATTATGGGCATCAGGTACTTTACATCATCCGTACAGGATACAGGCACAGTACAAATCCGTACGTTATCAGTACACTATCCATAGTGTACTGATTTAGAACATATTTAGGACAAAATCTCAAGCTTTGTCCAGCCAAACCTGGACTCAGTCTTCAGCAGAACCATTTTAAAGGTGCATATGACAAAGGGGTCTTTATGTTTAGCCCTGGAACCTTCCTGGAAAATTTATGATAATTTCAATAGAAAATAGGCAAAGTCCAACTGTCTTTTGGTACCTTTTTGGCTTCCTTAGATCCTAAAATGGGAGAGGAACCATACCGTACCCAACGATGCTCCCTTTTGATTCCCACGTCTCTATGAGTTTGTGAAAATCTACTGCTTCCAGGATTATTTTTTGATTTGTTTTTTTTTCACCCGGTGGCTGACTTACCAGCTCATCCAATGGTTCATGAAGTGGGATTTTGGTCTCCTCCTCCCCAGCGGTGCTCTTTCCCTGGGACTTACCCCGTGCAGCGGGTTGCCCCGCGTGTGGGCAAGCGCTGCCGGCTTGGCACGACCCTCCGGCGGCACCACGTCTCCTGCGCCTGGTGCAAACGGGAGCGACGCAGCCACGGCACCACGGATCGGGCTGCTGTTCCTCTTGCCGAGCACTGGCCAGCACCAGCTGCCTCTGAGGAAAGTCCAACAAACCTGATAACGAGCGCTCAGGGAATAACAACTAGTGGGGCCACACCGAATATTTTATATTCATTGTACACGCCAAAACATTGTAAAAGGCCTGCATAAGCTCTTGGTTTTCATACAAATATTTAGCCTACATTTAAACACTTAGGTATAGTAAATTCAGCATTGTATAATACTATGGAATATCACAGATTTAAGATTTATTACCAAAGGAAATTGCACTGAAACAATTTATTGGAAACAAAACAAAACCCATGACTTGATGATGGATGACTTTGTTGTACAGTCTTAGACCAATTATTTTACAAAGCATTTGTTACGTTTGACTTTAGGCCAAGCAACAATGTAAGTTGACATATTCTAGAATAATAACAAAAAATGGACAGGTTGTAATATATTACAGAGTCTGCTGCAAGAGCAAAGCGTGTTTAGATAGAGTTATAAAATCAGCCACCTTGATAACCTAGCCAATCGTATTTAGTCATAATTTAGCCACTGATATTTAGTCAGTTCTGCTAAATGTATAATAAAATACTGTAATCCAATGAATCACAGGCTCTGTGTCCCTTATTGCTCTTTATCGAGTTAACTCTTCAGTGAGATCCTATTACCCGCAGTGATTACAGGTTCACAGCATGGGAGTCGAAAACAAATTTGGCAGGTGCAAATGCCTGCTCTTTTTTTTTATAGCTAAAGAGGAAAAGTGTGCTGTAACCCAGTCTGTCGTAACTTGGAGCCGTTGTTTTGTAAAACTCTGCGCACTCTGGGGAGAAATTCGTCCCTTCTTGCTGTGCAATTCTCTGCAAATCCACTTGGCTGCGAGCAGCCTGCCCAGCTGGGTGGGCAAAGGGCTTGCCCCCATTTCTGAAAAGTATTTCTAATGCTACGAAAAGACCCGGACATCATTATTTTAGGCAATCATGCTAAACTAATAATATGCGCTAATAGGAAATTGTGAGAGGAGCATTTTGTGGTGGGTGGCGTACACAGGTCAGTTGTCTTCCTTCCATCACACACTTCACATCTGAAGTGCTTTGCACTTCTCTGGCACCAGAGTCACACGAAAAGGACCTGGGCAGCATCAGGTAGTTCAGCCCGGCGGTCAAGGAGAAGACTCAGTTGTGATGAAACAACAACCACCACCTTTTCTAGACAACTATTAGGAAAACGAGGGTTTTAATTAACGCTCAATCATTAAAAGACAGAGTTAGAGACTGAGTAAGAGCATTCAACTAATAGGGAGTCAGCTGTGTAAAACCTATCATGAGACATTAATGAGCTATAGTCCAAATGGATAAATGTGACTGAAGTCTCTAATAAAGCAAAAAAGAATTTCTTCATTTTATATAAATAGATAAGCTAATGCTTGTTTGAGACCTGCTGCAATAGGCTAACTTCAGTAACAAGTATGGCATCAGTTTGAGCCAAGATAAAAACGAAAGCTGGAAAATGAAGTATTTTCTCTGCTGCATTTGTGTTGTTTCAAAAGCAGTGTTTGCAGAATTCTCAGGTGACTGACAGCAAATCTCATGTTGCCTCTAAAACTGAAGGGATGAAGAAACAACTGTACTAATAAATAATGGGAATAACTGATTGTAGAAAATATTTGTATTTTACGAACATTAGAAGCCAAAGCTTATTATACTAAAGGTGAAATGTCCTTTAAAAAAGCAGTTAGGAAATCTAAGGTCATGAAAATATACAAGTTTGTTGAAATGGATAACAGGAAAGCAGAGCAAAAAGAAAGGAAGCATTAAAAAAAATAGCCTGAAGGAGATCTTTGTATAATGTGCGGCAGAAACACTATTTAAGAGCAGCCCATTGTCTACTGCCCAGAAAGCCCAGAAAGGTTTGTAAAGTAGAGTTATGATTCCATTTTCTGTGATAATTGGAACGAATGCTTACCTCAGTGGAGAAAAGAAAAAAAAAACTCACCTATTTGTAATGTTCATTCACTTTAAAATGTTAATGGACTATAACAATAAGTATTGTTCTATTAATTCTATACCACTAAGTTTTCATAGGTAAGTAAAAAAAAAAAGATGAATTAATGAGACATCTGTTATTTATAAAAGCTGAAATAATGCGTTTAGAGTGCTTCTGTTTTTATTGAACACCTGCTATTCCCTCCACACAATTTTCTTCAGAAAAAAATTCTGTAATGAATTGATTTTTACCTGTTTCAAAAGACGAGAACCTTGGATTTGCACAATGACTGGTCGAGAATACTGAAAGAAGGAAGTCTTGCAGAAAATAAATTATTTGGCTGGCTGTGAATCGGCCCCTGGCTCCTGTGAGGTCTTTCTGAGCTCACTGTTGGAAACTTGCTTTTTCCATGTGGCAATGTGTATAAATCAGATTAACTCCTCTGAGATCAGGGGAGTGAATGGATCCGATGGAATCTAGCTCTTTTTTTCTGTGATTTCTCTAGTTCCTGTTATTTTCTGAGGCATTAAAGTGGTGACTGCTTAGAGGCTGATGCCAGTATCAGGGGTAAAACACAGAGATTCCAGAAAAGCAGTTTGTTTCTATAGGAGAGGAAGGAGGGTTTCTTGTCCATGCCTGGAAGTACCATGGCAATGACCCATGTTTCAGCAGCTCCTCATCCAAGGCACTATGAACACGTGACGTTCTCCACACATCTTGTCCGACTTGAAAAGATGATATCTAATTTTAAAAGATTATTGTTTAGCCCAGAAAAGAGAAATTCATGAGCTGCAGTACAGCCTTTCTGTTCTCCCAGTTGAAAAGTCCTGTAAAATCTCTAGAGGAAGAAGTTTCAGGGAAAAAAAAAGGGAAAAGGAGGGAGCAGCAGATCCCTGTGGATGATAGTTGAGGTGCCATGACTGATTTATAGGTTTGGAAGATATTTGCAATGCCCATGCTATACTTGTTCTGGGGATAAAGAGAGGATTTAATTCACTAGTACTATCAATCTGTTACCTTTCAAGACAGTAAATTCACTAAATTCGCTAAAAAAAAAGCAATTCAGTTTCATAGAGTTGTTGTAGTAATATATCATTTATCATTTGCTGTATGTAAGTACCAACAGCACAAACATTTAAAATCATCAGTAGATCCATAAAGAGATGAAAGAAAAATGTTTCAGAATAAATCTCTGTCTTTTCCAAAGCAACCTACCCTGTGATGAGGTTATAGAGCAAAACATATGCTACCAGGAGTTTGAAAAAAAAATTTGCTCAACAGTAAATGTTTTAACAGAGTTGTTAAAATTCATTTCTTATTTTTTTATGAGGCTAGTGGCAGGAAGGAGAGGGGGAACTGGAAAAGTGGGCTGATCTGCCCTGCCTTCCGCTACAGGCAGCGCAGTTGCCCCAAGGGACAGCTCAGAGCCCCTAAAATTACTGGGAGTACCCTATGCAGGAACCTAACTGTCCTTATTAACTTTAATGGGCTTGTCTCTTAATCTCAACCATTAATCTGATCCTGATGAATAGCCCCATTAATACTTAGATTAACCTATTATCTCTGAAAATAAATAATATCCGCAGTATTTTTCCTTCTTGAAAGAACACCGAAAGGCAATTGAATCGAATTAAGGAAGTGACCTACACTCTAATACTCCCATTTTTCTGCTGCTTATTTTCATACATCCACAAATTATTCATATTTTATTCTTTGATGCTCTTTATATTGTGTTTTCATTACGCCTATGATGTTTATTATTTACACCTTGCACCACCTGCTCGTTAGGCAGCGAAGAGGCAACGCCTATGCCAAAGAAGTTGAAGCAACCGGGTCTGCTCATGGGGAGCCGTGCCGAGGCCTCCTCCAGCTAACTGGGCTTTCTTTGAACACCACGGCTGCCTACGGAGATCCTCTTACGATATCAAGTAGCAAAAGCCAAGATGGAAAAGGAGGAGGAAAGAACAGATGACAGATATACAGATAGTCGGAGTTTTTAATGCTGTTTTTATGCTGTTTTTAACCCCAGCCAAATTCCTACCTTTTCTTATTAAACCTGATGGTTCTGCTCTGATTCTTGTTATTACTCCTTGGCCTGAAGGTCTAGGGTTTTTGGCAGTGCACTGTTTGCCCTTTATGATTTTGAAGACTCAGGTTTCTTCAATAAGAAAAATTCCAGAAAAAGGCTGAATGAAATGGTTCAAAGTAGGAGCAATGCTTTTCCACTTCGTGCCTTTAAACTATAGATACTGATGAAAAACTCCTATTCAATGCTTCTGTGCTGTCATTTCATTGAAAGAAAACTGTTTCTTAAACGGAAAGTTCGCTCAATGAGATAATTCAGTCTGCAATTTTTCTGAATAATAGTGATTTCTGTATTAGTGTTATCTATCCATAATAAGTGCTATGAGTATGCATTTTTCTTCTTCTTTATTTTTATTATCCAGTTAAGGAAAGACATACATAATTTAACTTGAAATCACTGGAGAGGGTGTCAGAACAGACAAAGAAGTTTGCCAGAAAAAATCCAATTGTTTTTGCCTACTACAGCCTGTGTTGTTGGACCAGCCCTCAGAGATCAAAGTGTTTTGAGAATTTGGAGTCCATGAGACTATCGTGATATAGTCACACTTACTCGGCTTTATTTTGCAGAAGTACAATGAAAATGTATTCCCCCCCCCCCAATCAAGCATTTCATTTTGTCCCATCTGAACAACACAGTATGATGTCCCCAAAAGCTGAAGTGACTCCTCGTGGAAGACAGGATCGTGGTCAATTCAGGCACAACGGAGGCTCATGAAAAACGCAACAAACATTGAGCTGACCTAAGAATAAGAAAAGACTTCCGAAAAATCAGCATCCTTACCGCCAGTTTTTGTGTTAGCACGCTTTTCCGAAGCGGGACTCTGGGGCTTGCAGCGGTGAGCGTGGCGAAACGGCGGGGCCGCGCCGCCCCGAGCCCCAGCACCACGGTGCCCCGCGCCCCCTCGGCATCGCGGTCCTCCTCACGCCGCCCCGAGGGCCCCTGTGAGCAACCAACTGGTGTAGTTTCTCTGACGGACCCCAGCCCAAGCGCTCGTTCTCTGCGTGCCTTTTAGAAAAGGAGATGGTGAACGCGTTTCTTCAGTTCATCTCTTCTCTGCAGTCCGAAAGCCCGTAACTTGGGCCCGTTGGCTAACGAGGAGCAACGCACCAAAAAGCCATCAGGGCTCTTTCAGGGGAGCATCAGAAGCTGAAATACAAGTGCATTAAGCGATCAAAGGTATAAATCATTCTTTGCACTTCAGGGGCTGCGTGGAGAGGGGTATGTTTTTGTATGCTGAAGTATCATCCTAAAAATGGCAACTAGTCCTCACTTTAGTGAGAGTCTGGTCTTGCAAATTACGTGTACCGCTTCTCTGCACTATTTTCTGAAGAATCAGATTCATGAAAATGAAGGCACTTCTCTAAAGTCAAAAGGCTGCTATAGAGTAGACTGAGAAAACAAAGGAAAGCACAAAGCCTCATCACCGTATGATCACTGTTTTGTCTTTTCCCCAAACTAGGGACAAGATGAGATGAAGTGCTTCCCATTTAATTTCATTCACGTGTGCACCTTGAAATAACGGTGCTGAGGCGGAGAGTGGTTGTTTAGGTTAACACGGTGTGTGAACACTGTACTTTTGTTATAAGCACACCCAGCATTTCTCTGCAATATGTCAGTGAAGGTCACGAAGAGAGATGGAGCCGCCAGTAGAGACGGAGAATTTCACACCTGAATCCAAAATGACGTCCTGGTGGAGCAGGCCAGCTCTGTAGCCATCACCAGTTTTTATTTTAAATCCCCTCGGAGCCTAGCCCCGCTGTTATGCCACATTGCCTGCCCAGAGCAATGAGGAAGGCATCTCCCCGGGACGCAAGGGGGTTGATTCTTGTCACTGGACCATGCAGGTATTCTCCATCAGATAAAATAAACAAACCAAAATACACAGAGGAGGCTTTTGGCATGCGTAAGCCTGCAAGTTGAGACTCCCTGAGAATTTTATAACATTAAATGAAGATGTCGATTCCCTTCAAAGGACTCTGTCCTGCAAGGAGCCTGCGAGTCTCTGCAGGATGATGCTCTCTTTGGCCCCGTGAATATTGAATCATTTCTACGCCTAGAAAGCGACCCCGAGGGACAGCCGCATCGTGAGGGCAACGCTCGCAGGAACTGGAAGGAAACAAACCCAGACTGTCATTTTTAGCAGTCTCTAATCAGAGCATTGGCGCTCAAAAGGGCTGTACAGCCTGTCTGCTGCCTGGGGTGCAAAAGCAAAGTGTTAGCCACGCTCCATTTTTGAAAAGAAGAAACAAGTTATTCCTCTCTCACACCCTTCCTGAGGGGACAGGGGCAGATGGACACTTCCACACGACCTTAAGAAAACACCTGCATGATGGGACTCAAAATTTCACTGTTGCCCAGCGTTATCATTGACTCCCACCCTAAGGTTTAGTTCTGCATCTCAGGAAACAAGAAGTTTCAGAAAGCCTTCTCCCTGGGCATCATCGCTCTTAAAAACCCGTTAGCAGACTTCCTCCTACCTCTTCTGCGTCCACGTGGGTTGTCCAGGCCTCTCCGTCACTGAGTCAGCAGAGATCGCCTCGTGGTTCCCAGCAGATAACATCGATTTGCAGGGTGGGCTGTTTCAGGCAAACAGTCTCTTTCCCACAAAGGACAGTGAAGAGATGTGAACACCGAACGTGCGTATCCATCAGATAATTTTTGGCCTAAGTACTAGTCTGAGATGCTGCTGCCAGCTCCCAGCTGTGACTTTTGGCTTGTTTTTAACTCCCTATGTTCATTCCTACTATTCAAAATTAATGTAACACGAGACAGCCTGGTGTAAGCCTGCAGTGCCGTATATATCTTCTGTACAGACAGGGAAGGTAATTGCTTCAAATATTCACTATCCACACTTGACTACAGTAACTTTCTGGGGAGTTTTAGCTTTCCCTCTTATTGAGGTTAATCGTGTGGAGAGTGTGAGAATATTTTGCAATATTTTTATGCATGTTCCCCATGGTTTCGGTTTCCCACTTTTTTTTTTTTTTTTTTTTTTTTTGATTAATATTTGAGGGGAGAAGGTGGTGTTTGCTATTATTCTGCCTGCTGTAAGGCTGAAGCATTGCCTTGGGCTGGGAGAGTGGGAGATAGGGAGTATTTGCACCTCTCTGTCTAGCTAACCTCGAGTTCATTTGTCCTTCAGAGCTGCTGGAAGCAACGGGAAGCTTCATCTCATCCATACCAGTCCATACCATATCTACCATCTCTTCCAGGACACCCCTTGATGAAAACCTGCTGAAGAAGGAAAAAGGAAAAGGGATAAGCATGCCTACAAATGCATCCCTTTCTCCAGTTGTAGGAGGTCCTGAATATTTTTGGTTTAATGTTTCTGGCCTGGTTACTTTTGCTTTCCATATCCAAAAGACCAATTATGCCTGGAATGATTGCAGAAAGCTCTCTTGCTCTGATGCTTTTGGTTGCCAGGCTTTCACTTAGAAGGAAAAATCCCAATCCAGAGTGGATTTCAGTCTTTTTCATGAACCCATGAAGTTAAATGTTAGAATGATACCTTTAAGGCAAAACTTCAAGTCAAACAAGATTGTGCTCTCACGAGTAGGTAGAAACAGCTGCATATAAGTGCAAGCATTACCTAAAAAAGCTACATAAAGGTAAAATTTCAGTCGTGTTTCAAACAAACAGGAATTCTGTAACTTGTTATGGATTTGTACTCCATAAATGGATGACAAACTCTTAAGGAAAAAAAAACAGAAAGAAAGGGTTTGGACTCCTCTGAACTTAAAGGAATGTAATACAAAGGTCAATAAAACCAGTGGAAAGACTCCCAAGGAGCTAAAGGGCTATAGATCAGGCCTATGAAATGGCCAATCCAACGGGACTGCGATAAGCAGTAATTTTGCAATATCAAAGTGCAAAATCAAAATAAAAAAAAAATACGTTTAAGAGTTTCTTCTGAAACAACCTATGTTGCTCCCAGCAAATCCAGTTGTAAAACCTCTTCAGCGATTTAGTAAGCTGAAGGAACAGTATTTGAGACTCACTGGCTGTATGGTAAAATATTTTTAATGGCTTTGTTTATGCTGTTGAACAGCATACAGTGATTAGGCCGATTTGAATGGAATGTTTACAGACTTCTGTGTTTCTGTGTTTTCAGATAATTCCCTATATTTTCACTTAAACAAGCAGACACAAAATAATCGATCTTGACAACTCGAAGAAAAGAAGTAGTGATAGGTACGGAAAATACTAAACAGAGGGTAGAGATGCAATATATCCTAAATAAAATGTCATTAATATAGGAGTATAGCATGAGATTTCATAGAAATTCTTCATTCTACACATTAAGCTGACAATAAGCACTGAATGTAAGCAGTAGAAGGGACCATGCCCTAGTAACATGGCACTTCCAAATGCGATAAAACCTTCGAAAAATGTGTTTGACAAACATGAATGATTAAATTCTTTCAATACTATTTGCATCTGTTTTCCATTTATGTTATTATTGCTGATTAACCAATCTGCTGAAAATACATCTCATTTTTCATAATAATTTGGCAGTCCAAATGCTACCACATTTTATTTCAGTAGCAAAGACCAGCAAACAAAGATATATCAATCCAAGACACAAACCTCCAGAACCTCTGCGTGGGCTGCGCGGAGCAGCTCTGCAAGAGCTTGGCACTAGCATAAAACTAGAAATTTGAAGTGAAAAACTAAAAACCTGCACGCTTGTGTTTTTAACATTTTTAACCTCTTCTGACATAAACCCAATGCGAGCTGTGACTGCAATAATGTGCAGTTGGCGTTTCCTGCTTTAAAGCGTTTGGGTCAGAATCCTGATTTCTGCGGGGTGACTCCTACCACCGGCAGCGGCTGTGCGTGCTGCTCTCGCCCGGTGTGCGTGCGTGTGTGCGTGCGTGTGCGCGCCCGGCCCGGGCGTGCAAACCCCAGCAGCTGCGGGGACGCGAGCTCCCGGCTCATCCGTGTGTGCCTGCGGGGCGAGCGTACAGCCGGAGGGCTCTCCTCTTGGAAAGCTGGGGATCAATGGCACGCCAAGCCCTCTCCAAGGAATGGCGTTGAAAAGGGGGAAAACAAAATCAAAACAGGCAGGCAGGCTGATGTCTTTCCCTGCAAAGTTTCGTACTTCAAAAGTTAACTTCTAAGGAACTGCAGATGTACGGGTAGAGCCTCCCTTGGACAACATGCAGCAGCCCTCACCTTCCCACCAGCATCTCCAGCTTGTTGCCTTCCTCTGCTGGATTCCCGTGCTGCCCGTCAGCACAGAGTCCGCTCCGCTCGGTAAGGATTTTGCACTTTTTAATTATTCGACAAGTCACTAGGGGGACGGAGTTCATGTGTATTTTAAACTGAGATGGTCTTGTTTTCATTCACTTTTGAATGTGGGTTAGAGCAGCAGAGGGCTGTTACTAGAAAAGCTATCTAAAATAGACTGGAAGTAAGGTTAAAATAAACAACTTTTACAAAGTGATGCAAAAGCTCACGGCGAGAACCAACCCTGCTTACGGGGCACGATGTTTATCGTCCATTACAGGATTTTGTTTGACTATTCTTTCTTTTTTAGCTAGAGAAATTGCAAAACTCTGAAGATTCTTGCTTCCTACTAGAAAAATTCGGGTGATTTAAGGAATATTCATAACATTTTCCTATAAATGGAATATATTAAACAAACCGTAAAAGAAGAAAAAGCTTTAAAATAAGAATCTATTCCTCTAGGGAAAGACATACACACCATACATTAGAGCACTGTTATAGATCAGTTAATTACACATGCAATAATACAGTTATATAGTCTCTGGCAGTAAAAGGTTCAAGAGTAATTTTTCTACTACTGTACATATTAAATGCAAGTCTTGCTCCACAGGATTCTAAGAGGAGGCAGATTTTACGTACGTAGTTTGTTTATAGAGCTATATTAATCCACAGCAAGGAGACACTGGAAGTCATGTTACACATTATTCAGCTAATAAAAGCAAGGTAAAAAATAATGGGAAAAGCCATAGGACCAAAACATAGCACTGTGAGTGATTATGGGCATAGCCTAGGTAAACTACGTGGTGGCATTCCCCCGTAATGGAAATATGTTGCAATATTTTACAAAATTTAATTACAGTAGAGTTTCAGCTACTTTTAAGAGAGTGTCAGCCGTCACTCATTAACTGTCCGAAGATAAAACAATTTAAAGCACTTTTCATTTGAATATGAAAGGGTCACCCGGAAAGGTTTGCAGGAGTAAACACAAGGCGAATGACCTCATCCTCTTTATCTTCAAACTATGCCTTTTATTTCTAAAACCTTTTGAAGGGCTGCCAGTTTTATGGAGTGGAGCAGCTATTTATCTGATAGAACAAGCTCTGCACCAAGGGGAAATGACCTTTTAACTCCTAGTAACAAAGTTACTGTTTTTCCATTGTATTTTCGCTACTGAAGGTAATATGTGAAGACATATTTACTAACCTGGGAATAGAGAGCAAGAATTAAGAACAGGCTCGCTGTCGTTTAGATAATTCAGACGGATTCTTAAGACTTGCTTTTTTTTTAATAGTATAAACTCCAAAATAAATGAAATTGCTTAAAAAAGTTTACATTCTGACAGATTGCGACGTGACATTGTAAGGATATTAAAAAAGCCATATGCTGTTTACTTTTATACTCTGAGTATAACAAATCTACTAATCCCACAAGAATTCAGCTGTGAACAGGGAACGTCTGACCAAACAGCTTTTTGCAGATGCCTGGAAAGGTGGGAGGTGGGAAAGTCCTTTAAAGAGCAAGAAAGAAATTTCCCTATCATCTTCTGTAGTCTTATTTTAGGGAAAGCTCCCAGTGACTGCAGCTATTCTCATTATTTGGGTTTTACACCATTTCTTGTGACTGGGGAACAGGAAAGAGTTACCAGGAGTGTCCATAGCTGCTCCGTGGTAGAAGATTGAGTAAAGCATCAGACACAAAAGCAGCTCATTGAATCATACGTGGAGGAGGGTTGACACAACACAGAGCTTGTCAGACTTTTCTCCCATGAAATTCTGTAAATAAGTCAATCACAAGACAATAGCTTTTATAGAGATGTATTTTCGACAAAACTATTTATCTTAAAATAGATTGTTGCTCGTAACTTCATCACCATGATGCAACTGCTCCTCTTCCCCCAGAACCTGTTTGTAACATACCATCAAAAGTGTTGAATTTTAACGTGAGCTTCAGGCAGAGCTACCAGCCTTCGCTGGAAGCTCCTGAAATCTGATGGACCTCCACTGCAAGGTGCTAAGCATATGGTGAAATCAGACACGATTAATTGTTCGCATCTTTGCTCCCGTGCGTTTTCCTCAGCTCTGAAACACACAAGAGAAATGCCAGGGAAGAAAGAGGAGGAGAGAGAGCGAGCCCTGGGAAGGCTGGGTGCCGGGGGAATCCCGGCGTCAGTGGAAAAAGAAATGCTGGACTTCCCAAAGATCTGGATGAGCTGATCTAGGAAAGTAAATGAGAATAATCTTGCATGATAAAGACTACTCAGCATCTCCCATAATTTTATGAATCCTAGTCTTGCTTTTGCCAAAAGAGCGAATACAAAGTCAAGGCGTATGCAGTCCGCATTGTGTATTACTCACACGCAATCCAGGGTCTCATTTTTGAGCTTTCATTATAAAACCTGAGCAAAAACATCGACGGGCCATGAACTTTCCATGCTTTAAGCAAAAATCTACCTACATCAAGAAGAAGTTTCCCTCTGAGTATTTCAAGCCCATTTCCCATCTCCCTAGGAAATGTGGTGCCAAAGCTGTTCCTGGCGGGCACAGACTGGGCCACCCACCCGGCGCCGGCCCGGGGTGCCCAGCAGAGCCCACGGGGCCAGGGCGCTGCAAACCCCGCTGCGACCAGCCTGGCTGCAGTGCTCAGCCCTTCGTCCTGGTAACAGCTTGCAGGGATCAGGCTCTGGGTCGCGAGTGTGTTTTGGTCTGGGACTTTCCAGCTAGTTCAGCAATTACACTGGGGATTATTCTGGCTCTGTGTCTTCACCGCTGTGCAAGCATAACGGACGTCCACAGCACTGTGCAAACAAAAAGTACCGTACAGGGTCCGTGCAGAGTGCTTTCTTACAGAAGGATGATATAGACACTTGGCCATGGCAAATAAACAGCAGCTGCAGGACAGACCAACAATCTTTACAGCATATTGCTCTTCTGATGCTGCTTTTAATAATCACACGTTGTTTAGGGGTTAACATTTAATTTCTTTGTTATTTAAGTTGTTGTCAACACAATGTAACTCCATTGGCTTCATTAACTGGAATTAATCCAGCTTGTATTGTTCAGACTGAGTGAAATCTGATCTTATCTGATCATATACAGTTGAAGCAAAGCCAGTAGTTAGGCTCGTACAGTGATTTCTACTTGTTGATAACTTTTCTGTTCTTTTCCTTTTTATCTGAAAAACAACCAAGTTGTTCTTTCTGCAGAAATAATTGCTTTATAAGGAATTTATAAATGATGGAGCTGTTACAGTCTGGGGATGAGGGGAACCTCCTTTGTCTTGTAATGTGTTTCTGACATTTTTGAGCAGCATCAATATGTCACTACTAGATTTCAGGGCTTTGAAATTTGGTAGGCAAATAATTTTTAGCTCACTCATTTGCCTTTCAACATGCTGATGATGTCTAGTCATTATTTTCAAGGTCATACAGGCTTACAAAATACTTGTGGTGCAAGAGGGCTCTTTCTGCTGCATCTCTCAGGGTTTGCCTAAGTCCCGTTGAACACAAATGTGTACCTTATTTAAACTTCTTAGCAGCTATTTGTTACTCTGTCCCATCCTGAAATTGAGGATCACTTTATTAGACACCATTCATAACAGTATAGGACATTTGCGGGCAAAATGTTTGCTTTAATAGCCCAGTTCCTCAAAGTCATTTTGTCTCCAAATGCCAAATCCTAACAGTTATTGCATACATCTAACTTCCTTTGCAATCAATAGGAGCTGCAAGTACTCAAGACAAATCAGTGTTTGTTCCTAAACTGAGAAGACAAATTGCAGTGGAGAGGAAACATCATCATTCTAGTTTACAGACAGGATAGAGACATGAAGCGGCCAGCTCAAGGTCACACCAAAGTCCTCTGGGAGAGCCGAGACGGGTGCTGAGGCCTCACGAGCCACCTCAGCCCCAGTAACCACAGCACAGTTCAAAATCAAAACCAAACCAGTGCAGGAAATAGGAGGGCAATGGAACGTTGAACCTCTCGTCACCTTGCTCATAGACTAAAGTCAAACGGCCACACACCCAAACTCAGGTGGACGCTAAATAATACCAGCGGGCTTTAAACAGCTTGATATTTTTCAGATGTCCCAGATTTGAAGTTTCCCCCAAACCTCCTTTGATTTCAATCAGAAAAAGGATCTAGTCATTTCCAGAATGCTCTGTGAACTTTATCATAGTGATACCATTGCAGAAAAGAAGGGTCATTCCTGCATCGACTTCATTACAGATTGATCTACTTTTCCCACTTCTCCTACAACTTTTTAGGCCCCCATCTGTAGCCTAACAAAACACTCCTGCTTGTGTTAGATGGCTTTGGAATTGACTCTTCTTTCCAATACCTTTCCTTCAATGTTTTTGTGGCCTAGCTTGCTTCTTCAAACTCCTGAGAATGTGAGGAGTGGCATTTAATGCTTTTTGGGTGGGTTGGTCCATGTTTCTTTAAATAAAGAATTTGCTGATAAATTTTCCCAAGGTGGTCAGATTATAGATTTATTTAATTTTGTCTGCAAGTTTGTATCTTTGGACAGTCCTGGGGTTTTGTTTTGCCTTTTTGGATACTTTGCTCATGGATAAAGTGCCTGTCTTGCCTCTTCGCAGGTGGAGGTTTAGTACTGACTGTTGCTGATGCTCAGTCCACTATTAAAATGAGCATTAACATTAACATTTGGTTGGCACTGTACATTACTTGTTATATGTTTATTAAGTTGTAGTCTGAGGGAGTTCAGTTTAGTGTCAGTTATGACATTTATCAGTTTCACTGTGGCAGCTACACTGCATGTTTTGCGCTAACTAGAGGCTATTTATAGTTTGCATGAAATCCGAAATATTCTTCATCTGACTTTGAAACACCAGTAAAACCATGTGCTAATGCATGGAATTGTTTGTACAGCTTTTCTGGAAAGAGCTTTGTGTGTTAAGCTCTTAGGAGATTTGCTTAATGAATATATGTACTCATTTGCTTCTTTCTGACACATATTACTTTGATTATTCCGACGTCTATTACTTTGACTGCTGTATTCACTCTGCATGGCATCCACTGGGAGCCACATGGGAATATTCTACATTTTGAAAGGAAAAAAAAATGATTGTCTAATATATTTGAGGGATTGTAGTAGTCTGCTCCACTCCTTTTGCTGGTTTTACATTAATTCATCGATTGAAAGCAAGTTTATCTTATTCCTCTATTTTGTTCACAAAGCAGCTTCCACGAGCTGGATAGCAATTTATCTGCATACCACAATAATGTAATGTGTCTCCCGTGCTAGCTGGAGCATTTTACAACTCCACTATCCCTTGACAGCTCTGTGTGTTGACAGCTTCGGTAAATGGTCCCTCATGTAGTGTTTTGCTAATGCCTCACCAGCTCAGTAGCTCTTGCATGTTCCATGGGCTGGTAGATATCACAGCTTTCCCTCTTCCTTACGTTAATGAGAAATGCTGTAACATTTCCTGGGCCAGACTCAACCTCACTTTCTCTCCAGTTTTTAAATGGCTGATAATGTTGCATTTAGCTTGTGTTCACCATTTTCAGGAATCAGAGGTCTGCAGACAGCATCTAGATGATTACATGAACTTGGAAGAAGGGTTCTCCGAAGTTCCAAAGTTCATAGCACTACAGTGAACTTTAATGGTAAATCTGAAGATGACTTCACATCCCAGTGACTTGAGATCTGAAAATACACCAATGCTTTGGAGAAAGGATCCTTCATTTTGAGGGCTCCTGATCTGTTCCTCATCTCAGCTTGAAATCATACTTTGCTGACACTTAACTGTCATGCCAAGCTGAACTTCCCGTGGGATTTTATCTCATTGACTTTCTACAGAACTATATGAAGAGGAAAGGGGACTATATGAAGAGGAAACAACTAGTTAAACTAAGTGAATAGTTAAACTAACATTTTGTTATTCATAATTTAAAAATTTGTGGCTAAAAGAACCTCTTCTTTTGTAGTAGCATGATGAGACCTCACTGCAGTAGTCAGACATCTTATTTGTTGATTTAGTCCAGCTACTGGAACAGGTGGATTTGCAAACATCTTTCAGAGATTATTTTTAATAGCATTCTTTATCCCTTTCATCCAATTATTTGCTCTATAATCAACTATAGCTATGCTATAAAATTAGTTGACTGTGACTCAATCTCCCTCAACACCGCATAGATATTTGGATTCACTGGGGCTACTTTATCATCAGCTCTGTTCTTTTCTTAATGGGTTAGAGAAAAAAATTCATAGACCCATTTTTTTCCGTTCTTTTATCAGATGTTAAGATTAGATCTGGCAACAAAGACATAAACAGGATGAAATTAATTAATTACTTGTTTCTCTTTTGCAAGAAGTAAAAGCAAAATGAAGAAGCTATTTATTTCCTACCCTAATGTACTTGTAATTCATCTTTCAAGTACTAAAATATGTGGAAATTTCATTTTCTGAATGCCTACAAAGCAGTATAAAAATGAAGGTTTAAAAAAAAAGCTATCCTTGTACTTTAACTAGCCTGTAATTACCCCAAAAGTTCATTTTTCCTGCAATAAAAAGTCTTATAAGTACCCATGGGAGTTATCCACCCACATCCCATAACATTCCCAAAGCGTTTGAGTTCCTTTTCCTATAATATCCTTTGAAAATCTCATTTACAACGGTTTAACATAGGGATCCTCCAGTTTCAAATAACTTTCAGGCCTTTGCCTGCACTAGTTATTTCAACTGATTCTTTAGCCAAAATCCCTAAGGGGCCCCTCTGAATAGCTAGTTACCCTGGAAAGGTTACAGTGGCCTGTAGCATTCCTGGTTTGGAGTACGGGATGCATTTGCTGCATCTTCTAGTAGCTGCAGTTGGTGCAGCTGCAGCAGGTGCCTGGCAGGTTGGGGCAGCACAAGCCCCAGCTCCGCAGTTATTGCGGTCATCTCTGAGCGCAGAACCAGGGCAGACCACCCCACAGGTCCTAATGCTTAATATATCCTTAAGATATCATTCCAGACAAGACTATGGGCACGTGAAAGCACTTAGTCTTGGATGCAGAGGGCTGAAGTTCAGCTCAGCCCCAGCTCCCAGTGTGCACTTGCATGAGGGCATTAGGCATGAGGACACAGATGCTCTTCGGGATATGTGGATTCAAGTTTAAGACTACGATCCTGCATGAGCTATGTATCTCCCAAAGGAACTTGATTACTGTTTTCTCCTCTTGACATTATTGTTGCCTTGCAACACAAATAGCTTTGACATAAATCATAAATCTTCTACCCACCCTCATTCCTTCCCTACTTCTTCCTTTCGCATATCTCCTCAGTAATTGATATCCTACTTTTGAAAATCACCCACAGTTATTCCCGCTGCTTCATAAAGTCCGTTACGCATTAACATTTCTCATTCTGTTGGTTATTACCTATACCGCTTGCATGGGCGTGTAGACACTTGCTCTCATTAATACACTTTGACAATACTCATCTGCTGTTTCAAAACAACTTCATCTCCCATCTCTGGGCTGAGGTTGCCTTTGGAGAAGACCAAGCACCCTTCGGAGGTGCTGGCAGGAGGCACTGAGGGGAGCCCTGGAGGCCAGGCTTGATTGGCCTCCTCTAGCTCAGGACCATGCTGGGGCAGGAGCTCTCACAAGGTCAAAGACCTGCAGCTGAGGGAGCCTGGTTATAGCTCCGAAAGGATGAAGTCAGAGACGCTAGGTACAGCGTTTGCATATGCAAAGGAGCTATCTTCTCAAGTCCATTTTTTTTTAATTTCATTTTACAAGCCTTGAAGCTGGGAACTTTATTCTGGCTTCTTTTAATCACATTTGCTAAGGAAACCCTCCTCAGAAGTTAGGCATGGACCTTCTGAAGACTCTTCGAGTCTCAGATTTAAAATCCTGCAGCTGGTCAGCACACAGGGGTAAGATATGTGCCTGACAACCTCCCCATACGTTAATGCTTGTGTTGCTTTCGATGAGACTCACCTTGAACATAAAACCAAAGCATGTGGCATTCCTGCAAAAGGCAGCACAGATGGCCACACGTGTACATAAGCCTGGGAAACATGGGTTTTGCCACTACCATTATCGCTGTTGCATGTCATTATCTCTAACATTAGTGCTGTAGAAATGCTATGAGAAAACTGATAGAGGTCAAATAAAATACACAGTACAAACCCAGCCATTAAAGTGGATTTTTGCCTCCTAGCTTAAGCACAGACTCCCAGCTGTTATAGCCCGACTTTGCATTGAGATCATCTGCTTAACGGTCTGTAGACCGTCGGGCTTCCCAAAGCTAGCCCTCCTTCAGCGTCGGTAGCTGTTGCCGATCCGAACACAAAGGCTGTTTCTCTCTCGTTGCCTTAACAATTTAAGAGCAATTTGAAAATTTACTTGCCCACATAGATAAAATTGGGAAAACGCCAAAGTGCTAACTTTGATAATCTGTTAATCGCTTCAGATGGGAAAGATGCTCTGCTTGGGGATGCAGGAGCTGGATCAATCCCCGCCGTCACAGACGAGCGCCCTCAGAACGGGGCTATCGATTACGCTGGGGCAGAGGATCTTCAGTGCTCTTATTTGAGCCGCTTTGCTCTGTATTAGCAATTAAATACATCTCAGCAAAGGGGCTCCGGTGCCAGTCCCCCTTGCCTTTGCCTATCGTAAAGGTGCCAAGAGTTCAAATGCACAGCAGGGTGGTGCATTCTTGGGTACTATCTTCATTTGTTACATGCACCCCCCAAAAAATCATTTCTAGTAGAGACTAAAGGCAGATAGGTCGATAGAGCGATCATTCAATTGATCGATATGTAGTTTTGGTCAAAAACGTCCGTGTGCGTGAGTCTCCAGAAAGCCTCTCTTCTTAAGATGAAACTTGTGCCAAAAAAAGTTCTCCAAAGCCTGCACATTTCTACTAAAAGTTTCCTTAACAGCATTTAGAAAAAAAATCAGCATTTAAAATTCCTGACCAGCTCTAACGTGAGCATATATTTTTTAGAAGAATGAACAGGCTAAATGGAAGGGGCAGTAAGTTTCAATCTTGGCAATGATACTTGTTTGTGAGTCATCAACAATGCGGAAATAAGTGATTTATTCTTATTTGTGCTCATGAAGCAGTGTTCTAACACACCAATTTTCAGCTTAAAAATAAATAAATAAAGAAACAAACAAACAAGCAAACTGTCTTTTTCAGTGCAAGAAATCCATGGAATATCCTCTATTGTTTTGTGATTAAGAGTGGGCACGGGGGAACTCGGTAATTTGCATTAAGATAAACATAACTTAATCCACGTTTTACAAAAATCGTAACTTTGCTGTCAGAATTACAGGCATTGCAATTAAGGGTATCACTACACTTCTGCAGCCGGAAGGGAAGAAGGGGAGGCGGCGTCCAGGAGAGGCAGCGTTTCGGAGCGCCCCGCCGAGCTTTAGGGAGAAGGAGTCATCCCAAGCGGGGAACAGTCACAGGGAAAATTTACTTTTTCTCAGCTGTAGGAGTGAATAGTACTGGATATAGAGCAACGCAACAACGCTGAGCCAAGTTCATCCTTAAATGCCCACTGCTCACCAATGCAGTCTATTTTCTTGTTTCTCAAAATATATCAAAATATTTTACATTATTTTTCATCAAGCTGTCCCTCCCTTCAAACATCTTAAAGAACAAAGAATCAATAAACATCATAAAGAATAAAGCTTGGAGTAAAAATTCAAATCACAGTGTCTTTTCGGTATTACCATGCAATTATGCAAGAGGGAAATTGCATGAAGCCTTTTTTTTTCTTTTTCTTTTTTAAACATGGGCCTTCTATTTAGGCCATTTTCTTCAGCAGGAAATACCTGCCCACCTACAGAAAAATAATTTGTCTTGTTTTTTAAGAACAAAATAATAGGTCAGCTGCGAAACACTGGATAAATTTAGAACCATTCCAGATTAAACAGCAAGTTTGGCTTCTTTCTGGTGACCCCTAGCAATCCTGCAAGCAACTTCAAGAGGGAAACCAACAAGTTATTTATTTCTGGAACCTGGATAAGGCAGCTGGAAGACGTTATCGATAATCAGTTTGCCACCGGCACGTAACTTGGGGAAGGATGAAACCTCATCAGCGTTCAAGGGCTCACGCGAAACCCGAGCGAAGCAGCGGAGGGACATTGAAGCCGAGTATAAAAGCACCAGGTAGCAGAACGGCTTTCACGGGACGGTCACCGGGTAAAATCAGTCTGTTGGCCTTAACACATCGCTTATATTTACGTGATCATCCACTAAAAGCTTTACGTATCTCACCAGAGCATTTTTCGCCTTATATTTGCAGTATCATTGTTCACAAAAATTATTTCAAAAATACTATTCATCACCTAAATATTTGGCTTGCTAGTGTGAGGAAAGGCAAGCAAATTTTCTTTTTTCTTGTTATAGTAGAAAAGATTTATGACAGTTTGATAAATTCTGGATTGATTAAGTCATGTTAGAGAAATAACTAAAACAAGTGATTGTGATTTCTGGTTTCTGAAGTCTTGTACTTGATTCAAAAACACATTTTGATTTTAAATATGATAATATTTCTTCAGGATAATACAAATATTGCTCTCCTTCCACAATTGGTCACACCCAAGTCAATAAAATACAGAAGAAATGCAAGCAGAATTTGGCTCTATATAAAGATTGATAACATAGCTACTTAAAAAATGCTTTTTATCATCGTAAGTCTCTTCTGATTTTTTTATAGCTTTCATTGAGCAAAACAATCCATCATACTTGAACTTCACATACATTCCTGAAGCCAACACTTAGTACAAGTCAATTTTTAATTATGATATTTTTATAAAACCTGCAATTTATTACCTGATTTAGTAAAACACTTTAAACAGTAACTCATCAATATAAACTATATATATCTCAAGTGACCCTCAAGTCATTAATCTGACTGAATTTCACAGTGAAACATAACACAACAGCAACCCCCAGCTCGCTTTTGAGAGCACAGAGCAGCAAAGATGCCTTGAACAGCGATAAACAATGGGAAATCGCAATTTTGTTCCAGACTAGCACAATTTTAACCTTTTAAATACATTGCGCACTGTACTTAGAATACCTGTTACGATCTTAGATCCGGCGTCAGAGGATCATGTCCAATGAACCGTGAAAGGACACTGGAAGATTATCACTCATAGCACTGTGCAGAGAGCAATCAACTACGCCTCCAAAATTTTGAGCTTCGAGTCACCCTGCCTGTGAACTTATGCCTACCCCAATCCTAGAGCAAATGCTGTTAAAGTACTTTGAAGAACATAATGGATGAGAAGGTGTAGGAAGAACAGGGATTTTATTATTATTATTACTTTTTTTTTTTTTTTTTTTTTTTTTAAGGAGATGGTCAAGTCAGGAGGATCCAGCTTGTTTTCTCAACTCTTCTGCTCGCCCACACTCAGGGAAGTACTTAACGTGTCTCCATTTTTTTTTTGGCATGAAAAATGGAGTTATGGTTATTGCCAGGGGCACAATCTACATGAATTAACATCAGCCAGTTCTTGTGGAGCAAAAAGAAGAGGAGCTATAAGACAAAACATCCTTGTTATTAGACCTTCCCATCTTCTTCCTATGCCCTTTCCTTCCCTTCATAGAAGTTTGTGGAGGAGATCAGGAGATATCAGGAAATACTGCAGTATAAGATGTTTGCTAAAACATAATCAAAGACTAGAGCAAAATGGCTTAAAAAAAGAAAAGATGACCAAGCGATAGAACTGAGCTAGACATTAACTCCTGCCTTCAGAAACCTTTCTCATTGCCTTTTTAGAGGACAGCTCCCACAAGCTCCATCCCTTTTTCAGCACTTGAAATGTTTCTTCTTTCAATTTACAAAGACATATGGTCTGTACTTTAGTTCATATTTTTTGAACTTCAGATGCTGTTCTCCATACTAAAACATCTCACAGGGAAATACATATCCCTATTTGTACTTCTTATATTAACCCAGATACATGGTAGCAATAAAATTCAATAATAAGAAATAAGAGGTTTCATTAGACATTCAAAGTCCTCTAAAGAACAGGGGAAGAACAGATCATAAGTCTCATAAATCCTGTTTAATCTATTCATAGTGAGAGTCTATGTAGCAGACATTTTTATATTCCAGGATATTTATGATAAGATGGTGAACGTATAAAAAAATCCCAGCAATAATTTAGTGACTGATAATGAAATAACAAAACAGATTATAGTTTTTTTAAAAAAAAATATTAAAAAAGTAAAAATATGATAAACTGTGTGTCCTTTAGACATTAAATCAAATCTGCAGTAGGTAAGGGTTAGGCTAGTGTTTCAAAACTTTCAGAGCTCTCTGGTCCCCGAGCCAAAATCTTCCAGCATCACTGCTTCAATAGCTGCAATAACATGCAAGCATTTTCCTTTCTTCAAACACACCTACATAACCCAGGCATGTGATTAATTTTCATATTCATTTTCAGTCTCTGGAAAGTTGTTGAGTTTTGCATCTAAAAAAAGAAAAGGAATGGTCTGCTAGAACTCTCTGACCCCAGTCAGCATCATTGGAGGTACCTCTGGTATCTTCAGGTATATTTTAAAAGCACTTAACTGTATGAACCACACCATTGCTCTTGTTCCACTCAAGTCCCTTGCTTTTAGAGGCAGTCATGTCTAACTCTTTTCAGAAATTGATAAAATCCATCTTGGAACTCGATTTTCTGTTCCTGTTTCTTTAAGTGATCTAGATCTTTGCCTTCCAGTGGATACAAATTTCCTACTTTCCACCCTAAATCTGTTCACTGACGTTGTTCCTATTACCAGGGTTCTCATGACAACATTATCCTTTAGCTTGCAGAGCTTTTTCCCTCCCTGATGTAGGCACAGGCAACACGAAAAGACCCTTCAGCCCCCCCTTTTGCTAGGCTGAGCAAATTAATTTTAATCTCTACTTATAGAGCAAGCTCTTCATTCCCCTGATTATCCTAATAGCCATTCCCTCTGCTTGCACAAACTCGAACATGTGCACAGGGATCCAAATGAGGTCTATACAACAGCGCTAATTTAACTGTTGCTGTACAGTGTTTTTAGCACTCAAAGTACCTTTACGCTTCACAGCGGGAGCGGTCACCCCGTGATCACAGAGTATATAGTCTTCTCCCTTCTCTTATTGATCCAATTCTATGGTTAATTCTTAGCATTACTAATGGGCTGAAATGCCCTAGGAGTCTGCAAGTCTCATTCGTATGTGAACAGGCCTTGAAAAGGGTTTTGGTGGTAATTCTAGATAAAAGTGTACAAGACCTGTGCACATGCAGTTCAATGGTGTTTGCTGGAGAAAGGAGACAAACAAATGTGCAGCAATGAAAGAAATTCTGAGAGTCAGCTAGAAAGGTAAAAAAGCAGAAATCCAGTAAATATCAGTCCTTTGAGATAATAGCTTTCACGGTTCAGCTATTCTTCCCCAGTCGCTTATCTAAAGCCGCTGTGGCACAAGCTGATGAGAGGGAATTTGACCTGTGGAGTCTCACGGGAGAAAGCAATGTGAACTGTAGGCCAACTTTTCAACCTCTTAACAGTTATGAATGCTTTTTGTTGATCATACGAACTAGAAAGCAAGCAAAATCGTACTTTCACACCTGGAAGGAAGGTTCTGATTTACAGTATTTCTGTTTATGCAATATGTTTCTCCTGTTTAAAGCTGCTCCATTTTTGGTAGATGTGGATTTTTCTCCGCCTCTGTGAGGATGTATGTAGGATATGATGGCCAGCACTGCAAAAATTCTAGTCGCATGAGTTGTGGAATTATGAAGTATGCCAGGAATTCCCCACAGAACTGATTTTTTGCCCTTCTCTTGCCCATTTCAGTCCTTGTGAAACACTCCAAAAATGGAAACGCAGACACAGATCAGCCTGGTTCCTGTTTCAAAGCAGCTTACAAAACTGATGGTGAATCTTTTCACAGCTCTGTCTTTTTTTTTTTTTTTTTTTTTTCAAGCATCCTGGTGAGTCTCTCTTTCTCCAGGAGGGATAAGGCATCCAGCCCAATTCATAAAGTCAGCCCAGTGAATCCTTTCACACCAATCTGTGTTTTTCCTGCCTCTACCTCTTAGAGGGATGTGCTGTCTACAGGTACAAATGAGACCCAATCTTTACAGTCACAGAGGGCTTTTGTAGAAAAATAAGGAGCTGAATAGCTATGGGCTATCTTGTTTGAAGCAGCAGCCCACGGTGGTCCTCAGGGACCTCCACAGCCTCCCTGCCCCAGCTACCAATGAAACCTGGGAAAGCTGGGCAGAAGAGATGCATGTTGGAATCAAATGGCCATTTTCTACTACAGAAGGCACAAATATTTTAACAGAGATTTTAGTCAGGACCAGTAAGAGAAAATTGCTTATTGCTGCCCATGTCTGCCAAGAGCCATGGCCCTGCTCCCACTCCTAAGGACGCACTGCAGTTCACGCTTCATTTCGGCCTGCGGCAAGCACCCACAATTAACACGAAGAAGGCAACATTTATCTGTTAATTAACGTATTTGATTTGAGAAGGCAGATGAATAAAACTAAATTTCAACTGCTAAACTATAGGACTTGAACACGAATTTGGAAACAGACTATAGAAGTCCTAATTGCATAAAGAAAGATTTCAACACCACTTAGATCGCTTCTGCCTGACACTAAGGACTGCGGTTTCCCAGACCAGACTCTAGGTTTACAGACGTGCACAGCCCCCGTTTCACCTAGATTACTTCTTAGGAGCAGTAACAGCGGCCGGTAATGGAACAGTCAAAAACCCAGGTGGCCCTCCTGCAAATGTACATTTAAGAGCCTTGAGACCTCATCTTGCAGATGCCAGCCTCACCCCAAGGAAACCATTAACAGCTGGCTTCATGTCTAGAAAAAGAAAATGAAATATGCTGCATTTTCACGGCCATCAATCAGCCGATGCAGTTCCAGGAAAACTTCCTAATGATGTAGACATTGCCAGTTGACTTTGCAAAAAATAGTCTCCTCAGAAGAGAAACACAAAGAGGTCCCACAAAGGGGGACTGAAAACAACCCCAAAGGATGATTTCAGCGCACACTTGCACTTCTGCTATTCAGACATGGGGGACGAGGCTAGAAAGCACCTTCACTCCCTACAGGCAGCAGCACTTGCCCGCCTAATGGAGGATGGCAACGGGCACAGGACACATCTAACACCCTGCAGCTGCGGCAGAGGGTTCACTTCTGGCCTTCAGAGCTAACCAGCTTCACTTATCCTGCTGAGTTTCCAGTTGGTCCTTCCTGGAAGAAAGTTCCTAAGGCAGAGGACTTAGAAATGAAAAAATGAAGGCGAGAAATCTTTGGATTATATAACAGATGCAACCAAATACTGTGGAAAACAACACAAAAGTATTAATGATCACGATGCTGCTTTGCGAGTGTTGCTTTTTTTTTTTTTTTTTTTTAATGTTCTGCAAAATGACGGAAAGCTATCAGCAGTATCACAGCTCTTAAGTGTTATATTTCCAAAGATTTGTCTGGATGGACCCCTTTTTATTATCACTACTGTCTTCCTGACAGAGATACTGAAATGTCTGGTATGACTCATGCTGTGAGCAATCCTTTTGTGAGCGCTGAATGAAAACAGGCTGATAACAAGGGCAATTTCATTAAAAAGAGAAGCCAGGTGACTGGCTACACGGAACACTGCTGAAATTATACATGCAGAACTCCAACACTATCATATTGTTTTAGATCTTGTTTTCTGCGGTGCAGAGGAATGTATCTTTGCTAGCCCAGTGGAGAGAGGTTGCAGATGATTGAAGTAAAACAGCAGGACAAGGCTGCTATGATTAAGTCATATAGTCAACTGCCCATGTATAACACAGTAATAGAGGTGAGAGTAGAGGGCAAACAAAAATTATGTTGAAAGGACACAGGAGACAAAAGGCTACACGTATAGGACAAGAAGAGGATGTGCAATGAGCCAATTCCTACAGCAGGCACAGGGCAAAATTTTTATACTCCTTGTTTCAATGTTTCTTGTTAATATTGGTGCAAATGCTAGACTAACTAGTGCTAGAATGGACATGCTGTAAAGTGAACACAGCTGGAGAGAGGCTTGTTTAATTAATTTTACATTCTTGGGCAGAGAGGTCAAATGACAGCAGTTGAGTAAAATCCTCAGCAGCCAGACTGGAAAACAGGAGAGAAAAAATGATTTGGAAGAAAACTTGGGTCAGTTTTGGAGCCATTCTAGTGATTATTTGCACTTTTTAGTAGGAAAAGATATCTTAATTTTACTGCAAGCCACCTGGTAAATATATCACTGTTGTAGGGAAACTTGGCTGGTACAAAGCCAACACAGTCTACTTTAAATTGTTCCCTCTGGGTAAAAGGATGCTAGATACAAGGCGTGAAACAACCGGTTGTACAAGTCATAGGGCAGCCAGAGCATCAGCACTGCAGTGCTCTCCAAGGACAAAACAATCCATAAAAACTCATTAGAAACTTCTACAGTTTGGAGCAGGGGTTGCTGTGGGTCACATCACGTCAAACTGGCCTTTAGTCCCCAGTAATCTCAAGTAAATGAGTTGGTAAAATGGAAAGCTTGCAAAGACCATTTTTGCCAGTCATCTTCACGGTGCTGTTTCAGTTTGAGGCCCAAGTCCACTTCAAAATAATTTCCACTAAATTTATATCATTGTGTACCTTCAATGAGCTATGCAAGACAGCTACCACTCCAAATATTTCCAGCCATCAGTGAGATGGCCTGGTACAACCCGTGCAGCCATCGTACCCTAGGGAGGAGAGCACTGGAAATTCTAACTTACTTGCCCACTAAGAACATATTATCCTCTCTGTCTATGGATAAAAAAATAGAAAAACAAGGGGCAAAGTGTCAGGATGCTGGCTACAAGATCAAAAGATTGAACTTTCTTGAAGGCCAGGAAGCTCTCAGTGCCTGGGTACTGACAGGCTGCTGTCAAGCATCTGAGGCAGCGCTGATATTTTAGCTTCCACATCTGCACCCAGAGTGCTCACGAACCAGGAAGGTCCAGAGTTAAGGTTACTTGTGCCCTCTTAATTTGCTCCCTTGTGCACACAAGATATAATCCAGTCCTTATTGCACGATCACGCATCGATTTGCTAGAGGACCCTCACTGCCTTCAGTGCAAGCGAGAGGTGGCACTCAGTTAAGCAGCACTGTGTCAGTATTTTGGGTTATTCTTATTTGTGGGCACCTGGCTTTAAGAAATACACCACAAAGTACTGTTCACTTCCCAACAGTCTCTTTCCTGGTATTCTTTATTATAGTAATTGGGTGCTTCATGCACATTCATTAATTTACTTTCACAGCCTTTGTGAAGTGAAGGGCAAATATTATTAATGTTATCAAGGCAAAAGAAAGAAGTGCAGGTCCATTAGCAGAGGAGGAGAGCAGCTAAAACGACGCAGGGAAATACAAGCACATTTGAAGTTTTTGTTGCTTCAGTCTTCACAGAGGAAGTTAATTATGATCAGACGCACAATGCAGTTCATTTTGAGAAGGCAAGAGGAACACAAGGGAGAAGAAAAGAGACAGTTAAAAAGGGGGTATATCCAGGCTGGCAGTAACTGATGAATTCACCATGTGTTATAGGAGACTAGCCAAAGCATTATCTGAATCATTAAAAATCATCTTCAAGAACTCGTAGAAAACCTCTGGGATCCCAAGAAAGACAAACACGAGAGTACAAATTTATTACTAAACTCCAAGAAGCGTCAGAAAGATTATTTGGGGTCTTAAAAACCTGCCAGACTACTTTCAGTGCTTGCCAAGTCATTAAGAAAAATTAACGAGAATCAAATTTGTTCTTGAGAATGATAGTATGTATAAAAGCAGAGTAACTCATTAGACCTGCACACCTGGACTCGAGAGGCCGCGGCTGCAGTACTATGTCTAATTTTGATCATCACACTAAAATAAAGATGGACAAATTGGAGACTGTTCAAAAAAAGAGAGCAACGAAGCTGACAAGAGACCTGGAAGCACGATCTATGAGAAGAAGTTAAAAGAAACAGACTTGTTTAGCATAGAGAAGAGAGGGCTGAAAGGGAACACATTTAGTCTTCTAATACATGCAAGACTGAAGGAAAAAAAAGCATCAGTCAATTCTCCGTATCCACTGACGGCAGAGGAAGAAAGATCAGCTAAGTTTGCAGCAAGCACATCAGCCAGACACTTTCTATCTACACAAGGGTTAAGCAGCCAGAGAGGTTGTTCAGAGATCGGTTCTATAAAATCCCCTTCACTCGATGTTGAGAAGGGGATAGGCGAACGCATCCCAGAGACAGGTTAGGAATATTAAATCCTGCCCTGGAAAAAAGCAAAATAACATGATGGAGGTAAAAGCTAGCAGGGATCTATTGGGAACAAATTGCACCATACTAGCACATTTCCTTCTTCAACAGTGTTACTGTTCTAGCGACTAAAAAAAGCACGGGCTGTGGTATAGCCTGGCATCACTAGCGTTTACAGGCCAACGTGTTAATGACTTTAGAGACAGGGAAAGGAGGTAAAAGGTATTCCTGCACACCGGGCGTTTCGTTGCCAAGTCCAGAGGAGCTGCTCCAGCAGACCCAGAGTGCAGCCACTCTCCCCTGCTGCAGAAACACAGACGTTTCTTCACCCTTTTACACTGGAGTCAAACCAAAGCCCTTTGAAGTGTGGAAGTGTGGAAAAAAAAAGATTCCCTCCTCATTCCCCCACCAATGCTGCAACAGGCATCAGCCCAGGAGGTAACAGCATTGATTTGGGAAGTTTTGCTCAAGTTGACTGAGAGCAGACGCCTAGTCTCTCATTTCTGCAGCCTTTAACGTGCTTGAATTATACTAAAATGAAGAACTCATCTGTTTTTCTCTTTCTTTCCCCTCCATAAATTCCATCCTTAAATACACACACACACACAATCACATCTATAACTTCAATGGAAAAATACAGTTCTGTGAAGATCTCAGTTGTGGTAAGTCAACATTTTCCAACAGAAGATTTTTCTTTAGAAAGCTTGCAGCCAGCTCCAACATTAAGATTTCAGTAACAGTGAAGCTTCAAGTGCCTCATATTTCTGCATATCAGGGTCATCAGTCAGGCACCCAGAAAACGAGGAACATAAAAGTAATGATCACCTCTGACACGGCTGAAGTGACTTATCCAGTGTCACACAGGCTCCTGTGGCAGCAATATCAATCAACTCTTTGGGGCAGCATTCTTGGAGGGTTTTTTTTTTTTCCTTCCTCTGAAACATCAATATTAGCTAACATTTTAAAACACTGTCATTTATTTCAGTCATTCTTACTCTTCATATTTTAGTCTCTTTCTGTTCGGAGATTTAGAGGTTATTTGATAGTATCAAGCATTAAGAGAATGGCATCAAGGAACTTCCTCCTTTTTTTCCACTTATATTTTCCTGAGAAATATGTGTAGTGGTAGAATATACACATCTACTTAAGCAAGAGAGTAAACAGCAATTCTGATGTACCAGCCATACACTAAGTATCTCTTAGCCTTATTAAAAAGTTTAACATTCAAAATCTTTGCAGGATCAGAGATTGGATTTCTAGATAGTTTTATCTTGCTACCCAACCTTCTATTTATTTTTTCCTCCTTAATAACATTTGCATTACTTTGATAAAAATCTTAATGGGTAATGCTACTGCTTTGCTAGACTGTCCATGCAATTGCCATAACACATTTATATGTAATAATCTCACAAAGAGCTTACACTTTTCACTTTTATCAGCCAAAACGCATACCAGAATTAACATATGGTATCTCATTATAGTCACTTTATACCGATTCCAAATACTCAGAGGCAAGTTGTTAACAGACAGAACGTAAATCAAGCATGCAACCTACCCGCCAAGCCCCAAACAGATAACGGCATGAACAAGCCCCCACTTTGTTCACGAACAACGGGGCCCTGTTCACAGCGCTGCTCTCAAAGGGATCCCGCGCCCGCTCCTCCTGGGCAGCACCCGCAGCCTGGAGCAAAGGAATTTGCAAGGTTTATAGGAATTTTTGTGAGCTGTTCGGAAAGACAAGTTTATTAGCAAACCAATACATTCTGCTAAGAATACAGAGAAAGCAATAGTAACATCTCTGAAGTTCACAAATCTCGCACTACTTGCAGAGAATGGGATCCTCTATAGGCAGTGGTGTTTGCTGTTGAACACTGATGGGATTACGTGACCTTCCATGGTCTTTTTCTGCCTTATTTTCTTTGGTCTTTTATTGCCTTGCCAAAAGGTGTCATGTTTTCTTGCTATCGGCCAAGGCTATGCTTTGGGGACAACAGGAACAGGCAGTATGCATCTTCCCCAGTGTATTTCTCTCCTTCTCCTTTTACCAAGGTTTCTTCTGTGTAGGTATATAACTTTGCCTAAGGTTTCACTGATAGTGTAAAGGGGTTTGTAAAGAGAGACATGGAGCTACTGGAGAGTCCAGTGTAGGGCTGTGAAGATGATCAGAGGGCTGGAGCACCTGCCCTGTGAGGAACGGCTGCGAGAGCTGGGCCTCTTCAGCCTGGGGAAGAGCAGACTGAGGGGGGATCTGATCAATGTGTACAAGTACCTGAAGGGAGGGTGTCAGGGGGACGGGGACAAACTCTTTTCAGTTGTCCCGTGTGACAGCACAAGAGGCAACAGGCACAAACTGAAACACAGGAAGCTCTGCCTGAATATGAGGAAACATTTCTTTCCTGTGAGTGACCGAGCACTGGACCAGGTTGCCCAGAGAAGCTGTGGAGTCTCCTTCTCTGGAGATATTCAAAACCTGCCTGGACGTGATCCTGTTCAACGTGCTCTAGGTGACCCTGCCTGAGCAGGGGGTTGGACTAGATGATCTCCAGAGGTCCCTTCCAGCCTCAATAATTCTGTGATTTGGATAGCCTGACTCAACTGTCATGTTCATTTTACTTAGACCAGAAGAACAGACCAATGGTTTGGTTTTTTTTCTTAGCTTAACACTGCTTCTCAGCAGCTCTAATTTCTACTTGGTCTGGCAGGAAAACAGAAGATTAAAAAATTAAGAAAATTTTTTTAGTTAGCATTCTGGGAGGAATTTCTTCACTGTGAGAGTGACAGAGCACTGGACCAGGTTGCCCAGAGAGGCTGTGGAATCTCCTTCTCTGGAGATCTTCAAGGCCCACCTGGATGCAACCCTGTCTACCATGCTCTAGGTGACCCTGCTGAGCAGGGAGGTTGGACTAGATGATCTCCAGAGGTCCCTTCCTGATTCTTACTGATTCTATGATTCTAGCATATAGATCTTAGCTATCCTATCCCCTGTCTATAGCCTACACACAAAAAAAAATATGATCATATATCAGTACTTTCTCTTAAGAAAGGAGACAGTCTGATGACTATTTCCAGACTCCTTTGAAAGGAACAGCTTCCCATTACTCACAAAATCAGAGTCAAAATAACTTGCTGCTGCTTTTTTTTTTTTTTTTTAAAAAGGAAATAAAAAAAAGAAAGAAAGAAAAAAAACTTTGAAAGGATTTTTGGCTATACAAACTTATTACTGCAAATAAGACTCAATCTACATAAAAATCTACATCGTTATTAGCTATCACCTATAAAGTCCACGGGCAATCTTAAGAGAAGTTTTGCCTTGAAAAAGAAGAGGTCATTTTTCCAACCTTAGAAGACTGTTTTAAATGATGGGACACATTCCAAGAATAGGACCGAGCATGAAAATTTGAAAGCTGAAGCCTTGTGATCAGAGTGATAATGTTGTGGCGTCCTGATTAAAGAGAAACCTTCAGCTTTGATGTACTCTTTGTAGTCAAGGAGTCATTATGAATAAGTAACAAACATTAAGAAACCAGGTTGAGAGAAATAAGGAAATTAACTGGTTCAGATGGCCATTTCAAGACAAATCTCTGCTGTATTATCCGTATTAGGGCTTTCTAGTGATTGAAAGACTAATGGCAAATTTGGATTTACTGGCAAAATGAACAAGATTTGTATCATGGCTAAGAACTACATTCTAAAAGGATGCAAAAACATAGGAAGGGCAGCTATCAGGACTGACAAAGATGAAGTCTGTGCTTTGATGCTGAAGGAATACATAAACCACCGAAAGGCACTTGCAGATCCAGAGCCTTTTGGAGGCACAGCCAGAGGAGTCATTCATCCATGTGGTCGATCACTACGGCATGGGAGATAAATCAGAATTAGCCATCCTTGCTCGGGGTAGAGGACAGGAGAATCCATCTCCGTTATATGGGACTGCAAAGGTACTGAGGCAGTTTCCCTGCCTCGTGTCCCCATGCAGACCCTGCAGCAATAACTTAGAGATAAGAAGGATTATCGCAAAAAGCAGCAGGCTGACCCTCTTTTCAGCACAGCTGATGCCAAAAATGCCTCTGTGCTCTTCGCACCAGGTAATCGGGGTTGGGTAAGTGCCATGCCAAGACACACATTATCCTGCTGCGTACTGATGTGGTGCTGCATGCACACACTGCTCTCCCGGTGCCAGGAGAATAGGAGTTACATAACATCCAGTTTGTAATGTAATGAAGATTTTGCAAGACAGCTATATCTCAGCTCTCGCTATTCTGCAGTCAAGGAAAGGAATATGAAAGAGCAGGAAGAAAGGGCTCATAATATGGAGCAGTTTGTGTACACAAAAGCAATTTGGATATGAAAAACAAGAAATACTTAGTCCCAGGGATTGTGCTCCACGGAGCAAACTCAGATGATATGAGCTCCCCTAGTAGCATGTTTTCTGCGAACAGAGCTGGCTAAAATAGCATTAATGACTTTTTTTTAAAGGTAAGCAGGATCTATAGTAGCTTTATTTTGAATGTGTCTAGCTATTTAGATGAGGGGAAAAAGGTGCATTTTCCAAAGAATTGAAATATTTGCTTTCAACAGCTTTGAAAATGGAACTACTTGATGCTTCCCATTTCCAAAATAATGGGTTGAACAGGTGTTTAGTTTGATTTTAAATTGCTACCAGTCTTGCCTTTTGGTTTTAGAGATTTTATTCCTGTGAAAAAAATAAAAGGTTTTACTTTAGATTAAAATAAGCCACTTTTCCTCACTAGACCAGTGAAATCATCTTTTTTTAAAAAAACCTTCCCTAGTGCCTGAAACATCTGCACAACAGTTGCCTTTTTCAAAGTTTACTACAGCACAGTATTATAGCTATTTCTTTTTGTCCCTCCTACATGCAATATTTTCCTTTCCATCTTGCTCCGAGTGCTGTCTGTACTCATATTATTGCAACCAAAAAATGTAGAACATTAACATCTGTTAAACCTTTTATACCCCAAATCTTCACATACTTGGTCAATTCAGTTTCACATCGTGTCTGTCTGTGTCTGGAAGAGCCTCAAAATGCCAGATACCGCAAAATAACCCAAAACATGGTTTGGCCAGTGGTGTTGCTGGAAGGCTATTTTAGAATTAAGATAATTCAGTGGTGTAAGCTTGTTTGTTGGATCCCTAAGAGCAAATTGTATCCCAGTTTGCACGGAGTTACCCATTTGGTTATCATTAATATTGAGCCATGCTGCTGCAGCCACATTCCATAACAGAATAACCTGGATTTTAGTACTTTCTTTCACATCAGACTCTTATTTCAGTAAATAAGAGAAAAGATAGAATAAGGCAGTTACAATTGCTGCCCAAAGTTTAATTTGGGGGTGGGTGGGTTAATGGTGGGATCTGAAATGATAAAAGGAAGAATACCTGCATCTTGATCCCGTGCCCCCAACGCGATTCATGTTTGGCAGGCTCAGACCAGGGGGATGTGAGCATCCATCAGCCAGAAACCTGGGCCTAACTGCAACAGGCTCGCAGCAAAAGGCAGCAAGCACCACGCTGCGAGGTTTTGGACCGCTGAGCCCCAAACACGCCAAATGCAGTCAGCTGTGGAATCAGTTTAGCCAATGCAAAAGACTCAAAAAAGGCATCAGATCTTTTCAATTCAGCATCAGTTCCTTAATAGAATCAGAACACAGGAAAATTGAGAAGGAGAAGGTGGGCAAAGGAGAGGAGGAGGAGGAAAAAGGGGAAAAAAAAAAAAAAAAAGCAATCCCCTGTGCAAAAGTCCTTTCACCTCTGCAGAGGAACCGGCTGCAGGTGACTCTCACAGGTGCCGTCCCTGATGGGCAAAGCAGCAGCACCTGGTTTGCAAGCACACCATACCCCAGCTGCATGCGCAGCAGAGATTTAAGTGCAAAGGCTGCTTAAGCAACATGAGGTGTCCACAAGTACATTTATTCACATTGCAGTGGAGGATAAAGTACCCAGCCTGTCTCTGCAACAAGCTTTGGAGGCGGTTTGGCTTTGATAAGCTGCACGGTGCAGTTTTCCTTGCTGCGCACTGTGGGGTCCACAGCAGGCTGAGCAGGCAATTGCCTAATGAACCAGGGAAAAAAAATAAAGTGAGTAATAGCTGGCAAGTCTTGTCCTTTAGGGCACTTAGTACCTAACTCTCCCCCTTCAGAAGTCTCATCTGTAAAACCCTCTCCTGCAGCTAAGCGCTTCTTGTCAGATACTCTCTTCCTTATGAGAAAGAGAGTTTTTCTGTCTCATTATAGCCAATAACCCATGGTTGGGGCAGGGAGGAACCTCTCTGTAATATCCCACTCTGCTCTGAGGCAGGGAAACGAGCCCAGGTTTCTGCTCTGCAGGGGTTTCATAAGGCAACAGACCAATTTGGTATCAGACCTGCAGGTATTCCTGACAATGTTATGGATTTTGTATAAATAATTGAATATGTATTGGTTCACAGAGAGAAGAGGGGAAAAAAAAGGAGAAGGTTTTAGAAGCTGGCAAAGTCAGCATGTTCTTATTAATAGTTAATAAAATCATATAAAACAGAGCAGGTTTGATGGGAGAGGGATCTGCTATGGGATACCCAGTACTCGTAATAGCCAACCACGCATGTGCAGCCACATGAAAACATGTTACTGGAGACACAGAGCTGCTGCTGGGTCTTCTGTGCTGCCAGGTACACGGCTTAGTGGGAGCTAAGCCTCCTCTGAACCAGTTTAATACTAGAAAACAAGAGAAGACTCCCAGGGCTAGCATGCTGAATTTTAGCTACGTGTGCTCAGGTGGGATATTGGCAGGTGCCGGATGGCTCTACCTGTGCAAACTCTTCAGACAACTCACAAAGCACAGCCCAGGAATGACCCAAAGCCTGTCTTTCACCAGGTTTCACATACTCAAATTTTACAAGTTTCAAAAGCAACTCAACAATGACTGCAAATTGCTAAAGAAAAAATGACAAATTGATCGCCTGCTGTTTTTTTGTGTACTAATTTGTGCTATGGCTGTCCAGTCTGAAATCGCTTGAGTAGATTTTTCTGTTGTTTTTTTTTTTTTTTTTTAAACTGAAATTGCAAATGAAAAGACTGTGGTAAACTAAATGCATCGACTGTAATGAAGAATTGATCAACTGTTATGTTGTAGGGTTTTTCTGAAGACTGGTTTCTAGCCTATCTCAGTAAGATGAAAATTATAGTTATTAGCCAATTACCAACAAAGAATGCAAAAACAAGTTTGTTATTTGACAATATAAAGATGGAAGAAACTCTGAAATAGTGCATCTCTGCCTTGTTTTACCTACAGATAACACTTCTTGTTAACAATTTGCTAGTAAAAGAATTAAGTTCTGGCTGTTTTCCTCCTTTTGGAGGAACGCGGGGCAAAGCCGCCTCTTGCTCAGCCCCGGGCGGCCAGAGGAAAGCGGCTTTGCTTCACCCGCGTACGGTCAGGGAGGTGTTTTCCTTGCTACAGTAATTATGGCTTAAAAGATTGTGCAGGTAGCAGGTGTAAACGTAATGAAGGCTCAGACGATACCAGCCGAAGCAGATTTTCTTTTATACAGAAAAGCCGCTTATACCTGGAGCCCACATAGATCCCCCAAACTCATTTTTTATGAATGTGCCCGTTGTTCCGGGTTAATTAGCAGGGATCTGAGGAGATCACAGTGAACAAGAAGGAAAATTATCTGTTAGAACGATGAAAGGGGGCTAAATTCCGCTAAATAAAATCAGTAAATGTATTTATTCAGAGGCTTTCACGTAGAGGTGCTGAAAGCTTTGCTCTGTCATGGCATGATCGGGAGCCAAGCACAAGACACACACCGAGCTGCTTTTTCCATAACCGGACATACCAGATTCCCCCAAAATACCACCAGGGAAACTGCTAGCTGAAACCACGACCACAGTGGGAGGGCACCGATGCATTTTGATGTTAACTATGGCAGCGTGCACACAAGCTGCTCCTTTCACGTGCCAAATATACACTAAGGACTGCTGATAAACTTGGTTTCTGGAAACCTGTCAGACTTAACGTTGCGCTTGCACGGGTGGGAGCGCACAGCTTTCTCTTACCACGCTGACCAGGCAGGCTGCGGGCCATTTCTAGCTCACGACCTTTTATTTTTATATTTTTAAATCCACCCAAAGTGCTGTGATGCATGAGACGAGTTTCTGCATCTGTAGGAGTTGCTATGCGCTCGCTCCCGTTTTGGGTGGATTCCCGGCAAGTTTCTAAGACCGGGCAACTTGCTTGAGGATGTACTGGCAGGGTCAAATGAGACCCGAGCTCAGGTCAGCAGATGATGAGATGCTTTCAGGACTGTGTATTAGCTGGGAAATGGAGCGTGGCCACGTACGAGCACCGAGTACACCGCTGAATAAAAGAGCAACTAATAAATCCTTACTCCAAAGGCAGACTGAGCCACGCATACGTTACGAACACGCGAGGAGCACGTGGCTGCCAAAAACCCTGTTGTTCCAGCGAAGGGAACGAAAAATAGCAGTGAATAACAAAAATAAATAAATAAATAAAAATTAAAAAGTGCCGTCATCCTGCATACATGAGCAACTAAATCACACGCAGCACCTGGTATTTGGTGGCGTGAACCGGCCCGCAGCCGGAGTCCCCTTATCCTGCTGCCGGTCCTTTCTGCAGCCTGGATTCACGGTCAGTAACTTCATGGTGACGCCTTTCCCCGTGCTGTATCGTCCACACGCAGAATTAAACCGAGTAAGTGGGAAAAATGTGGCCAAAATTCAACATTTACCGTGGGAGTGCTCTGGGAAAACGCGCGGCTCTCGAATTTTAATGAGCCAGCGTCCTAGTGCAGGCTCGGAAACAGCTCTGGCTCTCAGGGGGTAAACCATGGAAATCAAATTTCCATCTGAATAGAGCCCAGTGGGTTCTAAAATCAAACCACGCAAGTTCATTTTTGCTGCTGCTGTTTGGGAAGGCTGCATTTGGAAGGGTATGTTCAGCTGAGATTAGGAGGTAAGAAAGAACCTTTTCATTTCGGTTCACTTCTTCATTCTGAGGGACGAGAGCAAAATAGCCCAATCAATAACAATAATTATAATTTTCTTCTTATTGATTGCTCAGAAGTCCTTAAAGGCATCATCATTAACTTAAAGATAACTCGAGGAAATTTATGAGGTTTTGAGTTCCCTTCTGACACAGCAACAGCAAGCGATTTCTCCACTCGACCGCTGAGCTCTCCCGGCGCCCGAGCCAGGTCAGAGCTGGTGAACGTGAGGCTTGGCAGGACGCGGTGGGAGTCCGGCAGGGCTGCCTGCCGGGGCCGGCACGTTAGCGCACGGGGCCGGAGACGGGGCCGTGGTGGGGGCAGCCGGCGGCGAGCGCCCAGCGCCGTGCCCGGGAACGACGCTCGCCCTTCGGGACGGGCTCCAGCCTCTGCCCTCGACGTTCCACCTCGCCCCGGCAGGACGAGGGGCGGTGGGGCACGAATAAATACTTGTTTCCTCCGGAACCGAGCACCGGCCCGTAGCTCGTCGATAGCCCCTCGCTTCCCTCCGCGCAAGGCCAGGATGGTAGGTGACCTCGTTCCCAGGCAAACGAAGCTCTGATACACCACGCAGACAACATCTTCAGGTCGTAGGAGGACTCTCTTCAAGTACGCCTTCTCTCAGGGCCCCACGCTAACTCCTTCGTGCAAAAAGGAGAAATCCCTAAGAATTAAGCAATATACCCGCTAACCCTGCCCAGTGGGAGTAATCTGCAGTAAGGGTTTCGGGTAAATACACTAAAAGCAGAGAGTGCCAAGGATGTTACACTGAGCATCCACAGGACCAAAGGAAGGGCACGGGCCCCGTCCCACGTCGCTGCCTTGGCCCGCACGGGGGCACTACGCGAAGGAGTAACGCAGACCCCCACAACTGCACAGGCTAAAGGCTGCCTTAAAACAAGGGCATTTACTATAAATGCTAAATTACCCGCCTGACGGGAAGACACCTTATTTTTCAAAACACTGTAATATCTAAGTGGAAGTGTTAAGCAGGAGACTGCTGGAAAACCACACTCCTGGTTGGCCCGATTTTTCTTTTTAATTCTGCCTGTTATTCAGTACAAATAATATCTCTGAAACACGTTTTATTCTTTTCAGCTGCTACTCTATCTCTTCCTAGGTCAAATTTTCTATAATTACATTCATTTTACACAATGGTTCATTTATCTCTATCAATTTCATTTTATGAACGAATTATGACTTGTTCAAGACCCAGCCATTACGAGTACATCGTATTTATGCAATGTGCTTCATTATCAGTTCAGCAGGAGGTTCTTCTGTTTCTGAAAATAGTTTTATTTATTAGCTATCAAGGCTTTTATAAAATTCTTACGCTTTACCTGCCAGAGCAGCACACCCAGTTCAAGCACTTTCATGCCGTGATCACATTCATATTCACAGCAAATTCTGGTCCCTGAATATTTTTAGGAATAAAATTGCTCTCATCTGCATAGAGAATAATTACATTAAAATGTTAGCAAATATTGGTGAAACAAGGCGGCGACTTCTGTCTGTAATCGGTTGTCAGACACCTTTCAGCTACAGCACCTTATCTGTTACTAGATTACTCTTCATCTGTAACTTCTATCCACCAGAAGAAATCTCTAAATCTTACCAGACCAGATTCTTTCACTGTTATTATGAACACATGCACTAACAGTTTGGAAAGAATTTCTCTCTCCCAGCGCTTTCCTTCTTTTTTCTGCCAATATCCTCTTTACAACATACGGTACACCATAGTATTGGGAAACCGATAAGAAACAAAAAGCGGAATTTCAAAAGTTTGCCAGGGAGAGATTTCAAAAAATGGCCATTCCCCATATCATTAGAAAAAATATAGTAGATACATATATATATATATATATGTTTAAGTTCCATACTGCAGAAGGTCCCGATCCACCTAGTCTCTTTGACGCCGGGTTCAGCCAGGCCACACTCCCGCGGCTCCGGGGCTCGGAGGGAGACTCCAGCCGAGCTCCGCGTCGCGGAGGCGAGGACAGGGAGAAAGCGAGCCGCGTCCTGCAGCGCTTCCTTCCCGGCTATAGCACGTCACCGGACGGGTACGGATCAGTTCCATGCGGAGCGATCACCGAGTTTTCATTCATCCTCTGCGCAAACACTATTCTGCAATCTGCCAACTGCTTCCCAGAGCTTTAAAATGCCCTTTAAATATAATATGCGGCTAGCACTACTTTGCCCAAAGCAAACACAGACCTTGGACTCGCAATCTACATTTCTTTCGGGGTTTTCTAGCTGCCATCACCTATTGATATTATTTGGTTTGCAGCCGCTGTTCAAAGCAAACAAGTAAAATCTCAGCGCTTCCTAAACCTTTGCCTGAGCAATCCACTGGTATTTACTGGGAGCAAGGATCACAGGCAGAGTTCTGTCGTGCCCACGCCAACCTGCCTCTACAAATACAAGCAAATGTTGATCGAATGATTTCGGTTCAGGTTTTCAGGCTGCTGCTTCTCTCGCAGCCCCGGCGCGTTGGTGGGGAAGGACTGGGCACGAGCTCCAACGCCGCGGCAGCATCCTCTGCACCAAAGACCCCACCAAACACATAAACGGGTAGCTCAGCTGGCTGCAAAGAACCATGGGTTTAGCTACTAAATTTCAGGAAATAACCTTTTTTTTTTTTTTCCTCTCTACAAGCCACAGGCCTCCAATCATTTCATTTGAGCATAACAAGTCACCGCACATTAAAGTCAGGGGAATCTTGACCTCCGTGATATTAACGGAAATATTCCTTATGATTGGAACAGGGACAGATTTTCCCCACAGGACTTGCTTTATAATGCTGACAGAGTTATTCCAACGGTGTTTTCACTTAGCTGCTGCAACAGGTACTGGCTTTGTTTGCTTTGAATATGTCAGAAGGAAGATATTCAGCTTGTCTCTTTTCAGCAAGCTGCTGCCACAGAATTGCTGGCTTAAAAAAAAATGCTTTAAGACCAGGCAAGTAAACGAATCATGGCATCTTCTCAGCAGCACCGATACTGATGGAGACGGGGGTGCAAGAGCACTGAGGGGCGACCAGGGCCCCAACAGCTCCTGGGCAATGTTGAGTTTGGAAGATGCTCTGGGACACGTGGCTCAAGATCTTCCCGACGGAGATCTTTACGGTCGTAGCGACGGCGAGCATCCAGCTCCATGCAAAGCCACCATCTTTTTTCGTAAGCCCTTTGAATGCAATTATACAAATAGAGTTGGGGCATTAAATAAAACATACAGGTTTCTCATACGTAAAGAAATAAACATTTCCTTTTAAAGGCAATCTAGCCAGCACATGGGAGAACAACAACGGTTCAGTACAAGACACGGACATTGAACTTTTACTGCTCCCCGCGGCGGGCGGGGGGGGACAGTTGCTATGTTGAGAAGCACCCTCAGTATAGCAGTATACAGCGAGCACCCGCCGGCCCGCGCTCGCTTCCTGCCCTTCCCAAACCCCGCCGGCGGCGTCGCGCTTCGCTGCCGTTAGCGGGCGAAACGGCATTTTCTAAACCACCGCAAACAAAAACACGCGAAGGATGAAAAATAATTAGCTGCGTCTCAATTTCTAATATATTTGCATTGCTTGGACAGAGCAGTTAATCACTGGCAAGACCACAACGTACTGTGTGAATTGAGATTATTACTAATGCATACTGAGCAGAAGGTTATTAATTACATTTAAATGAAGTATTTGGTATTATTGAGAAATGAAATGTTATTAATTATATTAAAATACTCTCGCAGGATTTGTGTGGTAACACTGTGCAGAGAGCCATATTTAAATTCCACTTACTATTAGACTTTGTCTTCTGTTCAGGAAGAAGGTACTTGGAGCAAGCAAAAGACACCAAGAGCCAAAGTCCTATTCCTTTAACACTTCCGAAGCACTAAGTGATATTGGACGAGCCAATGAGAGTCCAACTCTTATTAACGCTTTTAAATATAGGGTAAAATTCTCATATGTGTAAAATATATGGTCTGCCGAAATGCCATTTATTTCCTTTAGTCAGGAACGTGCCAAGGACCGTCTCCATGCGGTGCCCACTGGTGGGCACACGCCCCCAGAAAGCAGTTCGGAGGAAGTGGATCAGATCCGGGATTTAACTAGTGCTGCAGTATTTCCAAGTCTTTCCTCTGCAAAATGGCTCTTACCTGTAGAAAAGAAAAGCTTTGGGCATTATTTTAAAAGGCAACTCTATTAATTCAGTTGAATTTTGCATTCCACTGAATTGTACCATCATTTTGATAGTTTTGTTCCCCCAAAATTGCAATAAAGGCTCTGTTATGCTATATTTTGTCCCCATTCGTCTTGTGTACCATTGCCTTGCCTTTGGCATAATAAAAATAATCTTTAAAAATAATGCCGTAAGTGGATTAACTTTGACCTTCTGAGTATCTTGTCAATAAAATAAAAATGATAAATCTGCTTCAGAGTGCCACTGGCATAATATCAAGGCAGGGTTGCAATCTCAAAAGTGACATTTGAAAAATGCCTTTCCGGGGGGCGGCCTCCTTCCCTGTCAACAGCTTCACGGAAACACGGTCTATCTGCAGCGCAAGAAGGCGACTTCGCTAACTGCCCAGCTCGCTCGCAAGCCCAGGCTGTGCAATTCCTGCTCACTCCTCTCTGCCTCTTACCTCATCATTAGCAATTAAAGATTACTGCAGCAAGGAATGAGCTGGCGCTCGTGCGGCTGATGCACCGAGCAGACGAGCTCCAGCCTTTCCTTGGAGCGAAAGGGGGGAAACGGCTACATTAAGCAAGAAAACGCCCCCCCCCCCCCCCCCCCCCCCAGATAATCAGCTTTCTGATAACAAATAACTTCTAAAATAATCACTGGAAGGCTTCATTCTATTAGCTGATAAGAGATATTGAAAATTCGGTGAAGAATCAGGAGGCACATGAAAATAAACAGGGCAAGCCTGTAAACAAACACTTTTAGATGCAGCAGTTTTTATTTAAACTGTGCAGTGCATATACAGCAGGTCTGATGAATTTGGTTTTATGGGTACAGGACTCACCTGAGTCCGACCTGGGGTTTGAATATTTTCAAGCCTTATTTATTTCTGCAAACAATATGGCACTGCTTCCTTGTCTTTCACTGTGTCTCTATTTTCTTCTTGCAAATTCCTTTTTCATTCTTTTTATATATATATATACATATATATATATATATATATATATATAAAGCAAGAAATTCTATCCTGATTAAAAATACTTGCATACACAGCAGTGTGAACTGAATAAAAAACCCGTAATTTTTAATGATCACAAGACTTTGAAACCTCAAAGCATATTTAATTTTTGAGGTGAGATGCAGATGTTAACCTCTAGAACTAGACTCAGATGAGATTCACAGGGCTAAGATTTCTACTTCTGCTTCAGATATCTAGATAAATAAAATCTTAGTGTAGCCTGGCTTCCATTTATTTAGTTAGTTATCCCAAATGCGATCTTTTCCCCTTGTTTGCCTTGAAATCCAGCCCAATCCCAAACTGAATCTGAGCATCAGCAGCTCTACCCATCCGAAGCAGCTATTAACAGGATCGAACTGAAACACGTTCCCTGACTGCCGTCCCTTTTCACCTTTTCCAGCTCCCGAGTGCTCCCCGGAGGGCCACCGCGTCCTCCGCGACCCCCACCGCAGCACCGGGCTTGACTCGCCGGACCTGCAGCGAACGGCGATCCAGGACCTGGTCCGCGATCCCTCCCTGCCCCACGCCTGGTACCGCTTCCCGATCCACAACAGGCCTGCAGAAATGCCGACAAAATGCGTAGAAGTCAGTAAAAACTTAAGAATTAACCCTGGGGTGCTTGAATAAATCCTTTGACGCGATTTTCCTTTCCAGCCCCCTCTACACAGTGATAACCAGCAGAGCATAAGGGGGATCAGTGAGGGGCAACGGGAAAATGGGAAAAGCAGTTTTCCCCAAGTAGTAGTGTTGTACCCAAAGCAATAGTCAGAGCTCAGGATCCTTACGGACTAGGTACTACTCAAATACAGACTGCACCCATCACAATTTCTTGTATTATTTACAGTTCTGTAAATGCCCTACCTGTTTTACAGAACAAAAAAACCCCACACAACGGCACTCTCTTAAACAAAGACCAAAACATTACCTATTTTTACGTCTTTTTAATATGTATGGTGATAATATTAAACTTGCAATCATTCCTGCTAGACCAATCTCAGACCCTAAACAAAATCAGTGCCGTATTAAATAGCCCAGCTGTAGCAGGTTAGAATAATGTCAAACACACTATTAAACAGAACTATTCAGAAAATAATAAACTAATTACTGTAAATGACTTTAGAGATGAAACATTCAATCTAGAGTGCCAGTAAGTTTAATATTATGATATGTTAATCTAGCTGAAAAACCTTTCTGAAATCAGCAAACAAGAGTTCACACCCATACTGAATGGATCCGTGCACTTGCCACAACGAAAGTACATCTTCATAAACTCACAGTGGATGAAACGTTAAGGAATAATTGTCACTTCTACAGGATTTCTAGCTCTCTGCATACACAATCCATAAATTTAATTAATGTGAACAAATTGCCATGATTATTATTGAAATATTCATTTCATAGTAGGTCATCCTTGAATAAACAACTCGATGTATTATGCATTTTACTTACATTGGTTGCTCTACGAGCATGCATATATTCTATAAAATTATTTAATTTGTCCTTGCATTTCAGCAGTCACTAGTATTTAGCAATGATCAGCTCTATCAGGTTTCTTTCCAACAACACACGCTTTGTTTCCTTTAACTCTTCTACGGGGTTTTTTACTCAAGTTTGTAGAGCTATATTCATCAGTTTAGTTTCTTATCTTGTAACATAATTCTTGCCATTGGTTTCTTCATTATCCTCTGAATGACAGCAAATCTCTGTTTCACTGTGCTGATGAAGGACTACATCTGTTATATGTCACTGCTGGAAGAATACGCTTCTTTTAGACCATCACCTTCTAAATCTTCCTCTACATTCTCTCTCTTCCACTTAATTAAATCATTGTTTAATTTGGTTTTCCATTTAATTTGAGCAAAACCTCTGGAACAAAATAATTTAAATTAATAAATGCCCAGCTTCCACTCTTTAATAAGCAGTTATTATTGGACGTTCCAAACTCTGGCTAGAGCAAGCTGATTTTAATTAAACAAGCAAAAGACAAAATCCCTAACAGAAGAAAGGAGACCACATAAAACCAGGCAATGCA